>NC_137976.1:60283739-60766790 GCF_963924665.1 Micromys minutus | reverse complement strand
GGGACCATTAGAGGACTGCTCTTACCATGATTGTCTTCTCTTAAAGCTATGGAAGGTTTTTCTTTGTTTTGTTTGTGGCTCTTCCTCCCACCCCCACCCCACTCCATTCTCTCTCTCTCTCTCTCTTCTCTAATTTTTTTTTTTTTTTTTTTTTTTTTTTTTTTTTTTTTTTTTTTTTTTTTAGGATTCACAGCCTTTATTGGTCCAACAATGAACAGCAAAGAAAACGTTTACTATTATCCCAGGGGGTTATGAAGACGTGAACCGCCACTCAGTCTAATTCTTTTGTTTAAATTGGATATATTTTATTTACATTTCAAATGTTATCCCCTTTCCCAGTTTCCCCTCCATAAACCCCCTGTCCCATCCCCCTCTCCCTGCTTCTATGAGAGTGCCCCCCACCCTTTCCTG
The DNA here is from genome assembly GCF_963924665.1 of Micromys minutus. Lineage (NCBI taxonomy): Eukaryota > Metazoa > Chordata > Mammalia > Rodentia > Muridae > Micromys > Micromys minutus. The sequence continues at coordinate 60,766,379 of NC_137976.1, read as the reverse complement.
CCTCCCTGCCCTGGCATTTCCCTACAATGGAGCATTGAGCCTTGGCAGTACCAAGGGCTTTTCCTCCCATTGATGCCCAACAAAACCATCTTCTGCTACATATGCAGCTAGAGCCAAGTCCATCTATGAGTTCTCTTTGGATAGTGGTTTAGTCCCTGGGAGCTCTGGTTGGTTGATATTCTTGTTCTTATGGGGTCACAAACCCCTTCAGCTCCTTCAGTCCTTTCTCTAACTCCTCTATTGGGGACCCCTTCTCAGTTCAATAGTTGACTGTGAATAGTCTCCTCTGTATTTGTCATGATCTCACAGAGCCTCTTAGGAGACAGCTCCTTTCAGAAAGCACTTTTTGGCATCAGAAATAATGTCTGGGTTTGGTGGCTGGCTGTATATGGGCAGGATCTCCAGGTGGGCCAGTCTCTGGATGCCCTTTCCTTCAGTCTCTGCTCCAAACTTTGTCTCCATCTTTCCTCCTGTGAATATTTTTGTTCTCCCTTCTAAGAACTAAAATATCCACATTTTGGTCTTTCTTCTTCTTGAGCTTCATGTCGTCTTTCAATTGTATCTGTGTAATCCAAGCTTTCGGGCTAATATCCACTTATCAGTAAGTGCATACCGTGTGTGTGTGTGTGTGTGTTGTGACTGGATTACTTCACTCAGGATATTTTCTAGTTTCATCCATTTACCTAAGAATTTCATGAATTCATTATTTTTAACAGCTGAGTAGTACTCTATTGTGTAAATATGCCACATTTTCTGTATCCATTCCTCTGTTGAAGGTCATTCTTTCCAGCTTCTGGCTATTATAGATAAGGCTGCTATGAGCATAGTGGAGCATGTGTCTCTGTTATATGTTAGAACTTCTTTTGGGTATATGCCCAGGAGTATAGCTGGTATAGCTGGGTTCTCAGGTAGCACTATGTCCAGTTTTCTGAGGAACCACCAGATTGATTTCCAGAATGGTTGTATGAGTTTGCAACCCCACCAGCAATGGAGGGGTGTTCCTCTTTCTCCACATCCCAGCCAGCATCTGCTGTCACCTGAGTTTTTTATCTTAGCCATTCTAAGTGGTTGAGGTGGAATCTCAGGGTTTCTCTAATTCTTAAAAAATGTGTGTATTTTTTCACATTTCTTTTTTATAATATTTATTTATTTATTTTATGTGAGTATAGCTGTTTTCAGACAGACCAGAAGAGGGCATCAGATCCCATGTGGTTGCTGGGAATTGAACTCAGGACCTTTGGAAGAGCAGTCAGTGCTCTTAACCGCTGAGCCATCTCTCCAGCTCTTCACAGTTCTTTATTGTCTTAGGGTAACAATTGCTGTGATAAAATGGCATTGACCAAAATCAACCTGGGGAGGAAAGCATGCAATTCATCTTTGAAAGGAGTCAGGACAGAAACTCAACAGGGCAGGATCCTGGAGGCAGGAGGGATGCAGAGGGTGCTGCTTACTGGCTTTCTCAATATGGCTTGCTCAGCCTGCTTTCTTGTAGAGTTCAGGACCACCAAGCCCAGGGATGGCCCTGCCCACAATGGTCTGGGTTGTACCACATCAATCAGGAATTAAAATGTCCCACAGACTAGCCCATGGCCAATCTAGTGGTGATATTTTCTCAACTGATGTTGTCTCTTCCCAAACAAACCCAGCCTATACATGTATTTATGATGGGAAAGCATTTGCCAGAGGGCACAAATAGAGGGCAAAGGACAGCCTGCATGAGTCAGGTCTCTTCTTCCACCATGTGGATTGAACTCAGGTCAATGGTGGTAAGCATCCTTACCTGTTGAGCCATTTTGCTGGCCCTGCCTACCCCCTACCACCACCCTGCCCCGTCTGTCTCTCTTTTTCTTACTCTTACACAGAGTCTCATGTACCTGATCACACTGAATGCTTCCTCCTGCCTTCAGCTCCCAAATGCTGGGATCACTCGTGTGGTCTGGCTTCTGATGAATTTTAATCCCCTGTGTAAAGTATTTGACCCCAGTAGCTTAGTGATTTATGGAGCCATTAGTAAAAGAATAACAGAATCAGGTTCATACACTGCCTGGAACACACTGTGTACCCCAGGCTGGCCTTGAACTTGTGACAGTCCTCCTGTCTCCAACTTCTGGGATTACAGGTATGCGCCACCACACAGATGCCAGTAAGTCTATAAGAACATGGCAGAAGCTGGGTTTGGGGAGTACAGGCCTGTAATCTCAGGAGCAGAGCAGATTGCTGCAAGGTCAAGGCTGCCAGGACTACTGCAGGGTAAGACCCTGATTTAAGAAACCAAGAAGAAAATAAAAAGAAAGGAACTACTACAACTCCCCCTCGCAATCATCTCTTAATGACATCATGACATTCTGAGGCTATGGTGGCTCTCACCTGTAATCTCGACACCTGTGAGTCTGAAGCAGATAGGCCAGCAAGCTGCAAGGCCAGCCTGAGCTACCTAGCCAGACCCTATCTCAAAACAATACCACTTACTCCAGGTGAAAAGATTACATGACATTAAGCGAGAGACATGCTTGGCATATAGTGACTGACCTTACTGGTCAGCCTGCCTCCTTCCAGTCTCTGGCCTTTGCTCTGCATTATACATGTATGAACCAAAAACCTGGCCAAGTCATTGTCCTGTTGTTGAAAGCATTTCACCAGCCCTTCATTATCCTGGGATAAAGTATGCACTTCATAGCAAGATACACATCACACAATTTAACCTACAAAAGCATAAGTCTTCGTGCCAAGATGTCAACAGGCCTTTGGCACTAGTAATAGGGTGTCTAGAGGCCAATTCGTGTATCTCTCGTGTTGGGCTAACAGCAGTGAAGCCTAACAAGGTTGTCAATGTAAGTCAAACAGTAAAAGAAGGTCTTCAACTAACTTGGCAAACTGGATATCCACATAAGGGAGAAAAGAGACTTGAGTTCCACGTATCATATGGGGAAGTTAATTTGAATCTATCAGAAATCCAGAGTGATAAAACATCTTCAATTACAGACAAAAACTTAGGAAAATTTAAAGTAGGCAAAACTCTCTTTAATCCAAAAGCAAGTGTTAAGCCAGGTCTGAAGGCACAGACCTGTCATTCTAATTACTCAGAATTCTGAAGCATACCAGTTCAAAGCCTGCCTGGACCACACCACACGGTGAGTTCAAGGCTGTATTAAGTAACCCAGTAAGAAGGCGGGAAGCATTTTCTGAGCTGGAGGAACTGTTACACAAACATGAAGACTAGACTCCCATCCTCAAAACCCATGCTTAAAAAGCCGTGGCCAGGCATAGCGAGACACACCTTTAATCCCAGCACTTGGGAAGCAGACACAGGTGGATCTCTGTGAATTTGAGACCAGCCTGGTCTACAGTGTGAGTTCCAGGACAGCCAGGGCTACACAGTGGGAACCTGTAACAACAACAAACAAACCCAATAATAGTACTAATGAGGAGGAGAAGGAAGAGGAGGAGGAGAAGAAGAAAAAGAGGAGGAAAAGGAGGAAGGAGAGGGAGGCAGGTGGCAACAGCCACAGCAGGTGAGTGCACTTGAAATTCCAGTACCAGAGAGGCAAAGAGGAGATCCCTGAGGCTTGCTTGGTGAGCTAGTAGCCAGTGGCAGACTCTGCTGCCAAAAACAAAGTGTGGAGCTCTTAATCAACAATACCTAAGGTGCACACACACACATGTACATGTATGGACACACACAAGCGTACACACAATGCATATATGAACACATATGTGTGTACGCACACAAACACATATCCCAAATGTACATATCCATTTTAAGGTATAAGGATAGAGCACTTACTTAGCAGGCTCAGAGTTTTGTGCTTAATCCCAACGCCAAACCCAGTATGATCCAGAAAGGAAAAACAAATTGAGTGTTTTGAAAAGAGATGTCCCCAGGCCACTTAAATGTGTCTTAGCCACCCTCTCTGCATCCACTCCACAAAACACTGAAACTGCAGGTGTGTCCCACCAGGCCCAGCTTGGGAGAGTTTAAGGAAGTTGATGCTGTCACAGCTAGAATCTGGCTTTTTGGAGAGTCACTGTTGAGATACAAAACAGAAGCCTGGAAGCCTGTCTCAGTGCTGGGTGTTTGTCTAGCATGAGTTCCCAGCTTCTGTCTCTAGCATGGAAACTTTTTACAAAGGAGAGATGGGGAAGTGAGCTGGGCTCAGAACTGAGTGCCAGTAACCCCATACTCAGGTGGAGGGAGAGAGGAAGGGGAGGGGTGGGAAAAGGAGGGAGGGAGGGAGGAAGGGAGGGAGGGAGGGAGGGAGGGAGGGGAGGGAACACAGATGAAGATTCAGTCAAGCCATAGATTACCATGGACTTGAATGGAAATAGTGAAACTGCTTTGTAAAAGATTTGACAGCTTCCTGTAGAGGTAGAAAAGGGCTAGCCTGGTCAGGTCTATTGGGATGAGGCTGTAATTAGCATCACAGTGTGTGGGGGAAGGCTGTAGGACAAGTTCAAGGCCAACCTGAGCTATAGAGTGAGTTTATGTTCAGCCAGGACAAATTGGTGACAGACTGTCTAAAAACAAAATTTAGAGGGACGAGAGTGGGGTTGGTGACAGCTCAGTGACAGGGTGCCTGCAGAACTGTGTGTGCCCTTGTTCAGCCCTCAGTGCCTTAACACAAGCAAGCCACACCCTCTCACAAGCCAGCCTACACACTTCTGGATGCTTTTCCAAAAGAACTGAAAACATGGACTGGAGAAATGCCTCAGAGGTTAAGAGCACTGCTCTTCCAGAGGTCCTGAGTTCAATTCCCAGCAACCACATGGTGGCTCACAACCATCTGTAATGGGATCTGATGCCCTCTTCTGGTGTGTCTGAAGACAGCTACAGTGTACTTATATGTAATAAATAAATCTTTTTTTTTAAAAAGGTACTGAAAACAGAGGGGCACACAGTGGCTTTTATATGCATATGAAGGTCATTTTTATTCATAGTACCCCCGCTGAAAACAACCCAAATACCCCACTTTGGGGCTCTGAGAGGGTGCCTGGACACCAGCCTGAAATGTTTAAATGGGTAAGAGTGTCCCCTTGCAGAGGAACCCCACATTGACAAAGGAGAAAGGATGGAGTCACAGTCCAGCAAGGATTAAAGAGTACATGTTGCCCCAGAGTCCACTTTGAGTTCAGCGCTGACATCTTCCAGAGCAAGACTAAGTCGACTTTGAGAGTTTCCAGCTCTTGCCCCTCCAGCAACTTACTGTGGTGGTCCAGACATTAAAGGCTACACTGTGCCTGCTTCATAGCAACCCCACTAGAGCCTGCTTTTTTAAACTAAACTAACCAATTAGAAGTCACCTAGGGAGTCTTCTTGCCTCTGGTGAAGGCCTTGTCTCAGCATGTTCAAATACCCTGTGAAGAAAGGGGACTAGTGGTCACAGGTCAGGTCATAGACCTAGGCAGCTGGCTGCCCCCCACTGTCAGGTGTGTGTGTGTGTGTGTGTGTGTGTGTGTGTGTGTGGTGTGTGGGGGGGTGTAAATATAGAGGTCCAAGTTCCTGGACCTCTGTGAAGCCAAGGCTAAGTATGTGGCCTCTGTCCCATGACAGAGCTCAACACAGAAGAGCGTACAATGCATCTGTTGTATTCAGCCACTGGAGTGGACTTTAAAGGCATGTGTTCTATGAAAAGAGCCAGGCACAAGAGGACACTGGGTTACTGCTTCTATTTAGACAACGTTCTGGGAACACAGGGAACAGTAATAGAGGTCAGAACAGATCCCCCATCAGGCAGAGGTGGAAAGGCTGCGAAGAAGACAGGAGAGAACTTTCGGAGGGGATGAAAATGTTTTTCTTGAGCTGGAGCAGTAGCTAGCCCAGCCTTTCATTTGTCAAAAGCCTCTCGAGGGACTCAGAGACCAGGAATAATCTCTGGCATTTATTGTACGTAAATTATACCTCAGTACAGTAGTTCTTTGGTTTCTTTGCTGTTTGTTTAATGTGAGCACTGTTGCGGCACATGAAGGGAACACAAGCAGGCGACTCTGATCCAGAACCTTCCAAAAACACGATTTAGAAGAGGCAAGCGGGCCTCCTCCCTATCAGTTTAGAGTCGGGCTTAGGAGGATCTCGAGCCACCAGGGGACTGCGTCACATCCCTCAGGCCGCACGTCCCTCCAGCTGTAGGCGGGGATACGAGGACCCGGGAAACGACAGGCACTGGAGTGCTGCATAGATCTGCGGAGGGGGGCTGTGACGCGTCCCTGCGTGGTGAGCACCGCGTCGCGTGGCTCCGCTCTGCGCACAGCCCTCGTCGCATAGGGCATCGGTGCTAGTCACCCGGAAGCCCCCCACCCTGTCACGCAGGCGGTGCCAGGACTCCTGCAGCCCTTGTCGCCCCCCCTCCCTCTCCCTCCCTCCCTCCTTCCCTCCCTTTCCATTTCTCCGTCCTCCCCCCTCTCTCCCTCCAACCGGCTATTAGGCAAATAGCCTGTCCCCGCCTGCATCAGGCACAAAGGAACGGACAGGACCTGTGTCAGCATGAAAGGCGCTGCCCCTGACAGCTGCCCGGAGTGCTCAGCATCCCAGGAGAAGCGAACCAGCTGCGGATGGAGCACATCCCCCCCGATCCCACAGTGCAAGAAAGCAGGGCGTGGCCGCCCTTAGGCGATCGCTGCCGGGGGCTCAGGAACCTCAGCCGCTGTCTGTTTGGTTTGGTTTGAGTGGGATTTGCTTTTGTTAGGGGCTAGAGAAGAGCACAGGGTCTCACACAAGCTAGGCTAGCTCTGTGCCACCCCTAGGAGCACACCCCCAGCCCAGGGCGATTGTTTCGAACGACAAAAGATGTATGTCCAAAAGCTGGCGTGCTGGCACGCGCCGGTTATCCAGCTCAGGGGAAAGGCGAGTTCGAGGCCACCGAGACCCGGTTTCAAAACAAGCAAACAAAACGAAGGGCAAGAAACGCTTTGGTGTAGCTGTGCTAGTCCGTAGAAAGGAAGCTTATCGCGCATAGGTTTACAAGGCGGGACTGCTGACAGAACGCACTCACAGAAAGGCAAAGTAGAGTTAGTCACTGCCCGGCGCGGGTCCTTCGGGAGTCCCCATCACGACCACTGCAGACTGCGGGACTGGGGGCGGGAGCACCCACAATTGTCCCATCCTTCTCCGCGGCGCGTAGCTAGTTCTGCTTGATCCTTTGGCCTAATTCCTAGGGTGAAGTCCAGAGCCCGCTGTGAGAAGGGAAGTCCATCGCCCCACCCCGCCCTGCAGCCTTCTGTCCCGCAGGCGCAGGACTTTAGGGCCTTGGATGCAGGCTTTCGCTCCAGGCGACCCCATAGCCAGCGCGGCAGGTGCAGCACAGCACGGGTGAGTCAGACCCAGCCTGGGAAGAGTGGCTGCGACAGACGAGGGCTCAATGGGGCACGCAACAGTGCCCACCTTTATCTTTGCTCGCAGCCCACAGACCCGCAGGGGAGTTGTAGCTCTCACCCGCAGATGTCCCCAAACTGCTCTGCAGGCTGTAAGAGCAGTGACCGGCAAGGACCTAGGGGGACACGGGAAGGGAGGGGAGGGATAGGAGGCTGGGGCACTTTCTAATTTAGAGCACTGGCTTTGGGCCCAAAAGAAAGGCCTGGGTTTGCGTCCTCTCCTGTTACCAGTCTTGCCAAGTCTGCCTTTTCTGCTGAAAGTATGAGACCCAGGGGTCCCATGAGGGCAAGGACAAGGGAAGAGGGGACCCTGTGGTCCAGAGCAAAGCTTCCTTGTTGGTGGTCGTGTAGGTCTTTGCTACACACACCATTGTGGCAGGGTCAGTGCTGCTTTCTGTAAAGCACATGTCTTCAAATGTTACTCATCTCCAGACACCTTCACCCCAAACCAAGGAGTAGCAGTGTCTAGATGACCAGGGTCTTGAATATTCCTGATACAAAGTGGAGTTTCCATGATATGGCCTGGAACCCCGAGGGTATGGAGTTAAATGGCATGCTCCGGCCAATGGAGACCCGTTGCTCTCTTCCACTCCCCTGATGTATTTAACACGGGATGTTGTATTTCGTGCTAATCAAAGAACAAACATTTCCCTTCTGGCAACCAAAAGAGGAAGCCGCTGACCCCAGTCTTACAGCGCTTTAAAGTTAGAGCCCCTGCTCGGCTCGGTGCAGCCTGGGGTTAATGCGAGGGTGAATGAAATGCCAGCCAAAAGGAGCAGGGATTTAGGATAGCTATTCTTATTCTGTGCCCGATATGAATCCTGGAAACTGAGAGATTCCTGGCCTTGGCAAGCAGGAGCACAGGGCGGCCCTGCTGGGGTCCTCCAGCGGTGTTAGCAATTCATCTAAACTAGGTCCAGGAAGAGGATCTCAGCACATCCATTAGCCAGGACACAGCAGCTGTCAGGAAGAAGCTTCACTCTGAAGGTAGGGACTTTCTTTGGGCCGAGCCACACAGGACTGCAGCCCCCAGAGCGCATGTGGTGCTGCGCACATTGGACATTGGAGAAACACTACTCACCAGAAAGCAAACCCAGGCCTCGGACTCAGCTGCCTCTTGCTTTCCTCTCTTCTCCCGTCCCAGCCTCTCTTCCCCAGCCTCCCCCAACCTTGTGCCTTGAGGTTCCCGCTTGCTGTACCCCTGCCACCAACATGGCCTCTCCCTGCTGCCTGCCCCGCACCATGGCACGTTGGTAATCTCCATCTTCTTGGTCATCACGTCCATTCCCCTGCCCCATAATTTCATCTCTACATGCTTGGAGCGGCCCCTTTAACCCAACATGCCCCCACCCCCACCTCCGCTCTCTGGGAGACCCCCAGCCAGGGGGCTGCGGGAGGGGAGCCGCAAGGTTTGGACCCGAGTTCAGGGCAGCTGTGCGTTCAGTTGTGTGAACCGGGAGTCTAACTCGTGTTGAGTGATTTGTCACTCCCCTGGCGTTGGCTCCGCCCCCTGGATGTCTGCGGGAGACCTCTAAGACCACTTCCGCTGGTCACCAGGAAGCTCATTTACAGCTGAGATAAAAACCGGGGTTTTGAAGCTGAATGCTATCTCACTACCATCAAATGACAGAGGAAGGACTTGAACCCCAAGTTGCTTGATGCTACAGCTGCCTTTAACCCCCAAGCTACTGGTATCACAATGTCAGCAACGACAAGCAAAAAATAAAACAAAACAACATAAAAAACTAATTTCAGTATCTTTCTCTTTACACAAGACTGTGTGCCCTGGTAAGGCTGAGGTCAGCTACAGGCAACCAATCCTAGGGCTTCAACCGCCCGAAGTCCTGCATAGCCATCTCCAGGGCTGAGGAAAGCGGGCTACAAAGTATGAGGCCATAGCTTAGACTCAGACAATTCAGCGATGGTGGGATAAAAAATGGAAGCCATTTTCGAGGAATGACTAAAGCAAAGTTAGCATGGCAGAGTGAGGGATGAGAAGGAAAAGAGCCAAAGTAGACTTGTTTGGGGAAGATGAGGCACTGTTGAGCTGGCCGTGCCCAAGGGTGGTAGAGAGCTGCCAGACGGAATCCAGGCACCTCTGGAGTCAACCAGATGTGGCCCAAGCACTTGTTTTTGCCACCTTAACAGTTCTGTTAACTAAGGCCAAAAGCCCGTGGCTTCTTTATAAGACAGCAGTGTCGAAGTTGAAAAGACAGGTCAGTGGTTGAGCTCCCGTTGTATTTGTTGCTCTTGCAGAGGACCCTGGTGGCTCTAAGTTGGAGCCCAGTGGATCCTAGCGGGGAATTTCTAGTTGGAGATTATCATCACAACAAGGCAAAGAAATGACCAGTGACCAGATAACCACCAGAGTACAGTGTGCCCAGTACTCACATGGTGACTCACAACTATCCGGAACTCGAGTTCCGGAACATCTTCTGCCCTCTTCTGGCCGCCATGGGCACTGCATACACAAGGTGCACATACATGAGAGCGAAACAACCATACTTTTTTTTTAAGGGGGACAGGGGATGATGATGGCTAGAAACCATGAGAATGAATGAAATACTAGCAGGGTGTGGAGGCACGCACCTGTAGCCCCAGCTAGTTGGAAAGCTGAAGCAGGAATCACAAGAGCCCAGCCTGGGAAGTATAATGAAGCATACGTAAAAGAGATCATTTAAGATGGGGGGCGGGTGGAGAGATGGCTCAGTGGTTAAGAGCACTGAGTTTCTTTCCAGATGGACCAACCCCCACATGGCAGCTCACCACCATCTGTAGATCCAGTTCCAGGGGATTCGACATCCTCACACAGACAACTGTGTAGGTAAAACTACATTCCAATAAAGCTATATTTAAAAGGGGATTGTCTGGCTGGGCATGGTAACACAGGTCTTAAATCCCAGCACCTGAGAGGCAGAGGCAGGAGGATCTCTGAGTTTGAGGTCAGCCTGGTCTATAGAGAGGGTTTCAGGACAGTCAAGGCTACACAGAGAAACCTCTTCTCAGGGGAAAATATGAAGGAGGAATCAACTCTCTCTCTGGGAACTGCAGTTTTAGTTATGCTAAGGAATTGCATCCTGTATCCCCTTCCGAATGGCCTGCTCCACAGACCCAGTAGCTCGTTCCTATTAAGGAGGTCCCTCACGGTAAATCTGAGCATGCATTCTCTACTGTGACAATTCTCTAACATAGGACAGATTTGGGGACAGTAGATCTAGAAGAATGGAACTTTGGGGGCTCTTGGGTTAAATCCAGGGTCTGTGCTTGCTAGGCAATTGTCCTCTCAGCTGCACCCCAAAACCCTTAAAAACATCTGGTTGGAGACAGGGAGGTCATAAGTTGCCCACGGTAACCCAGAAATTATTGTGTAGACCAGGCTAGACTCAAATTTTACAATCCTCCTGCCTCAGCCTTCCATGTTCCTAGATGACAGTTGTATGACACCAGGCTCTGCAGAGGGACAAAAGTTTAAGGGTCAGGCTTCTGAATGGGACTTTTGGGGAATTGGTTTTCTTGGCTGACTAGGTTTAAAGGCCATAATGACTGTAAATCAGCGCTTCAGAGGCAGAAAGATCATGAGTTCAAGACGAGCCGGGACTCTCAGCTCCTTCTCCAGCACCATGTCAGCCTACACACTACCATGTTTTCCGCCATGATGATAATGGACCAAACCTCTGAACTGTAAGGCAGCCTCAATTAAATGTTCTCCTTTATAAGGGTTGCTATGGTGTCTCTTCGCAACAATAAAACCCTAACTAAGACATTCATCAAACCGAATCCCCAGTCTTGAGTGGCATCTGCTGTGAACATCTGAGGGGGGTCTAGTGTGAGTGCATGAATGCTGAGGGAAAAGGGATGGGAACCCAGACATCGGGAGACTGACACAGGGAAGATGTGGGTGAATAGATGGGAGATGGTTGTGAATGAACCTCTTTGCTGGGACTTTCCTCTGATTACACCGGCTTTTGGCTTTTTTGTTTTGTTTTTGAGGCAGTCTCACTGTGAATCCCTGGCTGGCCTGGGATCAATGACCATGCATCCACACTGTGTAGATCCATTTGGCCACCATCTCTAATATGCTGGGATTACAAGCCTGTGACATGTCCATCATGGTGGTGCATGCCCTTAATCCCAGCACTTGGGAGGCAGAGGCAGGTGGATCTCTGTGGGTTTGAGGCCAGCCTGGTCTACAGAGTTCTAGGACAGTTCTAGAACATCTAAAGACTATACAATACAATAAGACCCTGTCCAAACAAACAAACAACAAAACATGTCACCATACTTAGTTTGGTGACTATTCCTGGTTGTCAACTTGACTACAACTGGAATGAGGTAGAGTACAGAAATGAAGGGCACACCTGTGCTCCAGATCTTCACTGGAGGACACAGGCTTTTGACAGGGATCTTGACATGGGATGACACATGCTTTTGATCCAGGTCTTGAGGCATAATGGTCATGAAAAGCTTAGGCCCAGGCAAAGTAGTATATGCCTATAATCCCTGGAGACTGAGATAAGCAGATCTCTGAGTTCAACACCAGCCTAGAGTTCCAAATCCAGGTGTGGTGACACACCTTTGCTGGAGGCCTACATTAGGACAATGGAAAAAGGAAGGTTCTTCTTTACCTGCTGGCACTTGCTTGCCAGCACATCTGTTGAAACCTACTTCTTCAGGACTCCAGTTTATACAGAAGACCAGCTGAGACAGCTAACCTCGTGGGACTGAGCAACTACTAGATTCTTGGACGTCCCATCCACAGCTGCCTGTTGTTGGGTGTATTAGTCAAGGTTCTCTAGAGTCACAGAAGTTATCAGTAGTCTGTATATAGTAAGAGAATTTGTTGGTGACTTACAGTCTGTAGTCCAACTCCCAACAATGGTTAGCAGAAGCTGTGAGAGGAAGTTCAAGGATCTAGCAGTTGCCCAGTCCCACAAGGGACTAAGAGACCGAGCCTTCCTTCTTTGAGGGTCCTTATGTAGGCCTCCAACAGAAGGTGTGTCCAAAATTAAATGTGTGTACTACCACACCTAGATTTGGGACTTGCTTTGTCCCAGATGACTTTAATCTCAGAGATCTCCTTGCCTTAGTGTCCTAAAATCACAGGTGAGCCTCCTAATTCTGGATTGTGGTTCATTCCAGATATAGTTAAGTTGACAACCAGGAATAGCCACTACATTGGGTTAGTCGGACTGCAGACTATAAGTCATTCCAATCATTTTCCTTAATATACCGAGACATTCTATAAGTATGTGACTCTAGAGAAACCTGACTAATACACTTGGCTTGAGTACTGTGCTGAACCCTGAAATAACCTTCATAACCAGGGAGACAAAAACTATTTGGATCAAACCATTCAGGGTTAGTTTACCCCTAGACTCTCTTCATTTCTTTTTCTGGTGCTGTGATAAAATACGAAAGCAGTTTAAGGGACTAAGCATCTATTGTAGCTCACATTCAAGGGTAGAGTCGTCATGGTGGGGAAGTCAAGGCTGCAGAAACTGGAAGCATCTGGTCCTATCACACTTACAACCAGAACAAAGAAAATGTGATCAATTGCCTCTCAGGTCTCTTTCTCAATTTATACAGTTCAGGATCCTAGCCAGGGAATGATGCCACCCACAGTGGGCAGGTCTTCCTGACCAAGTTTAATGCAATCAAGCTAATCCCCAGAAGGCAAACCCAGAGATTTGTTTCCAGGTTAATTACAGGTTCTGTGACCAAGTTAAAATACTATCACAGTATCAATTCCCAAACTACATGTCTGCATGCTGGTGACGGAGAAATGCAGGCAGAATTCTCAGTGGACATTTAAGGAAGACAAGCTGCTTAGAAATAGACAAATGTCCTCTAGTTGAATTTCTTTTGTTCCTGAAGGACCCGGATTGTTCTTACAACAATGCCGAGAGCCCTGTGTTTTTAACTGTTACTGTGAACTTGGCATTTATCCTCACCAGAGATGTTACTAATGTATATAGTTCCGTCAAGCAATAGACTCCGATTCTCTATTTCAGTTCCCATCCCTCACATATAGACTCCAGAGTGTGTGCAAGTTGTAACTGGATTGGATGGTACATATCTGTAATCCTAGCAATTAGGAGCCCAAGGTAGGAGGATCACTCTGAATTTGAGGCCAGCCAAGGTTGCAGAATGAGACTTGGGGGCACGAGTCAGTGTTAAAGCACTTGTCTTGCAGGTGCACACAGTCCTGGGTTTGATTTCCATCACAAACATGCCCTGCCCTTTCTCCCCCTAAAACTGAGCATGGTAGCTCAAGCCTGAAGCAGAAATAGAAGGATCGCTATGAACTAGAGGTCAGCCTGGGCTACTTAGTAAGTTTTAGGTAATCCTGAACTATAGAGTTGGACCCCATCTTGATAAAACAAAACAAACCAATGTGTAGAAGTTAGAAGGAATGATTGGGACTCCCTTGGGGTCCCAAGTTTTCAGAAGTTCAAAACCCAGTGCCATGCTGGTTGTCAGTTAGAGTTGGTGACAGAGGACAGCTGTGAAATCCAAACTCATGATGCTCTTTAATCCTACTAGCAGATATCATATTTGATATAGATCATGTTTAAAACTGTGAACAAGAATGAATCAACAGAGAACTGGCCTTGCATATTATGGGAACTGGATAATTAAACTAAGAAGCCTGAGGAATGGGGGAGCCTGTGCTTTAACCTCCAAATTTAATACCTGTGCCTAAGGATCTGGGTCTAAACATGATGGGAGTGCTGGTTTAAGAGCCATTGTCTGAAGGCTGAGGAGCAGAAGTTTCAAAGCTTGAGGGCAGGAGACAGTAGGTGCCCACCTCAAGGGGTAGTGGCTCATGCTTTTAATTCCAGCACTCAGAAGAAAGTAGAACCAGGGGAATATATGTGAGTTCGAGGCCAGCCTGGTGGACACACACACACACACACACACAGAGAGAGAGAGAGAGAGAGAGAGAGAGAGACTGTAGACACAGAGAGATGCCTCCTCCCAAATTCCCTTTAATCCTAGCTAATGATGGCAGCCATTTAATTCTAAAAACGAATTCATATAGGGACACAGGCAGAGCAAGCAATCAGGGAAAAAGCAGAAAGGAAGTACACTCTCCAGAGGGGAGCAGACCCAGTCCTGAATCCATGCCAAAGGGATACCTCTTGTACCAGGACTTACAAATTTCAGTATACTGTATTTCCTAACCTTGTCTGTTTCTAGGGCTTTGTAGGGAGGGGTGGTAACTGCTTCCTGGAAGAGGTGAAGGTTTTTCTAGGAACCACCCTTCCCCACAATTCAGCCTGATACAATTACAGGAATATGTGTAAGGGTGTAACAAGCCATATAGTTGAGCAACTGACTAGGGGAAGGGTAAAGATGCTTGCAGAGTATGTGTAAAAATGTAGAATCATGATGTTTGTGCTTGCTTCTGGAGGTGGGGGGCTCTTCCTGGGGGTGGCGCTTTCTGGAATCCCCCAGATTCTGCTGTGTAGAGCCCTATCCTTCCTATCTGCTCTGCCTCATACAAGTCCTCTTATTTCTCTTACCCAGTCCACCAACCTTGCCATTCTAGCCCTATCTTTCTACCTATGTATTTTTTATGTGTATGAATGTTTTGCTTGCACGTGTACCCTGTGCATGCCTGGTGCCAGAGGAAGTCAGAAGAGGTTGGGCCTCTGAGACTGTGGTTATAGATGGTTGTGAGTCACCATGTGGATGCTGGGAATCCAACTTAAGTAGGTCCTCTTCAAGAGTAAGTACTCTTACCCACCCCTAACATTCATTTAACTGTAGTTTCTCCTGATCTTTCTGTTGCCTGAGTGCTGGGGTTTCTGGGTACACAACCATGTTGTCTTCTCCTCCTCCTCCCCTTCTTCTCTCTCCTTCTCCCTCCTCCTCCTCTTCTTTCTTTTTCCTTTTTTTGTATCCTAGGGTGACCTGGAACTTGAGATCTTTCTGTGTCAACATATCAGATGCTGGTGCTCCAGATGTGTGCCAATCTGTCCAGATGTGTACCTATCACATCTTATCATTACCATTTTTCTGTTGAGTGTCTTCAGATAGTGTGTAGTGTGGTCTACGTTATAGTAACTACCAAATGTCACTCCCAGCAGATGTAGAGCTCCAGACTGGCACCTGTGAGAACTGTGACAGAATTTTCAGTCCTGTGTCTGACAACCTGATGTAGTGATGACGGCCAGGGTGATTTGGGGTAGCCTCAGCCTGCTTCGAGTCTTATGGTGTCTCCTTCCCCAGACTGGCTACATACACCCAGATGAATTCTTCCAGTCACCTGAGGTCATGGCAGGTAAACCCCCGATGCACTGCTACAAAGATTGGCAGCAGCAGTGGATATTTGGTGGGGAGGGAAATGCACGTGTGGGTGCATGAACAGGCAAAGTTGCAGCCTCTTTGGGATTAGAACTTGAAGTGGAGAATTCACATTTTCCTCACCTTCTGGATGATGCTTCCGTGTTTTCCTGCTTGGGCTAACAGAATGATGGTTTCCCTCAGGACGCGAGCTGACATAGTGAAAGTCGTAAAACTGTTTGGTGTAGGCTCAGGAAGAAGGGTCTCCTCCCTTAAGCCATGTTTATTAGTCACACATATACACTTTTCCTTTCTTTTTCTTAAGATTTATTCATTTATTTATGTTATGTATATGATTATCATTGTCTTCAGACACACCAGAAGGCACCAGACCCCATTACAGATGGTTGTGGGCCACCATGTGGTTGCTGGGAATTGAACTCGGGACCTCTGGAAGAGCAGTCAGTGCTCTTAACCACTGAGCCATCTCTCCAGCCCTGTTTTTTAAGACAGGGTCTCTATGAAGACTGGGCTGTCCTGCAGCTCACTGTGTAGACCAGGCTAGCCTGTGAGAACTCAGTGAGAACCTCCTACCTCTGCCTCATGAGTCCTGCGATTAACGACATGCAACCGCCATCCAGGCTCATCTGCTTCTCTTTTCTGAGACAAGTTTTCATGCAGTTCAGGCTGGCTTTGAACTGGCTATTTTCACGAACCCCTGATTGGCCCCCACTTCTAGACTGCCATGATCACTGGCAGACACTACTGTGCCTAGCTTATGTTGTGCTGGAGAGTGAGCCCACAACTTTGTGCACAATGGAGCAGGGTTTTTTTTTGAACAAGTCTCACACTGCAGCCTGGGCTTGCTCTTAAACTCATGACAATCCTCGTAGTAAGCCTCCCGAGTACACACACACACACACACACACACACACACACAAACCTGGCTCTGTTATACACCTCTCTATCCCACTGGTCAGAAGGTATCACATGACCACATCTAAACACACACACACACACACACACACACACACACACACACACACAAACCTGGCTCTGTTATACACCTCTCTATCCCACTGGTCAGAAGGTATCACACGACCACATCTAAACACACACACACACACACACACACAAAAAAAAAAAAAAAAAAACAAAAGCTGGAAGATTAAAAAAAAACAAAAAACTTTATATTCTGGCCATGTGCTGAGCTAAAAGAGAAAGGCTCAAACACACTTGGCTTGTTTTGGTTTTCTTGCGCTTTTGAGACAATACCTCTCTCTACAGCTAAGACTGGCCTCAAAATCACTGGGTAGCCCAGGCTAACCTCAACCTTTTATCAGTCCTCCTGACTTAACACCCACCCCCAAATGTTACAAATGTCCACCAGCACACTCAGCTTGAGGACAGATAGCACAGCGGGGGGAGACTGCCACCACAGGGCTCAACAGGTAGATTTGAACTGTAAGTCGGAAAATTCAGTCTCTTTTTCTGTTGAGTTAACTCTTTTATTTTGAGTTAAGTCTCTCTCCTCATGGTGTAGGTTAGTCGCAAACTGTGATATGACCTTAAACTCATGGATCCTCTCAAGCCTTGGGATTTCAGGCATGTGACATTATACCTGGCTTGCAAGCTCATTCTTGTCGGCAGAATTGAATTCATTTAAGGGAACCTGGCTTGTCCTTTCCTTGCTGTTAGCCCTTTCATCCTTAAACCAGCTGAAACACATACAATCCTTTTCCCGTTTTATGTCTTCTTTGCCTGTCTCCTCTGCATCCAGGAGGAATCTCTGCTGTTAAAGAGCTGGGGAGAGAAGACAGGCCTCCTGAGACCCTCCCACATAAAGTAGCTCAATCAGAGCAATAAAACCCAAGCAGTACGATGCCGGGATTGTCCACTAGGGGGCCTTGCAACCCTGATGCTCACCCAGAACCTTAACCAGCACAAGCCTAAGCTTGGAACTGGCTCATCCCTGCCTCTCTCTCTGCAGAGGACATCCTGGGTGTACAGGCTTCACGGCCCTGGGAATTTTACCCCAGCAGCTCCTGCCGCACTGTGGTCTTCCCACTGCTGACCTCTGGCTCTACCTTCTGGTTGCTCAGGCTCTGGGAAGAGCTGGGGCTCTGGCCTAGTCTGGTGAGTGGCTACATGCTGCTGGTGGGGCCCCGACTCCTCCTCACCGCCCTCTCCTTTGCCCTGGACTGGGCTATGTACTATCTGGCCCCGTTGTGGGGAGCAGATCGTTGGAATGCCTTGTGTCTGCTGTCTGGTTCCTATGTCACCCTGGTTTTCTACACAAGAACCTTTTCCAACACCATCGAGGGACTGCTCTTCACCTGGCTGCTGGTGCTGGTGTCCCCTTATGTGGCATGGAGTCCCACATCAAAGAAGCCTTCCCCAGGTCCACGGTGGCACAGCCATCTTCTTGGTGCTATCGTGGCTGCTGGCTTCTTCAATCGGCCAACCTTCCCAGCCTTTGCTCTGGCCCCTGTCTCTCTCTGGGGCATCCATAGAGCTTTGGAACTTGGCGGCATCAAGGCCCTGATCCGGGAGGCCCTGGAGCTGCTGCCGGGGGCCGCTCTTGCTGCGGTGCTGTTTGTGGCCATGGACAGCTGGTACTTCTCCAGCCTCTCAAGATCCACAGGCGTCGTTCTCACACCCGTCAACTTCTTGTACTATAACCTGGATCCCCAAAACCTTGCGAGGCATGGCACGCATGCGCGTCTCACTCACCTGGCGGTCAATGGCTTCTTGCTCTTTGGGGTGTTGCATGCTCAAGCTCTTCAGGGTGCATGGCAACAAATCCACGCTTGCCTCCGTGCGTTTCCACGAACGGGCTTCTTGAGGGTGCCGGGTACCAAGGCTCTGTTGTCTAGCTCCAAGTCTTACCTCCTTCTCCTCTACTTTACACCCCTGCTCCTGCTATCCGCCTTTAGTCACCAAGAGCCTAGATTTCTAATCCCCCTCCTAGTCCCTCTAGTCCTGCTGTGCAGTCCACAAGCCCAACCTATACCCTGGAAGGGGACCCTGGTCCTCTTCAACGTCTTGGGCGCTCTCATCTTTGGCTGCCTGCATCAGGGGGGGTTGGTACCTGGCCTGAAGTACCTGGAGCAGGTGGTTCATGCACCTGCCTTCTCCGGCACGGCCACTCACTACACACTTCTCTTCACACACACCTACATGCCTCCCCAGCACCTCTTACACCTCTCAGGCCTGGGATCACCTGTGAAGGTGGTAGATATGGGTGGGGCTGAGGACTGGGTCCTGTGCCAAGCCCTGAACGACTTCAGCAGACAACCAGCCTGCCAACTGGCTGGTGGGCCATGGCCCTGCCGACTCTTTGTGGTAACTCCTGGGACTAATAGGCATGCTCTGGATAAGTGTCATTTTCCCCTCAAGAATGAGACCCTCTTGTTTCCCCACTTGACCCTGGAGGACCCTCCAGCCCTGTCCTCCCTGCTCAGTGGGGCTTGGAGGAAGCATCTGAGTCTTCACATTATTGAACTGGAGAAGCCTGTTCTGACAAAGCAGTCCGAGAAGCCATAGAAGCCACCCCACCTTCTACACAGGCTGCTTGGCTGGGACACTGGAACAGAACCCCCGCTACTGTCTCTTCTGGGCACAGCCATAGGTTGTTTTAGGCGAGCCAATATTCCTTTCCCTTAGACAACCAAAGATCTGACCAGTCATGGTCCCAATGCCAAGGTCTCCAAAGTAACCTAGTATAACCAGTGGTACCTGTCTATCTCTCTGCCATTACTTCCAATCACCGTCATGTTTAAAATATATGCCTATGAAAGACAATCATGCTGATGACATTCCTGAGTGGCCTGCCCCAAATTCCCCACAATGCCTGACTCCTTGTTACTGTGACTAACCTTTGACTTTCCAACCTGGCTTTCTAGACAGTGTGAAGTAACTGCAGGTGGCTCACATTCAGCTCTAGCCAGTCTTTGCCTCATAAACTGTGGCTGTAAGAAAGCACATTCCACTCAGCCAACCTACTACCCAATCTTACAGTGTCATTGTCGGAGCCCATAGCACATGTCCCCTCGTTTGATAAACATGTGCCTATAAGGCTCTTTACCTAGGAAGCAGTAGTTGTGTATTTCACACAATACTTTGGTGCCTGTGGACTCAGTGTTTGGGTATTAACCAAAAGAAGCCGTTCTAATATATGCCTCCCTATCCTCTTCTACTCGTCGTCTTGAATGGTGGTGGAATTCTCCATTCTCTCAAAGACTGGGGAATGTAGCTCAGTGGTAGACTGGCTGTTAAACATGCTCAAGGCTGTAGGCATGATCCCCAGCACCAAGACAAGAACAATCATTCACCCAGAATAAGGAGCCTTCTCAGCACTGCTGGGAGGCCCTTTGAGCCTGCTCCAGTGAGAACTGAGAACACAGACTGTTCAGAATCTGGAAACCAGTCTAAAACCTTTTCCAATACCTTCAAGCCTTCTAGATGCTAAGATTAACTGAATGGCCTAAATACAAAGGTTCAGAAATTGGACTAGGAGTCTCAAAATGACAAGACAGGATACATGCATGGATTTTTAATCACAGTTCAGTTAGCTGACCATATTGAGTACCCCAAACCGACCCTCAAAATGGGGAAAAAGCAGCATGTGCCATGCGATCAGCAGCCTTAATGCCTAGTGGTGAGAGGAAAGGCGGTTCCTGAGCAGAATAAATGCTGCAAAGTGTAGGGAGTAATCAATAACACAGTCCCTGGGCTCACCACACTCTGCAACGCTTTGGGTTACTTGGAAAGTGGCCTCCATTTCTTCACCGTATGGGATTTTAAGTCACAAGCTACGCAGATTGCGGCAGCAAATATCAACACAGACGCTTAACGTATTAACTAAGATCCTATAGTCCCCCGCATTCCACCTTGTCTGAGAAATACCACATTCAGACTTAGAAATCAGCTTACACATTTAATGAAAGTTTTTGGTAAGCTCGGGGTTGTCATTTCATTTACAAGCTTCCCTGGTATTCTCCTGCACCAGTGCAATGCAGTATTTATTCAGCTTCAGTCTTGCTTGCAGAGGCAGGCTTTCTTTCTGGTTGCTTCTGTCCATGGCTCTCAGTCGTGCTTTGTTATGATCTAGACTCTTTATCACTGATGGGCTTCGAGGTCTTTACGTCTGCAGGACTACCAGGCACATGTCCATATGACTTTAGGCATCTGTATGTTGACAATCCGAGTTAGGATTCGAACCAGCGCAGCGTCCTGAAGATGACCGGTGAATGCTGAGGTCGGCGTAGATCACTGAAGGGAGGAAACGTGACCTCGGACTGTTAAGTACAGTCCGTGCTTACGCGTTGGCTCCCGGACCCTTCTGCTGCCCTGGCCGGTCCCGGATGCCGCGGCGGAGTTCCTCCGTGAAAGTGTCCTTGAACCGCGCGACGCGGCGACGCAGGGAGCCCGGCGGCTGATCCGCGAGGCCGCGCAGGCGGCGGGCTGCATCATGGCCGCGCAGTTGCAGCTGTAGCAGCGCGAAGGCTGTGAGTTGGGCTGCCCGCCGTATGGGCCGCGACTCGGACAGCCGCTCCACTAGCTGCGGGTTGTGCAGGAGGGCCGCCAGTAGCCGCCGGAAAACCATGGTTCTCCGAGCGGCCCGGAACCAGAGGCACGCTGTACTCGCCTTCCGGCCGGCCGCGCCCGACAACGGACAAGCCGGCGCTTCATGATGACGACACAGCCAGCCGTACCAGGTTCTGCAGTAGGCCGCCCACATTTCCGTTTCCGCAGCCGCCGTCTGGTCCTCCTGGCCGTGGTCGCATCGTGGCTCGTGCTTCTGCATCATGTCGGGTGGCCTACTGAAGGCGCTACGCAGCGACTCCTACGTGGAGCTCAGCGAGTACCGGGACCAGCACTTCCGGGTGAGGCGGGCTGGGCCACGAGAGGGGCAGCCCTTGGGCTCGAATGCTGAGAAACGGTTTACACTTGGCTTACTGTGTCTTCCAACCTGATTTGCTGGGGCCCAAAATGCGAATGGAGTCCCAGCAGTGTTTGAATATCACTGAAGCCACTTTATCTCCCAGGGAATCTGAGACTGTTTCTTCTTGTTGCTGAGAGTACCAGCATCCAGGGAGGTGTGGCGGCGGCCTCTGTTTGATGGGCTTGTCTTGCTTGGGAAAGGGATTAATTATCCTCGTGGCGGCTGACCAGACACTAGGGTGGGGTTTGTACAATCAGCCAAACACCGCCCTTTGGTACTTCGATCCTTTCTTCAGTAAGACAACCCTACAAAAAGTTGACAGTAAGTGGGAGGCTTAGAGTTGAGTTCTCTGTGGCTGTCTGGCGGGCATCGGGACAGACTACACGAGTCACATTAAGGTTGTCTGGATGGCAAAATCTAGTTCAGCCAGTGGCTGAAGAGAAGCCCCGTCTCGAAAAACAAAACAAAGTAAGAATAAATTCAGTCAGCCCAATTTTAAAATGTTTGCTGTGTGTCTGGTATTAGTTATGCTTCTATCACTTTTTACAGTTCTCATTACTTGGAACAGTCCCACATCAATAACCAGTTTGAATTTAAAACACTGCAAGATTAAAACCAGGGGAGGAGTCATTCATTCACTTGTTATCAAAAGCCTGTAACTCTCTTCAGACAGTGATAGTTCCTGTCATGTGCATTTTCTAGTGTAGTCTAAATGCAATGTGTCAGTGCTGTGTTAAATGTGAAATTAAGTTACAGTGAAATTATTATAGACTCTGCATTTTACTTGTATATGAAGAAAGCAGAAAAGATTGGCAGTACAAATACGTCCAATAGCCAGGTGTGGTGCTGGACATCTGTAGTCCTAGGAGAAAGATCACCATTTTGAGATCAGCTTGCACAAGTAGAAAGCAAATGTTTCCTCTGAAGTTCTAAACCCTTGTTTGTTAGTTTTTTAACAGTGTCTATTTGGTCTGTAGATGTCACCTGTTCAGTCCTTTAGCAGTCTTATGTGGCAGTGGGAATAAGGCCAGAGCTTTACTTTATTCTGGTTGTTGTTGTTTGAGACAAGGTCTTACTATATTATATTGCCTTGGCTGACTAGGAACTCAGCATGCAAACCAGGCTGGTTCTGATACATTACATATAGTTCTTACAATGGAATAAAACTCTCAGACTTGCAGTCCTTTGAGCTTCCCTGGGGGCAGATAAAATTACTATTTTCTTGTGTATAGCTGTATGTTCTTGGGTTTTAAAACTAACTTGGAGGGCTGGAGTGGCTCAGAGGTTAGCACAGGCTGTTCTTCCAGAGGACTCGAAATCAATTCCCAGCACTCGAATGATGGCTTCCAGCATCTGCAACTCCCATTTCAGGGGATCTGGTGCCTTATTCTGGTCTCTGAAAGCACTTGGCTTACACATGGTGCACAGACATGCAGAATGCAGGCAAAACACTCATAAGAAAATAAACTCAAACCAAAAAACTGTAACTTGGGAGGTGGATGTGATGGCCCATGCCTGTCATCACAACATTTGGGGAAGATGGTAGTAAGGCTACTAGGAATTTGAAACCAGCTTGGACTATGTGGTCCTGTCTCAGAAAACAAAACAATTGGGCTGAGTAGACATAGCTTATTAGGTAGAATGCTTGCCTGGTATATGTGAAACCCTTGTGTGGATTGTAAACTCAGAGTGGTGGTGAATGCCTGTAATCCCAATACTTGGAAGGTAGAGATAGGAGGATCAGAAGTTCAATGTCATACTTGGTTATACAGTAGGTTCAATGCAACCTAAGCTACATGAAACCCTGTCTCAAAAACAAGAGGCTGGAGAGATGGCTCAAGTACTACTGTGCCAGAGGATCTCCTGTTCAGTTCCTAGTGTATCAGGTATCTTACAGTTTCAGGAACTCTGATGCCTCTGGCCACCAAGGGCTTACTACATTCGGGTGTGCACCACCCCATCCCCCATACAGAGAAATGAACTAACTTAAAAAATAAAACTACAGAGCTGGAGAGATGGCTCAGTGGCTAAGAGCACATACTACTCTTGAAAGGAGCCAAGTTTGGTTTCCAGTGTCCACACCTTGTGGCTTAGAACTGCTTCTAATTCCAGCTCC
Organism: Micromys minutus; assembly: GCF_963924665.1. Lineage (NCBI taxonomy): Eukaryota > Metazoa > Chordata > Mammalia > Rodentia > Muridae > Micromys > Micromys minutus. Next base: position 60,742,662 of record NC_137976.1, on the reverse strand, counting down.
AGGGGATACAACACCCTGTTGTCTCTGAAGGCACCTGGATTCTCATGTCCATGCCCACACACAAACAAGGGCGTATACATTTAAACTGACCCTTTATACTCTTTGTTTCTTTGCTTCTTTCACTTGGCACTCCATCTTGGAATAGCTCAGAGGTTAAGAGCACTTGCTGGTCCTGCAGAGGGTGAGGGATTGGTTCCCAGCACCCACCTTGTGGCTCACAACCATCTATAACTCCAGTTCCACTCCCTCTTATTGCATCCATAGGTACCCATGAATGTGGTACACGTACATACATATAGGCAAAACACACATTAAACAAGGTCTTAAAAGAGAACTCTAGTTTCAGAATAGTCTTTGAGAAGCTTCTAGACCCGGACTGAGACAAGCTGTGGTGAAATATACCAGGCTCTTAAGTTTCCCTTCAGTGTTTCCATGTTTTTCTAATCTACTACTAAATGTGCTCACATAAAGCCTGCTATCCTGAGTCTGTGCTACAGAGCATTCAGAGGTGATCAATGCACTCATACTCAGAATCAAGGAAACTGGATCAGCATTACTTAGGGAGTACTAAATGAACAATGGGAGATTGAATGAATGCCCTGAATATGAGTCCTCTCAGCTACTTGATAGGCTGGATTCCATCATCTGGTTAATGTCTGTGCCTTCACACTAGGGTAAAAAATGCATAATCAGTTGGCAGGTCTGTTTAATCACATGTGCACGTCTGTGTCCTTTCCAGTGGAAATACTAAAAGCTACTACACTTTTTGTAAAGACATCTAAGATACCATGCTGAGTGTGGTGGTTCACATTTGTAATGACAGCATCAGGAGGCTAAAGCAGGATGTTCAAAGATCAAGACCAGTCTAGGCTACAATCTAATAGGGGGCCTAGGGCTAGGGATGTTATTCGGTATGTTATTCGGTTATACCTTAAGTTTGTTCCCCATCACCACAATCAGATACCATGGCCACAATGAACCATCTTATCCCCGAGGGTTGCCAGGTGTGTTGGTTGAAGCCCACATAAACTCCAGCTCTTTGGCTTCATCCTGTTTTTTAAAGAAAGTAACTCTTCCTGGATTTGGTGGTACACACCTCTAATCCCAACACACAGAACTCTTGAGGCAGGTGAGTCTCTTGAGTTCTAGACCAGCCAAAGCTACATAGTCCTCTTAGTAATCACTCATGCTATTAGTGATTTTAATAGGCTGTAGGGGAGTATCACAGGAGTTCTTTGTGTTATATAGGGTAAGGGGCCTTTCTGATGTGTTCCATCAAAGGTGTAGAATTTAAACTTGGGCCATTAGAGGATCCAATGCTGAGAGTATGGACTATGTAAGAAAAGGGTATGCTACTTCTGTATAGGTATAGGAGGGGTTACATGCTTTCCTCTCAATTAAAAGTGGTCTGAACCTTATGTATTTTAGAATGAGAATACTTCCAGGCTGGTAGGGCTTTTGCCTAATAGTCACATCCTGGTTTAATCCCCAACACCACCCAAAATAAACAAAAAATCCCACAGTTTAAAAAAATGTGCATTTTAATTTTATGCACTTGAACATTTGCTTGTATGTATATGGCTTTACACCACAACCATAGAAGCAAGAAGAGGGCATTGAATCCCCTAGGACTGGCATTATTGAGAGTTAAAAGCTACCATGTAGGTAATGGAATCAATCAGTGTCCTCTGGAATAATCAGCCTCTTAGCCTATGAGCTCTATCCACCCCCACTTCTACCCCTCACCCCCCAAACAACCTCTGTGGCACAGAATAATATGTCAGGAATCAGGATGATGAGAGACTTTAATTTCTAAGTCAGAATGATTATCTGAATTAGAATTAGGATACGACTTTAAAGCAGGGCTGTACATTGTTAGTTTTCAGATTGGTTCACTGCTCGAGTAATGCTTGTGGAGGGCATAGGGATCTTCAGAAACTGGTTCTTCTAACCTCCCTGAGGGTTACCCATGCTCCTGCTCTGCACTGTGTACTCTGGGCTAGGCTGGCACTCAGCCTTCTAGGACATTGTCCTGTCTCTCATCCCGTCTCCTGAAGGAGTGCTGGGATTACAGGTGTGGCCATCACATCCAGCTTTTCACGTGGATCCCAGGAATCAAACTCAGGTTGACAGGGCTTGTATAGCTAGGCTGAGAGTCCTGTATCTCCAGCCCTAGGCAAATTTCAGGCTGCAGGGTTTAACTTCATCTCTATTTGAATGTCTAGGGTGACAATGAAGAACAAGAGAAGTTACTGAAGAAAAGCTGTACATTGTATGTTGGAAATCTTTCCTTTTATACAACTGAAGAACAGATTTATGAACTCTTCAGCAAAAGTGGTGATATAAAGAAGATCATCATGGGTCTGGATAAAATGAAGAAAACAGCGTGTGGATTCTGTTTTGTGGAGTATCCTTCTAATCTAATATAATGTAGATTAGAGCCAGGACAGAATTCAAGGGCCTGAGTAGACAGGTCATTGCATGGACCCGGCTAGCCTGAACTCAGCCATCTACCTGTCCCTGATGCCTGGTGTAAAGTGTGCCAGTGCACACCCACTCTAGCCATCTACCTGTCCCTGATGCCTGGTGTAAAGTGTGCCAGTGCACACCCACTCTAGCCATCTACCTGTCCCTGATTCCACTTGCTTTGTTCAGGTATTGTTACAATTTCTGTACCTTTCCTTGGAATTCTGTTCACATACCTTTAATCCCTTAAATCCGAACACTCAAGGGGCAGGCAGATCTCTGTGTTTGAACTCAGCTTGATGTACACAGTAAATTCCAGAATAGCCAGAGCTATACAGTGAGAATACTCTGAGTATGTAGGGTGTGTAGGCAGCAGCTTCTAAGACTACGAGTTGACGAGACATTTGGTTGGCTGCCCTGGGACAGTCTCAAATAGTCTCTAAAACATTAGAGCATCATCTCAGCCTTCTGATCCAGAATATCTGATAGACCTTATATGAATTGGGAATTATGAAGGAAAGACTGTCTCAAACCAAAAAAAGATGTTCTCGCATGTTGCTCAAACTAGGTCTAAACTCCTGGGCTCAGCCCTCTAAGCTGATTTTGGTGTCTGGAGTCAAAAACATTTCCTTCATTCCTCCCCTAAGACATAAAAGGGCCAAATTTCTGAAGTTTTGAATCCTAGGAGCAGTAGCATGAAAGAGTTCACAGGAGACACCGGGAGAATAAAAAAAGCCCCATAAGAACCAACGTGTTTCCATTTGCCTTGCAAGTCACAGATCAACATTCATAAGTACACAAAAGCAAGCTGCCTATTGCTCATTGATTCTGCGTTGTTAAGCATTCATACAGCAGAGAGTCAAGTGCCTACTGATTACTAGGGTATTGTCTATGTGTCAGATACTATAATTTCACCAAATGTTTATCTAAAGACAAGAATCTAGACCAGCAAGTTTAGCTGCTAGTTATAATTGCTTAAGTCTAAGATTTAGTTAAATTAAAATTAAGATTTGGTTTTATTTATATATGTATTAGAGCATGTCTCTGTGTTTATGCATATGAGGGTAAGGTTTTCCTTTTTTGTGTGAGTGCTTTGCTTATAGGTATGTCTGTGCACCTGTGCATACCACTAGCTGTGAACTACCACATAGGTTCAGGGGACTGAGCCCAGGTCCTCTGAAAAGCGGTGCTCTTAACCACTGAACCATCTCTCCAGCCCCTTTTGCATTTGCTGTTGTTCTGTACATTGTTTCCGTTTTGAAACAAAATACAGAATCTTGGTATATAGTCCAGGCTGGCCTCAAAACTCACAGCAATCCTGCTGCTTCAGCATCCTCAGTGCTAGGATTATAGACAGGAGCCACTATGTTCAACTGTATCATTGTTCTTGTATAAGAAGTTTGTGGTCTTATGTTAACCATTTTCTATTTGCAAAAATCAGAATGTGGGCCAGTTCATTGTTAGCAGGTGTATCTAGGAAAGCATGACTGACTCAGGCCTGAACAAATGTTACTTACCTGTCCTTTACTGCCCAGGAGTATTGTTGGACCAACTTTGAATTGGCTTCTACAAAATGAATTTCAGTGTAAATAATCTGGCTAGGTTAGATTTTCCACTTTTATTTATTTTTATTCATGCATCATGTAGGTGTATTGCTCCGTCTCCAAAATGTCTGAAGAAATGTTAGTGTTCCTTAACACTTACACTCTAAGATACTATTCAAGAGCAGATGCAGAGAATGCAATGCGGTACATAAACGGAACGCGTCTGGATGACCGGATCATACGGACAGACTGGGATGCAGGCTTTAAGGAGGGCAGGCAGTATGGCCGTGGACGGTCTGGGGGTCAGGTATGCTACAAGGCACCTGAGCTCAGTCTCTGTCTGAGATTCCAGTTACAATGCAGGTCTTTCTTCAGTTTCTGGTTATCTTTTGTAAGGAGCTTGTGCTTGTTAGTTTTGATAGGGTTTGGGGTGGGTGGGGGACTTCCTGAAACAAGATCTTGCCATGTAGCCAAACTGGCATCAAACTTGAGATCAGATCCTCTTGTCTCTGCCTCCTAAATGCAACAATGCCTAGAACAAGAGCAAAGTGTACTCAAATGAATTTTACTCTTAATTTTTATGCCCTGGTGGTTTGTGGCCATCTGAAACAGTTTCCCTATGTCTACCATGTGTTACATCCACCTCCCACAGTGCTGTTGTTTTGCTTTTCAATCTAGGTTCGGGATGAGTATCGGGAGGACTATGATGCTGGAAGAGGCGGGTATGGAAAACTGGCACAAAAACAGTGAGTGGGGTGAGACTCAAGTACACAGCTCACAGAATATCAAACATGATGATGCTGGAGAACATTACCCAAGGTCTCATCAGTGTCTCTGTTGTACTAGAAGTCACTTCTGGTTTTCCTCTGAAATATTAAAAGACAGAATCCAAAGAATACCTTTAATTCTAGTCTTATTAGGATGATTTTCTGTTACTAAGTCAAAAACTGTACACCTGGGCAACAGACACAATCTGATTAAACTGTCAGCTGGATACCACACTTTTAGGGAGTGTCAAAATTGACTTTTCAAGTAGTTGGTGATCTTCATGGGGACAGACATGATTTTCATGTTTTCATGTCTATCAGTGAGGTTTTGCTACGGTCTGTATAGCCTTGCTCTAAATTAGGGACAGGATTTTTATATTTTCAGTAGAGTGGGCACAAAAGTCAGCCTGGGGATGCCACCTGCTTCTGTGCTATCAGGACTTGAGGAGTGCTCACTAAACACATTCTCGAAAGGTGCAAATGTCTCACTGGGAGGGTTTAAAACAAAACAAGGGAATGGGATGAAAGCTCAAACATTGCCTTGACATGGAAGCTGAGATTGGAACCATCAAATTATTCTTAGGATAGGCTTTAGAAAAGGACTTCACCCAGGCCAGTGATCCCAGCGACTTGGGAGGCTGAAGCAAGAGGACCAAAAGTTCAAGGCCAGCCTGGGGACCTTGTGAGCCTCCTTCAAAACAGAAACATAAAGAACGAGGGGCACAGCAGTTAGGGGCTTCCTTAGCATGTGAGTGCTCCTGGCTTTAATCCTTGTGATTAACAATAAGACTCTGAAAATTAGGAGAGTATTTAACAACAGAAAGCCTCCTCTAGGAATGTCTATTAAAACTGATACACATATTTTCATCTTTTTTCCCCTGAAATTGTGCTTAATGAGATACAAGTATTAATAGTAAGCTAGAGGTCAGTTTCAACAGGAGTCTAGAGGTCTTTTTTTTTTTTCATTTTCTTTGTATTATTACATATGAGTAACTTTTGATACTAAAGCATCGTCTAATTCTCACTAGTTTTTTCAAGGTTGGGGCAGAAAACTTTAATGCTGTACTAAGTGTGGAGCTGTAACAACTGTAATGCTTAGGAGGCCCATTTGCAAATACTCAACGAAGAGACAGAAATACAGCTTTTTTTAATACTATAGCTTGAACTGTTTATCATACATCTGCAGTAAAATAGAAGTCAGATTTCAATAATGTATGACTCAAAACACTGGGAATTTTATCTTCTGTAACAAGTTTCAATAAAGTCAGACCAACTTTATTCTGTGTATATTTTTATTCTGTGTATATTTCCTCGCCTATAAAGTGGGACATGTTTTGGTGCCTCTTTACCTACCCTGTGTGAAAGCACTGAACTAGATACCAGAGCTACATTAAGAGGATATTTCTCGGCTCGGGCTTGAGTACGCTAACTTTGGTGATCTTTTTTATTATACCCCTCTTTCCTGTGTCAGAGTATCTATATCAGAACTATAGATACTATAGAACTCAAAGAAAGTGAGGTCTCAGAGATACATGCCTAGTTGGGTGAGGTACTTGCTGTCTTCCAGGGGACCTGGGTCCCCTAATGAGTACTCCATGGTACACTTACATGCAGAACATATCAAATGACTGTTAGATAGCTGCACACTGGTGGTCCCACCAGGGATCAATGGAGGGTCTAGAAACTTCAAAGACAGCCAGAACCACACAAAAAGAAAAGACAAACAAATTAAAGGTGTATGCTCGATGGGACTTAGAATGGTCACTCTTCAGTGAACCTTGCCATGGAATGACTCTATACATTATTCAAGACAACAGAACACATGTTTATAAAGGCATTAGTTTATTTTTCAAAAAAATATTTTGCTAGAAGGGTTGAGTACTGACATGATCATAGTCTTTTAATAAAATCTGACCAACAGGTATCATTCAAGCGAACAACTTGTCTAGGTCTGCTTTTGTAATCCCCAAATACAATAGCACTTCTTGGATGCTGTTCCCCAGATCTTAAGATATCTGCTAGCCAGGAGGCAGAGCTAGCACATAGCAAAACTGTACTTTATAATTGTTGATTAACTTGGTCTCTTAACATAAATGAAGCACATCAGGTAATCACTGTCCCTGACCTGCAGAGGAAAGGGACGAGTCCCTAGTTAGCTCTGTATTCCACCCATACTCACAATGACCATGTTATACATATTCAGTGGTAAACAGAATACAGTGCAAAGCCAAAAATATGCTGTGAAATTGGCAGCGACTTTTCCTTGAGAGGCCAACTAAAAGTTAAGTTTCCCATGATTCCTAAAAAAACTAAAGATGATTTAAGTCTATATTGATTGCTAGAGGTAACAAAAGAAACTACTACTGGAAAGAAGCAACTACAGGCAGGTAAGTGTGCCCATGAGGACTGGGCAGCTTGCTGAAGGCTCATCGTATATAAATAGCTCTAGTTTGTGCAAGGCTTACATTCATCCCCAGTGACATAAAGATTCTGCAATCTAGGATTTGAAAGCTAAGCAGAAATTTACACGTAGTTACAAGAAAGAACAACTATGTGCTGACACCAAGTCTCACTAATGACAGAAACAGGTGTGGAACATACAGAAAACCCAACATGTAGGCTAAAGCAAGCTGAGTAGTAAACCTGAAGGTGTCCTATCAGGCTGGCAGGAAGACCTGGACCTGGATGGCCCGTTCCCTCCTGCAGACCTCACAGATTATCACCATTATGATTCTCCCAGGCATACTGGTGCACCATGTAATCTAAACTGGGGAGACTGAGGCAGAAGGATTGCGAGTATGAGGCCAAACAAAGATCCTGTCTCAAGATTCTCAAAGGAACACAACTGGGGAAGTGAGTGAGATACTTCCTTAAGACATCTGAGTCCGTCTGGCTATTTCAGTGTAGGCATACCATCAAAATCCCACAGTAACGTCTTGCACATAAACTTTGAAGAAGCTCATGCTGGTAAAATTAGGTCTGAAAGTCTTAAGACTAAGCTGGGAATGGTGACAGAGACCTAATCCTAGCACCTGGGAGAGTACTAGGAATTCGAGGTCATCTTCAGCTACACGGTGAGTTTGAGGCTAACCTGACACATGAGACCCTGCTACACAGACTCCTTCCCTAAAATATCTTCACCAGCTGGCCTGATGGGGCTAGCCTATCAGTACTAATTTCTTGGGTGACAGGAGTATAAACTGAAGACCACGTTCAACCACTGTGCAAATTCAAGGCCAGCTAAGGGAATGTCATAAGACCATGTCTCAAACAAAGTCAAAGTACAGAGGTTGTAGCTCAGTAATAGAGCTTGTCTAACATACAAATGGGCCCTGCATTCAATCCCCAGTACTACCAAAACAATAAAGGTATCTTCCCCTATCTAAATTCTCATCTTCCCCAGTGGTGACACAGCCTTAGCCTATAGCAACATAAAGTGCCCCTACCTCAGTCTTTAATGACCGGAAGCACAGGAAATGCTGAGCTGGCTGTATGCTGAGGACTCGGCCTGGATGAGAGAAGAGCACCATGGCTGCTGCCTATGTCAGCCTAGGTGACTCAGCTCTCACCAAGGCAGTAACCCTACCCAGCCATTCTCCTGTTTTGTTTTTCAAACATGTCATTCCTAACTAGGCAGTTATCCTGTCATGTACTTGGTAGTTTTCTACACAAGTCTCTTACACTTCCTTCAATTTTGGGAGAGGAGAAAAAATAAAAACCAACAACAACAAAAACTGGTTTGGCTTTGCATATTCCTTTCAAACATGACACAAAAAAGCCACTTTGATCCTAATTCATAAGACAGGACTACTATACAGCCCCTTCAATAAACAGGGTGGTTCTTGAGTACAGGAGTCAGATTGTTCTTGTGGAAGCCAAATGAGCCCTTTAGGATGCTGAGCCACCAGAGAAGACTGGAGAAAACGTCCCTCGCCACTGCTCTCCCAGGGACCCCAGTGCTGCCTCCTTCCCCTCTTCTCCCACCACATGCAAAAGACCATACACCAGTCTTCTACTTTTGAGCATTTGTGTTTTATATGCCTTAAGGGAAGAATATTTCTGGTAAATCTTAAATGCCTTGGAATACATGGGCAGCAACACAGAGAGGTGATAACTAGCAAATTACTTCCATGAAAAGCCAAATTCTTATTTATTTAACTATGAGTTTGATGGATGCTAAGTTTTTTTCACAAGTCAAACCCAGGGGGGGGGGAAATCCAAGAAAATTCAATGTCTCAGGAAAAGGCTTTATGAGATTTATTTTACGTATTATAATTCTTAAAACCAAAATGGGAATCTTACTGTATGGTGTACTGTAACTATATTACCAGCACTGGGGAGACAGAGACAGGTCTAGCTTGAGTTTGAGGCCAGCCTAGCTACTGTGAGCTCCAGAGCAGCTTGGGCTACATAGTGAGACTTTGTCTCAAAACATTATCAAAGTAACCCTTCCCCCTGCCTTTTTAAAAATAAGGTAACTGGCACCCAAGGATACTGCTTTTTCCTCATACCTTAAAACTCTTCTCAGAACCATGTCCCTAAGCAGAATAGCCCCTCTCACCTTCAGAAGGAATATGTCTTGTGCTGGAGACTCATCTGAGGGATGTCAGCAAAAGGTGCTGCTGGTGTAACTGAAACATGACTGGCTTTTCACAACACTCCTAGCTACCCTTCCTTTATGCCATAGGGAACATCTATTCTGAGCTATGCTGTATCAAAAACATCTTGCATTTTTTATGTTCTGGGGTTAACTTTTAAACCTGTATTTAGTTCATATCTAACTATGTTTCAAAAGCTGCACCAAATCTACTAGGCTTTTTTTTTTTTTAATACTCTTTACTGCATGCTCTGTCTATGTGCATGCGTTTGGATAATAAATATTAAATATGGGAGGGATGTATGGAATCCATAAAGTTAAAAATGAGACTAAATTGAACATTAAAAAAAAAAGTACATGATAGCAGGAGAAATGAAGGGCAAAAATAAATCTGAGGTAACAATAAGTGGCCCAATACCACCAATCTGAAGTATCTGTAAAGAGTCAGTAAGTGTTTGGAGATTCAAGTAACAAACCATCTGCTCCAACATGGCGCCTACTGGAGTCCCTGCTGAGTGAGTGTCAGTCTAGGAGCCGGCACTCACACAGCTCCTTATAGATCCTTTTCCGAACTCGAGGCATGTCTTCTTGAGAAAACTGGAAAGGCTGCTCTAGGGCGAGGCACTTGCAGTACTGCGAAAAGAAAAAAAAACTGTCCCAGACACCTGAGAGGCATGTACAGCCCTACCTCCACCCACTGCCTTTTAGACACACACCTAACAGTCTAAAACTGCAGAATAACATTCATGGGTCTTGTAAGATCACACTGATGTCTTTGAGACAGGGTTTTCCTGTGTAACAGCCCTGGCTATACTAAACTCGCTTTGTTAACCAGGCTGGCCTCAGATTCACAGAGATCATTAAAGGTGAGCCCACTGGTTTAGAGCACTGACTTCCAATGAGAAACAGGTGTCCTCCCACTCTTCCCAAGGGCAACTTGTTGAGCCTGCACTTAGAAACCCACAAGGAAAGTAGCATTCATGAGGTGTGTGGGGTACAGTAGGGTTACCTTCCAAGGTCTTTGTAAATCTCTGAGTTCATGTGTAAAATCATTTTCCCATAAATACATGTACTTCTTTGATGCACTTAGAATAGCCTTCAATAAGACCCCCTGTCCATTCTTGTCCCTGAGAGGCAGTTCTTCCTAATGATTATTCTGCAAATACAGAAAGCAGTGTATCCCAACAACAAAGGGAAAGTGTTATCTTCCCTAACACTGTATACACACAGGATTATCATTTCTTATCTTGAAATAAACCAGTCAACGCACACTGTAAAAAGCAGTATTTACCTGGAGCACAAAGACTCCACAGTCACTGTCATTTTTCTGTTGTGGAATACACTGAAGAGAAAAATAAGATGACCATTAAAATAGATCAATTATCTCTCTTCACATAGGAAAACTGTTTCTATGGATAGATGAGCAAGAGATGGGAAACTCCCCTGTCCCAGACAACTTGTCCATACCTCTAGCACTCAAATACCTTAACAAGGGAAGCCTATGGCCACATGAAAAGATCTTTCACGTGACAACCACAATTTAAACGTGGGTAATGGGAAAACCAAATTAAAAACCTCTTACAATCTAATTAGTTGGGTTGATCATGGAAACAAGTGGCCCTGTGAATCAGAAAGCACACGCTTGGACACCGACAGCGTTCCTCTGTGCTTCCTGCAGTACAGTGTGAGCAGCAATGAAGAAAATTACCTCATAAGGTTCTTTGCAGCCTTAATATTTCACCCCAGATTAAACAATTTTGTTTTATTCTTTGAAGTAACTCATAAAGACAGACAAATATGTTTCCAAAAGAACTGGTTACGTTATGTAGAAAAGAATGTAAAAGACCCTGGAGGGATGTAGAATACCTACCTAAATGTGCTACACGGATAAATCAGTAAATCAAACAATTAAAAATCAACTTCATTTCTGACGTGAACTAGTATGTAGGTTATTAGAAACAAAATGATGGCTCAATTTTAAAGCATAATATTTGGCTCAGTTCAAGGGTGAACTAATTTTGATCTTTTGGCCTTGGGTTTAACATTTGTTTCGAGACCCTGCCTAGACCACTGGGTTAGTAATCTAGCATTTAGCATATGTCTGAGTCTATCTATATGGATCGTATGGAAATTACAACTACAAGGTAAGGTGTCACCCTTCCACCAAACTCTGTTCTCCATAGAACACCAACAATTGCTAAGTATACCTCTTGCTACCAGCAAGTACTCGGACTCTGAGCCTGGAGATGATTAAGTACTAAAAAGGTTCACTCTGAGTTACCAAGAGCCCTGGAGGCTCTCCTCATCCCCAGTCTTCAAACATTCTCGGTAGGCACCCACACTTGGATCACTGCCTCCGATGCACACACTGGAGTTTCATTTGTACCACATTCTTACCTTTGTAACAGCAGTCTGCCAACCCTGAAGAAATTCAGGTCTATTTTTTTCTCTGGCTTCAGTCAGCAAATACTTTCTTATATTCTAGTTAAAAGAAACCACAACAAACATGTTGTGCTCTATTAGTTGGCGACAGCATGGACCCTACCCACCACCAGATAGGAGGCCTGTACAAGTGGGTGACATCCGTATTTGAGAGTTTTCATCTGCACCTGTACAATATCACTCAAGACTAAACACCAGATGAGAACATCTTACCAGTCAACTTCCTACATTTGAAACCTTGCATCTAAACAGAAGGAGAGCAAGCAGAAATCATTAATAACTCAAGTGAAGAACATTCCAGCTTACTGTCCATTTCCCAGCCCTTACTTGGTTGTAGAGATTCAGCTAATTAATATCATATTTTTTCCAAGCCTACCACTTATCTGCTAACTTTATGATGCAGGTAAGTAAGATTTATGTTTGCTTATTTAGTAGTGCTGAGGATGGATCCATAGGCCATGTATATGGTAAGCCTGGACTATACCACTGAGCTGCAACTCCAACTCTGACAATAACAGAGATTTTGTGTTACATTTAAATCTATCAAGCTGTTCATTAGTATTTTTTCTTCAGTGTAAGAAGGCCATCACTATTCCGTGAATGAATACAACAGCAAAATGTAGACAGGATATCATGTGGTTTTTTGTTTCTTTTTATTATATATAAATCCACTGAAATTCTCTTCAGACACACCAGAAGAGGGCACCAGATCTCATTACAGATGGTTGTGAGTCACCATGTAGTTGCTGAGATTTGAACTCAGGACCTCTGTCTGGAAGAGCAGTCAGTGTGCTTAACCACTGAGCCATCTCTCCAGTCCCGTTTGTTTTGTTTTGTTCAGGGTCTCACTATGTAGCCCTCACGGAGTGGAATTCATAGATTTCATAGATCTTACTGTATCTGCCTCCTGTGCCACCAAGGCCAGCATGGATAATGTCTTCTCTCTATTCTTATAATTGTAATGCTCTTGTTCTTATAATTGGAAAAGCCTCCATAACTTTTCCAAGTAACAGCTAATTTTCCCAATGCCATAACCGAATAACCGAATAGTTTCTTTTCTAAACCTTACCATATACTAAATTCTCTCTCTCTCTCTCTCTCTCTCTCTCTCTCTCTCTCTCTCTCTCTCTCTCTCTCTCTCTCTCTCTCTTCTCTCTCTCTCTCTCTCCACACACACACACACACACACACAAATGATTTCTCTGGATACTTTATAGTGAATGTTCCAATCAGTCTATGTCCCAAATATAATTTTATATTTATATAAATAACATTTTAATTGTAAACTTTTCATAACATGCCTTGACATCTAACAGATGAGTCTGCCTTCACTGTTCCAATTCAAGTTCATGCTCATGCATCCTGAAGTATGAATTCTAGAAGAAGCTCATTGGGCCTTTCAAACTCCTGTTAGTGGGCTGGGGATGCAGCTCAGTGGGTAAAATGCTTGCCTAGCATGCACAGAGCCCTGGATTCAACCCCAACACCACGTAAAGCAGGTATGATGGCTCACATCTAACATCTCAGCACTTAGGTGGGAAGGTCAGGTAGCCTGGGGGGACATCTGCCTGGAGTCTGCAGTGGGCTATTTCAGAACCCCGCAGGGTCCTGCAGGCCACCAGTCCCTTTAACTGCAGCATGGCCGGCTCTGAAGGCTCCTGTGCTTCTAGCCCATTGCAATCTGGAGCACCAGAGCGACCCAGCACTTCCTGGAGGTTTCTTCAGGGTTCTTAAATAGTGTCGTCATGTAAGCAGACCTTGAATTCGGGTCCTGTCTCCAAGGCCTGAGTGACTTCACTGACAACCCCATGCCTTCCTCCAATATCTTTACTCTGTGATTTATCTTTCTTCCTACAGCTTTTATCATCTGTGGGATTCAAAAGGGCTTCCTAAAAACCGGCAAGAAACTGGTTCATAGCAAGTTGACAGCCAAGCCAGCCTGAGCTATATTAGACTTGGTCCCAACACCAAGCATGGCATTGTAAAACCTAAGTCCAGGACTTAGGAGGCTGAAGGCAGAATGATTATATGTTTGATATCAGTATGGGCTACATAGGAGACCTTTGATCAATAGAATAAAAACAAATCTTGGCAAATTGATGTGATGGAAATTGTTGTTTTAGTTTGGTGAAAATTGAACTTCTCTTAACATTGAGTCTGCTTGATTCTCTAGCTATTCAAATAATTTAAGCTTTAAAGTCTTCACCCTAAAGGCTTTGCACATTCCTTACTGCAGCACACCCGGGATGATGGGCTCTATTACTGTAGTAAAAAATTCTTCTTCCCTTAGTTTTCTTGTTCTGTGAGACAGGGATTCTCTGTTTAGCTCTGTCCTGGAGCTCACTCTATAGACCAGGCTGGCCTCAAATTCACAGAGATTTACCTGCCTCTGCCTCTTAAGTGCTGGAACCAAACGTGTGTGCCCCACGCCTGACATCAGGCATACTTTCCTAACTACTTCTTCATTATCCAAAGATCCAGGAAAGCTGACTGTGCCTCCCATCTTTTACACGCTTATTGATAATAGCAGAACTTTCCAGGGTGTGAGGGTGTATCCTAGCATTTGGGAAGCAGAGGTAAGAACACCAAGAAGTTCAAGGTTATCTGGCCAGTTTGAGAGCAGCCTAGGCTATGTAAGATCATCTTTACCTGAACCTAATATTTTGTGTTAGCATAATAGTTATTTAGAAGATTTGAAGTAATATTAGCTCTAAAAGAAATGAAGATAGTTTCTATCCATATTCAAGTACTTTTTAAGGAAAGAAAAAAAATGTGTTTTTCTGCATCTCCTTAAAAATTGCTGACCCATAATAGAGCACATCTCAGAGGCTAACCTTAGACCAGACAGCTCAGTCACCCTGCCCTGAACACTGTCCTCTGATTGTTCTCGAAGCTGCTGCTGACTTCTACTGTTGTCTAGAGCTATGATATATTATTGTCAATCACAGATTGGAAAAAAAAAGACAGAATATTAACTTACCTCTACACAAAATTTAAAATGAATGCCTTGGGAATCATAGAATGAGATAATCCGACTGGAAAGTGTCACGGTAATGAGAGACCAGTGGACCTCCAGGTGTATGGGAATCAACAGAAGACTCTTTTTAAACAAGTCCACCTGGTTAGGAGAAGGAAAGAAATCGAGCTATCACTACAGAACCAACAGCAGTGCTCACCTACTGACCCTTGTCTGCCCTGCTAAAATCATAAATGGGGAAGTGGTGAAGCACAACTTGAACCTATGTCTCACCTTTTGTTGTTTGCTTGCTTTTGTTTTTTCAAGACAGGGTTTCACTGTGTAGCCCTGGCTGTCCCATAACTTGCTCTGAAGACCAGGCTGGCCTCAAACTCATAGATCCTCCTGCCACTGCTAGGATTAAAGGTGTGTGCCACCACCAATACCAGGCTTCCTATGTCTTAATTTAAAACCCATGTAGTAATTACTAAGCTAAAAAACTAAAGGGAGGAACATTACTTTTATTTTTAATTAACCCACAGAACCGAGGCTTATCAATTGTTGGATATGGCTCATCTTATTGATTATTCATTCATGTGTGAATGTACATGCACAATGTGTATGTGTTCAGAGGCTAACTCTGTCTTGGTTTTTTTCTTTCACCTTTATGCGGGTTGTTTTGTTTGTTTTATTTAAGATGCAATCTCATGTAAATCTGAAGTTCACAGTGTGGTTCTTCCACTTTTGTTTTGTCAGTTTTACTTGCCCTTTTATGCCCTGATTTCCTAGAGTGTAACATGCTGGGAACAACAGTTTCCTTATATAGTTCCAAATAAGAAAGAAACATGGAAACAGGATGTGATGGCACCCGCCTTCAATCCCAGCACTCAGGAGGCAGAGGCAAGTGGATCTCCAGTTTTGTTAATAGAGTTAATTCCAGGACAACCTAGGCTAAACCTGTCTCAAAAACCGAGGCGGGAGGGGATGAAACCCATACAAATGTACTTCAGCACCTTTACCCAGTCTTGGCTATTATCACTTCTGTGTATCTCCAATGTTAAAATGGAGAAGATGTTCTTGATAACAGTATGTGCCCTTTAGCTCAAGTATATCCTTAAAATCCTAGCATGCCCTTTTGATCCTACAACATGTAGTCTTCTCAGATCTAGAAAACTTGCTATTCCACTCCTAATTCTAACAAATGGATGGCGAGATGGTTCAACAGGTAAAGGCACCTACCACCAAGCTGGGATCGGAGTTCAATGCAGAACCAGAAAGAGACGGAGAGAACTGATGCCCACAATTCAAAACGTTCTCTGAACTCCACACTTGTAAATGAACGAGGGTACCCACACACTTACACACAATTAACACATTGATGTCAATAAGTAAGTATTCCAAAGGATAACAAAGTAGTAGGTATTCCAAGAACACTTGTAAAAAATTAGTTGGGCATCACAGCACGTCCCTGTGATCCCAGCATTTAGGTGATAGCAAGAATTGTTCAAGGTCATCCTGCGATATTGCAGGAGATCCTATCTAAAAGGAAATGAATAAAAAGCATAGTATGGTGGCACAGTCTCTGCACTACCCCATCTCAAAGTAAAAGTTGCAGGGCCATCAAGATAGTGAGCAGGCCAAGCTGCTCACTGTGCCTG
The DNA here is from genome assembly GCF_963924665.1 of Micromys minutus. Classification (NCBI taxonomy): domain Eukaryota; kingdom Metazoa; phylum Chordata; class Mammalia; order Rodentia; family Muridae; genus Micromys; species Micromys minutus. Next base: position 60,726,232 of record NC_137976.1, on the reverse strand, counting down.
ATGACAAGCTCTTTTTTTTTTTTTTAAAGATTTATTTATTTATTTATGTGAGTACCCTTTTTTAAAAAAGATTTTATTTATTTTATGTATGTGAGTACACTTTTGCTGTCTTCAGACACCAGAAGAGGGCAATAAATCCTATTATAGATGGTTGTGAGCCACCATGTGGTTGCTGGGAATTGAACTCAGGACCCCTGGAACAACAGTCAGGGCTCTTAACCACTGAGCCATCTCTCCAGCCCCTGATGACCAGTTCTAATCCTGGGAACCCTCCTAAAAGTGGGAGAGAAATCTAGTCAACAGAGATTCACATGCCTCCTGGTTTGGAGTGTTGGGATTAAAAGCATGTACCACTACATCAGCTTCATTTTGATTTGCTTTACATAGACCTTCAGTTAAGTGTCAATATATTTTCAAGCAGCCATTTTCATATTATTTTGTTAGTTTCTTAGCATTTAACACATGGCTGGAAAAAATTTTTTTTGTTATCTTAATTTGAGAATCAGGAAAATAGAACAATTTATTTTCATTTAACAAATACTTATTTCTCAAATACTTCCCATGAACATATCCTCTTTCCACAAAGAAAACCATTCATTTTGTTTATAATATTTGCTCACCTCTGTCTTCTAGAGCTATGTAATATGTCCAGCTGAAATACATCCACACATACGTGATACGCAATATATACATAAATACACATGTGCTGTGTTGGGACAGAACCCAGAGCCCACGTAGTAGCCTGTGCTTCACTACTGAGCTGTATCCTAGCCCCTGCATCTGTACTTTTAGTTCTACCAAATCCTAAATAGTGAGCTGCCCCCATAGCTCATCTAGTCATAACTCATGCGTCTGAGGACATTGTTCACACTGCTCTCCTTCAGCCAGAGGTCACGTGGAAGTGTGTGCATTTCATTCCCAAGCCCCACATTTATCTGTACACATCTCACATCTGTCCTGCTATCATTCTAGGCCCAACAAGCATAGCCATCCCTGTCTTACCCCCATCAAGTTTGATATGCTTCAGGGTTCCTGGAACAAAAACTGAAATGTAAGCTGTAAAGTAAATGTCACCTAGAGCTCTTTAAAAGATTCCTATTCCATTTATGGATAAGTAAAAATGCAGCTAAGTACAATGTAACACATCTATAATCTAGACTCAGAAAGATTGTTAGAGGCCAGCCTCTTTCTCTCTCTCTCTCTCTCTCTCTCTCTCTCTCTCTCTCTCTCTCTCTCTGTGTGTGTGTGTGTGTGTGTGTGTGTGTGTGTGTGAATCAGAGAAGCAGCAAAAATGAAAGAGAACTAAATGCACTGGACTCAAGTTTGGGGAAAGCCCAAACGAGACAGGGAGACTGATTGCCAGGGAAACCACCTACGGCCAAACAGTAAGGACTCTCAATCCCAACCTTCTACTTCAGGGAACCAGGAAAGGCAGAATGAACCAAGTTAGCGGGTCACCAATGGCTAATGGTCTCTAAGCGATCATGTCTACATAGTGACCTTAAGGACAGCAGTGTCTGAGGAGCCAGGCGTTATCCCAGGACTTGCTCAGGAGGCAGACAAAGGCAGAGGCAGGAAGTTTGAGGCCAACCTGGTCTATAGAGCTAATTCCAGGACAGCCAGGAACATACATTTCTGAAAAACAAACAACCAAAGCTGCACTCCCCTTTCTGTTCTGCAGTCTCCACAAGCACCCAACTACTTAAAGCACTCTCTCATTAGCTTTTATTTACTATGCCAAGAGAAAGAACAAAGCTTATCTTCCCCATCTACCACACCTCCTAGAAAAGTACTTAGCATACCTCAGCTTGATAATGAATGGCTGTCACCTCTGAGACTGATCCACAGGTTAGAATGTAAAAGGCTTGGTGTAAGAAACAATCCCATCATAGGAGAGACTGAAATAGATATATCCCTAGAGCATGCTGGCCATACAGCTTGGCCTAAATGTCAAGATCGAGGGCAGTAAGAGACCCTGTGCAAGCATGCTTTTAATCCCAGCACTGAGAGGTAGAGGCAAGTGGACCTCTACATACTGAGTTCCAGGACATCCAAGACTATATATAAGCCCTGCCTCAAAAACAAACAAACAAACCAAACAGTAACATAGATGGATCCTAGAAGAATAATCAAAACTGTCCTCAGGTCTCTACATACATGTATACACACACACACACACACACACACACACACACACACACACCCCAAAAGTGGGGAATTCATTAAATGTTTAACAACTGAACATACTCTAAAAAAAACAACTAGATTTCACATTTCATGAATTCCACAATGGTTAGAACTAGAAACACTACTAGAATAAGCTCCTAGGTCTTCTTTTTTTTTTTTTTTTTTGAGACATGAACCTGGCTGGCACTGAATTTACTACACTCTCACACCTTAGCCTTCTGCATGCTAGGATTATAGACCCATGGCCTCAACACCCAGGTGTCTACAGTGTACTTTAATTTCGTCCCGGTGTCTACACCCTTACTGTCATTCACTGCTCTGGTATTACTGCATAAAAACAAAGCCTCTCATGAAAAATTCACCCCAGTAGAGAGAAGGGATAAGAAATACATCCTACAAACCAGGCAGTGAAGTATACTGGGAATGAGAAGAAAAATAAAGGTAAATAAAGGCCAAGAGTGATGGCATAGCACTGGGAGCCAAGCTAAGAAAACGATGTGTTCCAAGACCAGCCTGGGCTACACACATACACACAAAGATCCTCGGTTTGCAGGAGCAAAGAAACAAGAAAATAAGTGAGAGAGAGATTGTAGAATATCATAGTGCATACAGGGAACATGAGAGAGATTATAGAATATCACAGTGCACACAGGGAGCATGAGAGATTGTAGAATATCATAGTGCACACAGGGAACATGAGAGATTGTAGAATATCATAGTGCACACAGGGAACATGAGAGAGATTATAGAATATCACAGTGCACACAGGGAGCATGAGAGAGATTATAGAATATCATAGTACACACAGGAAACATGAAAGAGATGATATAGAATATCATAGTACACACAGGGAACATGAGAGAGATGATATAGAATATCACAGTGCACACAGGGAACATGAGAGAGATTGTAGAATATCAGTGCACTCAGGGAACACGAGAGAGATGATATAGAGAATATATTGCAAACAGGGAACTTGGGCATTGCAAGAAAGCGAATACACAACACTGTGTGACTCAAAGAGGGACAAATGGGGTGTGGTTTAGCCTTTGGTTTTCAAATTATCAATCTCAGAAATATAACTACTGCCTTTCAACTATGAGAAAGCTTAATAAATAGAAGTTGGAGCCAAGTAGTGGTGGTGCATGCCTTTAGTCCCAGCACTCAGGCAGAGGCAGGCAGGTCTCAAGTTCAAGGCCAACCTGGCTACAGAGCAAATCTGAGGACAACCAGTGCTCCACTGAGAAACCCTGACTCAGAAAAACCAACACCACCACAGAGGTTGTGGTGACTCCATGGTAGGAACGGGTGCCAAGTTTGCACAGCATCCACATGGTGGGCTGTGACCACCTTAACTGCCTCCAGGGCATCTTTGTTTTTACACATTTCTTATCTTATGTGCTGTGTGTTTTACCTGCATAATGTAAACATTCTACACAGAGGCAAGAGAGAAATCCAAATCCCCAGGAACTGGGGTCACAGATGGTTGTAATCATGGAGATACTGGGAACCAAACTTGGGTCCTCTGCAAGAACAGCCAGTGCTCTTAACCATCGAGCCAACATCACTCTAGCATCATTAAAAATAATAAGTTAAATTAAAATCCTTTAAGAAATTAATAGCATGCCTTTAATTTCTGACATTGTTAATATTCTATCAGTTAAAATATATTTATTACAAGAAATAGTGACTAAAAACCACAGGTTTATCAATCACTTAAGATTTCACCTAGCTAAGGTATCAAATTTATTTAAAAATTTAGTTTTACTAAAACTAGCAATCTCACGCACATCTTCTTACAAAAAACCCTGAAATGCACTTGGTGAGTTTCAATGTAAATTATGACAATTAGCATTTTACTGTTTATTTTAAAATGTATTTAGTGGTTTGCTAAATATAATCTATTTTTTCTCCCAACAAAGTAAAGACCAGAGATGTCCTTGCACAGAGAAGGTCGGACTCTCAGAATAATTAGGAAATTTGCTCAAGTTATAACTAGTTAAGTCACCAAACTAGTAAATGAATTAATTCTAGCTCTCTTCTCTGGTTTGTATATTTCAATTAGACACTGTATTTGATATAAAACTATTTCTAGGTCTGGGGATGTGGCTTACTTGGTGAAGTGCTTGCCCCATCTATGAAGCCCTGGATTGGATCCCTAGCACTACATAAATCAGGCATGTGGCTCATTCTGGTAACCCAAGCAGTGTAGAGACTCAAGGCCATTTTTGGCTATGATGTGAACTCTAAGCCAGCTTGGAAGAAATAAACCTCATCTACTGACTTAAGAGTTATTGTTTTGGTTGGTTGGAGACAGGATCTTACTGTAAAGCCCTGACTGGCCTGGAACTTGCTCTGTAGGTCAGGCTTGGCCTTGAATTCACAGAAAGCCACTTGCCTCTACCTCTCAAGCCTGAGGTAAAGGCCTTTGCACCTTGCCCTGAATCTTCTTAAACAACAACAAAGCAGACAGAGTCTCACACAGCCAGACTAGCCCCACACTTCTGACCTTCCTACCTCCTCACAGGCCTACAGAGTCCAGCTAAGACTCACTTCCATTTCTCCAATCCTTTCACCTGAGAAAGAGACTGCCATCCAGCTGCTGCCTACCTAGTGCTGAGGAGGTAGACACAGGCGAGCAGGAGTGGGAAGTCAGCACTGTAGCAGTGAGAGTGGGAGCAGCTGGAGCTACGAGCCGAAGGCTTAAAATACCAAAAAATAGACTCTAACGTCACTTTGGGAGGCTCAGCCAGGAATACTGCAAGTTGGAGACCAGTCTGAACTCCATTAATACTTGTGGCTCAGTGATTAAAGCACTTGCAAAACAAAGATTCTAGAGTTAGGGGACTTTAGCTACTTTAGCATTTTATTATTCCCGTCAGCAATCTAAAACAAGTTAAATGTCTTGTCCAGTTGTTCAGCAGGTGAATAGTAACGCACAATCCTAAACTCCTAGATTGGTGTTTCCTGCTTACAATGCATTCTAATCCATAGATAGACTCAAGAGTTTACCAGTGTCTTATTTTCCAAACACTGAGATAGAAAATACTAAACACTCTAATGAAGGTTCTAACAGATACCACAATGTCAATAAGTTCCGATCCTCCCACCAAGAGTAGGTTATCCATTTCAAATTCAGTAGGAAAGGAAATAGAATACCTTCTTAGTCCATCTCTTAACTCCATTATAGCCTTTGGTTACCAGCTGTCTATGGAAAAAGCTGTTGAAGAAGTGGACCTAGAACAAACAGCAAACACAGTCAGCCAGGTTACATGATGCTGCACCCAGATTCAATTTCACAAGAAAATGGAAGGAGGAATAAAAAGATTTTGTTGGTGATTTTTATTGTTGGTTTGTTTGGTTTCTTATTTTTGGGATAGTATTTCTTTATACAGCCCTGTCTGTCCCAGAACTCCATCTGTAGACTATGGCTGGCCTCAAACTCAGAGATCTGCCTGTCTTGTGGGTGCTGGGATTAAAAGCATGAAGCACCACACCTGGCATTTTTTTTCAATGTGTTGTTTAGACTGACCTCAAACTCTACCGTAGCTGAAGATGGTACTGATTTTCTGATCCTCTTGCCTCTACTTCCTAAGTGCTAGGATTACAGGTATGTGCTGCTGTACCCAGTTTTTGTATGGTCCTAAGAGATCAAATCCAGGGTTCTGTACCTATGAGGCAAGTACTCTTCTAACTAATCTACATTCCCAGGCCTTGATTCCTTCCTTTTTTGTTTTGTTTGTTTGCTTGTTTGTTTTTTGAGACTGAATCTTTCTATGAAGCCTTTGGTGACCGGCTGGCCTCCAACTTAGAGATCCACCTGTTCCTCCTGACTGCTAGGATTACAGACATTCACCCACATCTGGCCAGGCCTAGATTTTTAATCAAAATTAAAAACCTTTTTACTTAAAAAAAGGGATGGGGTGAGAGCTGGAGAGATGGCTAAGTGATTAAGAACACTGGCTGCTCTTCCAGAGAACTTTGGTTCAACTCCCAGCAACCATATGGCAGCTCACAAGTGTCTATGACTTCAGGAGATCCAATACCTTTATAAAGACATGCAGAACACAAATTCACTTAAAATAAAAATAAAATAGGGGTTGGGGATTTAGCTCAGTGGTAGAGCGCTTGCCTAGCAAGCGCAAGGCCCTAGGTTCAGTCCTCAGCTCTGGAAAAAAAAAAAAAAAAGACAAAATAACAAAATAAAAATAAAATAAAAAATATATAGAGGTAGAAAGAGGGGAGAAGAAGAAAAGAGGGAGGAAGGAAAGTCAGTCAAGAGAAAGAAAATATATTATATGGTTAAGATTCTATTTCAAAGTTTCATTAGCATTTTTAGCATGCCTTTAATTCCAAAACTCCAGAGACAGAGGCAGGTGGATCTCTTGAGTTTGAGGCCAGCCTGGATAACAAAGTGAGTTCCAGGATAGCCAGGGGTATAGAGAAACCCTATCTCAAAAACCAAAAAAGAAAGAATAGCTCTGCCTTTTCATGATTGTTAGAAAGGAGTGAGTCTCCAAATTCACACCCTTCAGACTGGGTCAGTTTTATAATTCCTACCCTAGAATTTAAGGTAATGATTAATTCATTTTTCCCCTTTTCTGTTCTTTATTTTTCGAAACACAGTTTCTCTGTGTAGCCCTGGCTGTCCTTGAACCCACAGAGATGTGCCTCCCTATGTCTCATGACTGCTGGGATTAAAGGTGTTCACTATGACTGCCTGGTTTACATAATCATTTCTCATCTATAAAAATTACCTTGGCCAAAAGAAACATCAGGCCTTACATGCTCAGCTTAGATTTCTTGCTTTTAATATGTCATCTGAGGAAATGCTAGCACTAAAGTCATTTCCACTTATTCAGTGCTAGGGACTACACACAGGTTCTTGTGTAGAACAGACAAGAGCTCTTCTAGTCCCACAGAGCATTCCCTCTAACTCTGACTCTTCTCAAGAATAAAACTTGTATCCCCTTGGTGCTTGTAAATCTCAGCTGTAGTACCAGATCAGAATAACATCTAGAAATGTATAATCTCAGCTGTAGTACCAGATCAGAATAACATCTAGAAATGTATAAATCAAAATACTCAGCCTCCCCCAACCCCCAAGACCTAGCAAAGCTGCACTCCTGGGCAGGTCATAGCACCCCGCTTGTATAACCCTTAAGTCTAAAGCAAATTCTTATAATGAATATAACCTGGCATCCTAGCATTTGCCTTTAATTCTATCACTGGAGAAAGTGAGGCAGGAGGATCCCAACCCCAAGGCCAATCTGGGATACATAGTGAACAGTTTCAAAAAGAGCTAGGGGCCCAGCACTTGGGAAGCAGATGGAGATGGCTGAGTTTGAGGCCAGCCTGGCCTATGTAGTAAGACCCTATCTCAAACAAATAAACAAACAAACAACCTAAAAGAGCTAAATGTAGTGGGTTACAACCTTTAACCCTAGCATTTTAGCAGGAGCAGGAAGTTGGCCTTAAGTTCAATGCCAGCTGACCTACAGTAGTGAGTTCCAGGACAGCCATTGAGCTATATACAAGACTTTGTCATAAAAATCCAAAAATCAAAACAATAAACCATTCTGCTTATTATTGGAATTAATCAATTAATTCATTTCATTCCTCCTGAGTGCAGCCATAACTTTTCCCCCCAAATATTTATTTATTTACTATGCATACAGCTTTCTGCCTGCATGTATGCCTGCAGGCCAAAAGAGGCACCAAATCTCATTACAGATGGTTGTGAGCCACCAAGTGGTTGCTGGGAATTGAACTCAGGACCTCTGGAAGAGCAGTCAGTGCTCAACCTCTGAGCCATCTCTCTAGCCCTATAACTGTTTTCTTAAGAGAAAGATAAAGGGCTTTAATTCCAACACTCAGGTCAAAAAGACAGAAAGATCTCTGAGTTCAAAGACATCATAGTCTACAGAGTTCCAAGAAAGCCAGGGCTACATACATAGAGAGACCTTGTCTTAAACAAAAGCAATAAAAACTTAAATTACTTAAAAGTTAGAGGGTGTGAACTTAAATTCGCTCACAAGTACATGTGCCACAGTATGCAATAGAAGCCATAAGACACTGTGTAAAGCATGTAGGTTTCAGGGATTGAACTCAGATTGTCAGGTCTTTGGAGCCATCTTGTTGGCAGTCTCTTTAAAAAAGTCTGGGACTGGAAAGATGGCTCAGTGGTTAAAAGCACTGGCTGCTCCTCTAGAAGTCCTGCGTTCCTAGCAACCACATGGAGGCTCACAGCCATCTATGAGATCTGATATTCTCTTCTGATATTGGCCTACAGGTATACATACAGATAGACCACTCATAAATAAATAAATCTTAAAAACAAAACAAACAAAAAAAAAAAGACAGCCAACTATGAAGCACAGGCTGACCTTGTATCAGGTGAGCTACTCAAAAAACTGAAAATGAATTATTACTTTACATTTTGAAAGATAATAAGGCGGCACTCCAGGCAAACACAGCTAGCGGTAACCGTACAGGTGTCTTTCTGCTGAGGGGTAGTCATGTTTCTCCAGTATTACCTCAGGGAGCAGGGTGATCGAAGAAATTTGACCCCATGGGACAACAGACTTGCTCTGCACATCCGGCTCGGTTCTCCCCAGATGACAAATACTCAAGACACCGAATCACCATCAGGAAACGCTTCAGGGTACTCATGACCCAGCAACCGGGACCCGTCCTCTGAGGGCTCGCTCATCTTTTGTTCTACTCGTCCCCTGGCCGACTACCAGCCACCAAACCCGTCAGCCCGTGGGCCCTGAAGCCTCCCCATGATGTTTGGAACCTACCTCACACTGCTGGAATAAGTCAACAGTGATGGGCATCGCTCATAAAGAACATTTTGTGTTGTTTTGTTTTGATTTACTGCCAAGTTATCAAAGATACATTGACTTGGAAGTTAAAAAAAAAAGAAAAAGATAATAAGGCTAAGTCTTATTTATTAAGATTTTTTTATGTGCATGTGTGCTTTGCCTACATTGTACAAATGTGTATCTAGTGCCAACAGAGGTCAGAGGAGGGCATCAGATCTCCTGAAACTAGAGTTATAGACAATTGTGAGCCACACTGTGGGTACAAGGAATTAAGTCCAGGTCCCCTGCAAAAGCAACCAGTGCATTTAACCACTGAGCCATCTCTCTAGCCCCAAAACTAAGTTTTATTTAAAATAAACACAACTAAATAAGGAAGAAAATGGATTTTTGTTGTTGTTGGGCTGTTTGTTTTGTTTTTTTCTGAAACAGGGTCTCATGTAGCCCATACTGGCTGGCCTAAACTTGCTATGTAGTCAAGGAACTTCCGGCCTCCACCTCATTCCAAAGTGCTAGGATAAAAGGTGGTGTGCAAATACACTCATTTTAAACAGAAATGATTTAACAGAAAACATGGAGGACTCTAGTGCAGTCAAGACATAATCCAATCCATTTAATCTAAAGAATGTCAAATAATTACATACTCTTTAAAAGCAAAACAAACAAAAAAACAAAAGCCACAGAAAAACTAGCAGCCACTTTACTATCAATAATACAGAAGGCTCATAGGAGAAAGTTCCACTTACTTTGTCTGGGACTGCATCCATTATCAGCTCGCCATACATATTGATAACCTGTAAGAAGTAAAGCAGCTGATTAATCCTGCACAGCCAGAATATCCCTGGCAGGAGGAGCATGTTGAATATCGTAAAGGTAATGTAAGACCTTGTTTCTAGATAAATGGAAAGCCAACCCAAACAATTATTGGCCGACACCCGAAGCCTGCACTGACCTGGTCATTCAGCCAATTCTGACCATCCAGAGTTGCCAGGTCATCCATATCCAGCATGTGCTTATTGTAGAAGATTCGGAAGTTGCACTTCTGATGTCTGGCCCGGTAGTTTGTTATTTCCCTATTGATAAATGGTTTTCTAAAACAGATTGTGAAAAAGTTAGTTATTCAATGTATAATTATCTCTTTTATAATTATTTTCTCTTAAGGGGAAAGTCACTAATGGCAGTAATGTCTTTAAGGGCTTAACTTTAGCATCGCTGACATACCTATTAGAAAAGTCTTCATTAAAGACATCTTTTAATCTCCCAAGGACATCTTTTTCACTGAGTGGGACCAGACTTCCATACTTTTTCATAACCTCATCTAGGAATCCTTACATAAAGGAAAAAGAAAAACATGGAATTTTTTTCAGCAAAGTTGTTTTTATAACACATCTATTACAGACAGCATAGAACCATAATCTGTAAAAAGTTACATCATTAAAACAAAAAAAAGTAGGTATTCTAAACCTTCACCATTGTAACCCAAGAAGAAATGTTCACAGAATTTTCTTTTCAGTTGTTCTTGGCCAAAAGCTGGGCAAGCATGTATCTGAGGAGAGTGTCGCTCTCTCTCTCTCCATATATGTATGTATGTATGTATGTATGTATGTATGTATATGTATATAATATATGTAATATATCATATATATGTAATATATATTACAGGCTGAGTCTACTCAGCCTCCTACACTCTGGCGTCACAGGTGTGTGCCACCATCGCAGCTCAAACAGTATTTTTAAACTACTGACACACTCCGGAGTGGCTAGTTAAGAGTAATATTTCCATAGTGAGACCTTGAAGAAGAAACTTCTCCATAAGAACTTCTAAAATCCCAAGCACAGTGATAAACTGCTATGCTTCTACCTACCAGAGAGGCTGAGGCCAAGCATCACTTGGGCACAGGAATTCTGAGTAAGTTAAGTGTGGTTCAAAAATGGCCCCCAGGCTGGAGGGATGGCTCAGTGGTTAAGAGCACTGAGTGCTCTTCCAAAGGTCCTGAGTTCAATTCCCAGCAACCATATGTGGTGGCTCACAGCCATCTGTAATGGGATCCTACGCCCTATATATCTTAAGACAATGACAGTGTACTTAAACAAATACATCTTAAAAAAAAAAAACGAAAAACAAAAAAACCACCAACGGCCCCTATAGGTTATTTGTTGAAGGAAGTATGTCACTATGGGTAGGGTCTGAGGTTTCAAAAGCCCATTCCAAGCCCAGTGTCTCTCTGCCTGCAGCCTTCAGATAGGGGTGCAGAGCTCTCAGCTCCTTTTCCAGCACCAAGTTGGCCTGCATGCTGCCTCGATCCCTGTAATGATGATAACGAACTAAACCTCTAACTGTAAGCTAGCCATAGTTAAAACACTTTCTTTTATAAGAATTCTTGGGTCATGGTCTCACTTCACACCAATAGAACAGTGACTAAGACACCAAGGTAACAGCAAGATGTTACCTCTTAGAATGGGGGAGAAGATGAGCGCTAACCATCTGGTTAAGTGTTCTTTCTCCCCCAGTAGTTAAGAGAGTAGTTTCTTTATTTAAAAAAAAATGTAAAACTGGTAAGATTGTTATCACTGTAATATTGCAACTTGTTTGCTTTGTGTTTGGTTTCTGGAAACAGGGTTTCTCTGTGTAGCTTAGGCTGTCCTGGAACTAGCTCTGTAGATCAGACTAGCCCTGAGATCCATCTGCCTCTGCCTCATGAGTGCTGGGATGAAGGCGTTCAACAGTACTACTCAGCAGCATTTGATCACTGTTACTCAGCCTCCGTGGCACAAGCCTGTAATTTCAGCACTCAGGAGCCAGCTTCATCTACACAGTGAATCCCAGATTACATGCTGAGACCTTATCTGCAAACAAACAGCAAGCCTACTAATGTTATTCATGACACTGACTAACCCTGTGAGAGAAATTTAACTGGTAACAGTGAGCAAGGTCTTTCCCTCCATGCTGCCTAAGATGGCCTTCAGATCCTCCCACCTTGGCCTCTATAGTAGCTGGGATTATGGACCAGGTCTAGCTCTAGAGAAGCTTCTTTAAAATTGGGAATAAAATTTTTAAAAAACAATTTTTTTTGTTTAGCTATGGTACAAGAGATCAAACCCTGGGCCTGATACATGGTGGGCAAGAGTTCTACTATTTGAGCTTTATTTACAGACACGAAAAGTAGAATTTCTAAAGAGATGCTTCAGCCTGATTTAAGGCGGTCTTCAAGTCAACTTATGAATATATTCCTTTATTGGTCTCCATGATGACCCACTAAGCAAAAGTCACCAGGAAATAAAACCCCAACATTATTTCTAAATAGTGACAATGAAACTAAAGGCAGCTTAGCAAAGATAGAAACATGATTTTGGGATGACACTGAAAAGGAAGCTGACAAGTGACTCTGGGCTATGACAGGAAACTCATGACCAATTCCTTCTGTGTTCCACACAATGATTACTGCCAGGCCATCAATTCAGAGTGCAAAATACTCGGTTGTACTGAGAGAGAAGCAAAGATGAAAACCCAGTATTTCCTCCTGTTAAACTCCATCAGGGAGGCTCCTAACTTTTTGTAACGCCGAGAACCCAAGTCAAGACCCCAAACATGCTAGACTCGCCACAGACTTGCATCTCCCAGTCTTTATTATTTTAACTCCATTAACTCTTTCATTGTGTGTATCGTGAGGTTCACATGCAAACAGTACACAGAGGTCAGAGGACAACATGTGGGAGATGGTTCTCTCCTTCCACCATGTGACCCAGAGATTGAACTCAATCATCAGGCTTGGCAGTATCTTTACTCTTCATCCAATGGACCATCTCCAAAGCCCAGCCCTAGGTTTTTTTAAATCATTATCTCTGATTCTCCACCCAAGTCTAATGGGAGTTCTAAGCTAAGAACAAAGCATATAACATTAAAAAAAATTTTATTACTTTACGTGTATGGGTATTTTGTCTGCATATATGTCTGTATACCATGTGTATGCCTGATACCCACTGAGGTCAGAGAGGGCATTACAAATGTTATGGAATTACAAATGTTCTTGAGCTGTTATGTGCATACTAGGAACTGATCCTGGATCCTCTGCGTGGTGGTCCAGGGATATTAACCACAAAGCTACTTCTCCAGCCCCCCCCCCCCCCAAGCATATATACTTTTGCTATATTCTCAGCCTTTATATCTAATAGTTACCTTGTTTCTATACGGTGGTCTTATTTCTACTTGAAAAATGGCCCCAACAGAAGTCAGGAAACCTTGACATTTGAAAAGCCTGTGTTTAAGCGAGAAACTAAATATAGGTGGGAAGAGAATACTGACTGCACAGTTGTCCTCTGACCTTCACGTGGACATGGTGACATGACACCCCCACACAAACATCATGCATGTATGTACAACAATAAAATAATAAGAATAAAACTTTAAAACTATTTTAAAATGAAATAGGGTTAAGAGAGTATAGTATTTGTTAGAGGACCACAGTTAAGTTCTCAGTACCCTCACTCAATGTTGAAGGACAGACTGGGCTGCCTAACACTCTGTCTAAAAACAGAGACACCCAATCTTAAATCCCAACAACATAAAATTCTCATCTGTAATCTGTAAGCCCAGTGAAACTTAAGTTTAAACCAGTTCTTCTTGAAAGGTAATTTGACCATTCTCTTAAGATGTTTAAGTACCAATATTCTTTTAGCAGCAATCTGAATGGCAATTTAACTTACAGAAACAACCGTGCAGGAGAGTTCATTGCGCCCTTATAGCAAATCAATGCAAGTGTTCATCAGCAAACTGAGAGGGAACTAAGCAACACCTACATAACAGAGCAGTGTGGAAGGTAGCAAAGGGAAAGCCACGTGGGAGGCAAAAGCAAGACTCTGGAAAGGACAGCGTGCATACCAGAAAGGCAGGTTGAAAGCTGCTCATCATTCACTGGAGACACTGTCTGGCTGCTCTTGCCACCTGCCATTTGGTTTTCTACTTTGAGTTCACTGCACACCAAGGGAGCATCCAGTGGACTTTTACAGTAAGGGTGGTCCAGCAGCTTAGAACTAAGAATGTTCTGCTTGAGAGACCCATCCTCCTCCATCTGGAAGTTCTGGTTCTGAGCAGGCTCCTCAGACACAGGCCCATCTACACTACTCACAGATGTGTCTGCGCCAGACACTGACAGCGTCACTCCATCGTCACTGACAGTACTTGTCCCACTTTCCTGACCCAGAGTCATAAGTGCTCTTTCAGTTTCAGGAGTGCACTTGTCACTAGAAGGATGTTCCGTTAGAGGGAGTTCATGAATTTGCTCTGTACACTCCCACTTAGGAGAAGAGGATGACTGGTCCCAAGTGTATGTGGCACTGCCATTCTGCTGGTCAGGGAATGCTTCATCCAAACCATGCTCCTTGTCCAGGACAGAGCCTTCTTTAGTGTGGCCATCAGGCAGGTGACAGTTTTTCCCCTTCACCAAAGCACTGCTGTCCATGTCTGGAAAGTATGGCTGACAGGGACAAGGGTCTTTAGGTTCTAGGGAAGGGACTGGGCTGCAGTTGCCACCCTCAGTGTTGTGATCCCTAAGGTTCTCTTGATGGTCCCCTGTGACCTTCTGCACCCAGCTTCCCTGGGCTTTTCTCAGCTCACAAACTCTGCTTTTCGTTTTGAAGTGCTGGGATCTGAAAATCCTATACCGAAATCTAATCATGGATAATTTCTCATACATCCTAAGAGACACTTTGACTCTTCGATGTTGGTTAAGTTGGAACTTTTTTGGAATCAGGGGTCTCCTGCTCCTGTGGTGCTCTAGCCCTTCGTAGCAGCCATAACAAACTCGCTTTCTGTGTTTGTTCAAGACCACAGTCTTGCCACTGTCGCTTGGACTTTGGCTCTTCCCATTGAACTTCATGGGAAAGTCTGAAGCTTGTGGGTCTGTGCTAGGTTTGTGACCATTGGCCTTACCTAAAACAGTATTTGCCGACAAGCCAGTAACTGCCTTCAGAAGGCTTTTCTCTCTGCAGTACTCATGGTCCAAGTTCTTTGCTGAAGACAGTAATTTTTCTGCTTGGAGTTTCAGGAGACTCCTTGAGGAGGAAATGAAGTGCTTAGTGTCCTTTCTTTTCACTTTGGCGTACAAAGTGCTAACAGTTTGAGTAGCCACTCCAGACTTTTTCTTTGAATAAAGTGGTACATCCTGGATCCATGTTTTCTGGATGTGAAGACCCTTCTTACTACACTGGAAATGCTTCAACTGCCTGTGCCAAACAACTGGCCTTCCCAGCTTAGCTTTCAAAAAGCACACGTTTTGGGGAAAATAGAGTTTCTTAAAGCTTCCGAGCCCAGCACTCCATTTCTCAGAAAAGGCTAAGTGAATTCCTTTCTTCCATAGAATTTTCTTCTGTCTTTTCATTTTTCTGATGCATAATGAGAACTGGATGTACCTAAAAAAGAAAAAAATGTAAAGAAAATTTCAATTTCAATGAAGTATAATGTCATAAAGACATATAGCAATTAAAATCAAAGCATGAAACAGAACCTGTGCACTTCAATTACTCTGTGAGCTGTAAGGAGATCCTGCCTGAATGAGGTGCCCACTGCAAGATCTGAGAAGGAGACATGAGCATTTAACAAGGCCCCATTTTCTCTATACTAGGTTCTGATGGAGATGTTTCTAGAACAATTTCTGGCAAGGTGTGGTCAGACATGCCTTTAATCCCAGCATTTAGGAAGCTGAGGTTAGGTAGACCTCAATCTTTGTGAATTCCAGACCAGCCTGCTCTACATAGAAAGTACCAAGTCAGCCAGACACCTTGTAACAAACAAAAAACTTTCTCAGTATGCACTAATTTTTGTTTTTTTTTTTTTTAAATGTACATGAATAAACTTTACCTGCATGTATATAGGTTCACCACTTTATGTGTCTACTGCTTGTGGAGGCCAGAAGAGGATTTTGGATTCCTGTAACTGTAATTATGAATAGCTGTGAACTACCATGTGGATATTAGAAATTGAACCTAGGTCCTCTGCAAAAGCAACAAATTAAGTGCTAAGCCATTTCTTTAACCCACTGTATCAGTTTCTAATAGAACACACAAGGGAAAAAAATCAGAATAGAATTTGAGATTTCAGTACTTGAGCTACCCTGCCAGCCACAGAATTCCTAGCATTGACTCTGTGTTCTCAACTGTGAAGTGAAAAATAGTACAGACGAGGGAACAAATACCCGTTCAAATGGAGTTCATATCTACTAATTTGGTCCACATAGTCAAGGAGACCAGGCTCCACTTTTACAGTCAGAGTCTACGTGCCTATAAAGCAACAGGACTTCATCAGGTGCTCTCATCATATAAGGACCACAGACAAATATAAGCACACACAGAATTTCAGGAATAACTGAGAGAGGTAAAAGATGAGAAGGAATAGATGAAAATTAGACATGAAGCTGGAGGTGTAGTCAACACCAGCTTAGCATGTACAGGCTAGGCTCAACCCCAACACTCAGGAAATGAAGAAGAAAGATCAGAAGTTCAAGGTCTGTGGGCGAAGGGTCATCAGCAGTCTTCCCCAGATAAGAACCCTCCAAGCTACAACCTACTAGGAAAGACGTGTCCACTGGAGCAGTAATGGCACAAAAGTTTTGAGGATACCAAACAATTCCCAGTGAGATTTGAGGCATGCCCCCCAATAGAAGGGCATCCATGCCTGGTACTATAAAACTGGTCAAAATTCCATGACTGGGGAGATGGCAGGCCCTACAGGTAGCCAGACTTGTTGGTATACACTACTAATCTCAGCAGAAGCTGGAAGATCTCAAGAGTTCAAACTGCTAATGAGCTCAAGGCCAGCCTGGTCTATGTAGCAAAGTTCCAGGTCCTCTAAGGCTACATAGTGAGAGCTTGTTTCAAAAAATAAAAAGCAGATCAATGAGTACCACTTAGGTTAAAAAAAAAAAAAAAAAAAAGCCATGAAGTAAGCTATTTGACATGGGAAAGGCCCTAAATTAGAAGTAACAAATACCTCTGAAGGTTAGAAACATGGATGGCACTAAGAAAGGAAGGTAATCCGAAAGTCTGAATACTCCCCCACACAAAATCCTGCCTCCTACCCTGAGAGAGAACCTGCTCCCTTTCTTGGCCAGGATGAGTCAGGAAAGTCACACCAGTAGGAAAGCATAGTGCAGAGCAACCTGGGATGAGTTCATTCCTGCAGGAAGCTTGTCCTCTCACTACCTTATAAGGATATGCTGCTAATGAGGAACCATTCCTTCAGGATGAGAGAAGGGCATGTAAGGAGAAAAGATTATAGATATTTCATGCTTTCCCAAAAGGCTGAACAATTACTCCTCAGGGTGTTCTGAAGTCAGAGCAATGTCTGCAGCTCTGAATCCTAATCACACCACCCCTTCCTTCCCCCAAAGCAGAAACTTACTCCCCACACCCACGCACCCCGAAGAGGTAAAATACATGGTCTGTATGCAGCTCTGACTGTCCTCAAACTCAGAGATCTACCTTCCTCCACCTCCCAAGTGTTGGGATTAAAGGCATGTGCTACCACCTAACCCCAGCAAAACGTATTTTCCCCCTCAACTTACCCTCCTAAGACTGTGGTAATCTCTGATTCATCCTCTAAGAGTCGGTTAGGGAAAAAAAACCCATAAACATCCACAGATACTCATCCAGAATGGCCTTGCATGGCCTAAAGTGTCCCCAAATTTGACAAGTCTCATGCATTCAAGATTTCCCATAGCATCTTGGTACACACTGAGGCTGAACCCAAGACCTCATACAGGGTAAAGATGTTCACCCACACACCACAACCCCATTCTTAAAAACCACTAAACAATCACTAGTTGCGGTGTCACATGCTTTTAAATCCAGCACTCAGGAAGCAGAGGCAAGTGGTTCTCTGTGAGTTCAAGTCCAGCCTGGTCTACATAATGAGTTCCATGACAGCCAGTGCTACATTGTGAGACCCTGTCCCTCCCCTACCCCCCCCCACCACAAAAAGGATTACTACCAAGAATCACCAGACCTCTGAGAAAGGAAAGTAAACCAAAACAATGTTACAGGAAATCCATAGACAGAAGGAAAAGCAGTGTGATCAGAGTGATAGAGCTCCAATCCCAGGAATGCACACAGGCATCCAAAACTACAAGAAGGAAAAAACAGCTTCTCTCCAAGAACCTTCAAAGAGAGCATGGCCATACAGGCATCCTTATTTTGACTCAGTAAGACTAATTTTAATTTTAAATGTAAGGCCTCCATTATCTGTGAAAAACAAAAAAGTTCTACTGTTTCAAAAAAAGAAAGAAAAAACGCTGGAGAAGTCTGGAGACATGGCTCAGGGGTTAAGAACACTGACTGCTCTTCCAAAGTCCTGAGTTCAAATCCCAGCAACTACATGGTGGCTCACAATCACCTGTAATGAAATCTGATGCCCTCTTCTGGTGTGTCTGAAAACAGCTACAGTGTATCTACATAAATAAATAAATAAATCTAAAAAAAAAAAAAAAAAAAAAAAAAGAAAAAAAAGGAAAGAAGGAAGCTGGAAAGCTTGTCGGTGGCTAACAGCACTCTGCTCTTGCAGAGGACTCAAGTTCGGATCCCAGCACCTGTATGATGACTCACAACCATCTGTAACTCCAGTTCCAGAGGCTCCAACACCCCTTCTGATGTCTGAAGGCTTATGTACACATGAGATGCACATACATTCAGGCATACACCCATAAGTTTAAACAATTTTTTAAAAAAGAAAAACCAAAGGAAAACCTTACAACTGGCTCAAAACAAAAACTAGAGTCATACATAGTCACACACTATAATCCCAGTACTTAGAAGATGTACGTAGGAGAATTAGGACTTTGCCTGGGGACATGAGATTCTGTTCTGAAAACAAAGTAACAAAACAAGAGTCAGAGCGGTAGGTTTTTACATTGTTGTTTAGCTCAGGAGACAGAGGCAGAATTACTCCAAATTTGAATCCAGCCCGGTCTACATAGTGAATTATTGGCCAGTCAGAGCTACAGAAGAGATTCTGCCGTCTCAAAGTTACAGTAGCGGAAGTCTATGTCTAGTGTGCCGGAAGCCCTAATGTAGGTTCTCAGCCTCTCACCCTACAGCACTTGACTGTAGTTCCTCATGTCACACTGACCCCCCCCAACCAGAAAAGTATTTTGTTGCTACTTTATAACTGAAATTTTGCTACTGTTATGAATTGTAATGTAGTTATCTGTGTTTTCCAAAACCCCAGCGTAAGGGTCATTAGACCCTCAAGGGGCCACAACCCACACAAGCTGAGAACCACTGCTCTAGATCCAAATAAAACAAAAAACCTCCACCAGAAACATTTAGAAAACTAGGGGGAAATGAGAGGGCTCTCTTTAGTGGGTCCAGAACTGAGGTCAGGAAGATGAAAAGGTTCTGAAGATATATTGTAACAGCTACAAAGCATGAATGTACTCAACAGCTCTGTGCTGTAAACCTAAGCAGAGCCCCGCATGTGGCATACATTTGGGAGCTGAGGCAGGAAGAGGTCAGTCTGGCTAAATAAAGACCTTTGCTTGGGGAAAAAAAAATGGAGGCCAGAGGTGGGAAGAGCAGCTCGGTGGGAAGAGCAGCTCAGTGGTACTGCACATGCACATAGACAAGGTCCTCAGTGTGATCTCTAACACCTCCAGAGGAGTAAAGGCAGAGTGCACAAAACCGCACAAAACAAAACGGCAAAAGAACGGAGCAAAAAAAAAAATTTTTTTTTTATTGTTTTTAAAGGAACAACCGAGGGCTGGAGAGATGGTTTACACTTTACAGCACTTGGCTGTTCTTCCACAGAACTCAAATTTGGTCTCCAGAACCCATGTCTAACAGCTTACAGCTGCCTACACCATAGGCTCCAGAGGTTCCAACAGCTCCTTCTCTGCTGGTACTGCACTCATGTGCACACAGCCATACACAGAAACACGATTTTTAAAAATGAGCAATCAAGAGACTGGAGAGACAGCTCAGCAACTAAAAGCACCCGCTATTCCTGCAGAGAACCCAGGTTCAGTTCCCAGGACCCACTTGGCAGCTTGCAACCATCCCTAACTCCAGCTCCAGGAAATCCAAGGCCCTTTTCTGGCCTGGCACCAGGCATGTATGTGGTATATATACATACATGCTGGCAAAAAAAAAACAAAAAACCTCATATACTTAGAATTAAAAAATAAATAGGAACAATTATCTCTTGAGTTCAAGCCTGGTCTACAGTCTACAGAGTAAGTTCTAGGGTAGCCAGGACTACACAGAGAAATCTTGTCTAGAAGAACAAAACACAACAACAAAATTTCAGGCACCAAGGAAAACCCTAATTTAGTTCCACCAACCACCAGCAGGTACACAGTGAGTTGCCCTTGGGCAGAAGGCAACTGTATTATCTAGTTCTAGCTGCATACGAAAGTGTCTCAGACAGGGCCAACTGTGGAGCCATTATAAGTTGGAGCCCCATTGGCTGGCCCATTGGGGTTACTGTTATTCAGAATGTGATTTGTTGTCTCTAAAGAGTAAGCATTGCACTGGTTCCTTTTATCAACTAAAACACACACAAAGAGACAGAGACACAGAGACAGACAGACAAGACAGACAGATTGAACGAGACCACCACAAAGATTAGAAGACACAAAACACAACTGGGGGCTGGAAAGATGTCTCAGCAGTTAATAACACTGTCTGCTCTTCCAGAGGTCCTAAGCTCAATTCCTAGCAAACAGCAACCACATGGTGGTTCACGACCATCCATAATGGGATCCCACACCCTCTCTGGTGTGTCTGAAGACAGCTACAGTGTACTCATATATTTGAAATAAATAAATCATTTTTAAAAAGTCATAATATATAATGTATTAATATTCCTAAGACATAAAGAACTCTTAAATTAAGAAAGAAAAGACAAATCTAGCAGTGGTGACCCATGCCTTTAATCCCAGCGCTTGGGTGGCAGAGGGCAGTTGGGACTTTTGTATTCCAGGACAGCCAGGGCTACAGAATGAAGTTCCAGGGCAGCTAGGGCTGCAAAGAAAAACACTATGTCAACAAACCCAACAATCAAACAAGACAAAAAGCTTGATAACCAGATGAGGAAAATCCATAAGGAGGTAATCCACAATATTTCCAAAAATCCCTTAAACATAAAACAAATATTCAGCTTCATTCCCCTACCAGGGTTCTCCCTGTAGCCCATCTATCATGGAACTCCTGTTGTAGGCCAGGCAGGCTAACCTGCAATTCAAAAATTCGCCTAACTCTGCCTCCCTGTTGCTGGAATTAAAGGTATGTGCCACCACCAGCCAAGTCAACTTCACGCTTAGGAAAAGAGGTCAATGGTCTGGGGCTATGCTCAATGTTAATTCACATATGTGAAAAGTCCCAGGTTTAATCAGCACCGTCAAAAAAAAAAAAAAAAAAAAAAAAGGAAAAAGGAAAGCTGTAACATATTCTCCTTCAGGTAAGTTACTTTCTTAACAGCGAAGGGGATCATCAGGCCAGCCAAAAGTTACTTTCTTTCTGTTTTGAAGGTATCACTTTGTAGTCCAAACCTACCTCAAAATAAAAATCCTCCAGCCTGTCACCTAACTGAAAAAGGTATTGTCATACTTTGCTGATAAAATTCCAAACTGATGTAATCATTTTGGTAGAGAATTTGGGAAGATTTTTATAAAAACCATAACACTGTTTATCCTTAATCTGGCAGCCCCATTTTATGTAATTTAAACTGGAGACAGCTGTGCTAATAAAGACAAGGCTATCTGTTGAAACTTTGTTTATAACAGCAAATATTCAACCAATGCCCAAGGCAAGGCAAAAGCATGGCTGAATCAACTACTTATATGTGATGAATGAAGCTTCACTGCAGCAGGGTTCCCTAGCACCCAGCACACAGTGATTTACAGAATGCATCCTTAGAGGAAGAAAGCGAAATTCACAGGTGGAAGGAGGGGAGGGACACTTCTCTAACTGTCCTTTTCCTACTGGTCTGACTTTAGGACCAAGCTAATGCTTCACTTCACATTCTTAAACGAACCTGGTGTGCTTGCTTTCTTTTCCTCTTTGCAGTACTGGAGAATTAAACTGGGACTTTGTGAATGCCCAGCAAGTGCTCTAATGCTGAGCTACATCTCTTAGCCTCTGAATTTCAAATGACTAATACAATCAGTCATTAGAAGCAGAAAATTAACAATTTTAGAAAACAATATTCTGACTACATGCTCAAGACCTATAGAGAAAGACTACACACAGGTTATTGTACAATGCATAGAAAATCTGCTTTTTCATAGAAGTAGGAGTCAGTTCTGATAGTATCAGTATTCTACAGTTGAGTAAGTAAAATGTGTGGTGGATAATTAAAGCTAGACTTTCCACCATTAGGAAAACAATGAATCATGAAATGATGGGGGGGGAGGCAAAACTGGAGGTACCACAATGAACTCTGTGTTTAACATAGATAAGGAAGTGTACATATACATACATATTTTTGACTGTCAATGAAGCAACAAAATTCCAGTAAAAAGTGAACACCCTAACAACCAGATCTTGGTTTCTAAATATAATTATGTACTGAAGAAATTGCTAAACTCAGCATGGTGACTCAAGCGCTCTGGAGGCTGAGACAGGAGCATAGGGAGTCCACATCATCCCTAGTTATGGAGTCCATTGGAAGGCTACCCTGAATGAACTACAGGAGACTGTATCAAAAACAAAACAAAAACCCAGAAACTGGGCAGAGAAAACAAAAAAATGAACCTAAAATGTCCCCGTGGTGCTGGAACATCACTAGGACTTATCAAAAATAATGTCATGTCAAAAAGACATACCAACGTAAAATCTCATGATGCCTAAAAATCCACTGAGCAACCAAATACATGATAGTTAGAATCCAAGAATATTGGCTTGCATAGAACTTCCTATGTGTAGACCACAGTGACCCCAAACTCAGAGATTGGCTTGTTTCTGTCTCTGGAGTGCTGGGAATAAAGGAATATATCACTATGCCTTTTTTTTTTTTTTAATTTTGAAGGGTAGCAAAACAAGTATAAGGGATATCTTCCTTACATATAATTTAAAATAAAGAAAATACAGAATGAGTGAAAGAAACAGAAAAAAAAAAAAAAAAAAGAATCACCAACTTCTCTTAAAAATAACAGATGCAGCCAGGAGGTGTGGCTACACTCCTAAAATCCATGTGAGCAGGAGGCTAGGGCAGGACTATCACTAAGTAGCCAGACTACCTTAGGGGAAAAGCAAGGGGAGGGGATATGTCTAGTAGGTTACTCAACGGGAGAAATGTTTGCTGCAAACATGAAGACCTGATTGTGGGGCCCAACAGCACATTCCTATAATCCCCGGAGCAGGAAGGGATAAAAGACAGACTTCTAGGGCTTGATGGCCAACCAGTCAGCCGAATGGGTAAGTTCCAAGTTTAATAAGACCCTGTCTCAATAGAGTAGAGAATTCGCTTCACACACTTCCACACAGGCAAGTGTGCCCCTCTACACACAAGTGGAAATTAGAAAACAATGGAGAAATGTCTTTGAAGTTCTGAGGGAAAATTATTTTCAACAAGAGCCCACTGAAAACTAGTTAGTGAGAACAGAAAAAGGTTTTCAGACAGGTGATTTATCAAAGTTCATACTTCCCATACACCCTTCTAAGAGCCACAAGACAAAAAAATACTGTGACAAAATGAGGAAGTCAGTCAGGAAGACATGGGACTGTGGAATCAGGCTCAGCCCTTGCCTGACACGTGCAATGCTGAGTTCACGCCACAGCACTTGAAGATGGTACTAAATCAAAAGGTGGTGAGAAAGACAAAGAAAACCAACACAAAAGACAAGACAGGCAGGAGGCCTAGCTACTAAGAGAAACAAAAGTGGGAATGCTCAGGGATGGCTCAGTGGTTAAGAGCACTTGGTCAGGACACACATGGTGATTCACATCCAGGGGACCCATCACCCTCTCCTGATCTCCACAGGCACCAGACAAGCATGTGGAATACATACATACAGGCAAAATATGCATGCACTCCCTCCCCTCCCCCCCCTAAAAATGGAGTAGGGAAAGCAAAAGAAGTGAGAGAGCTAAAAAAGAAACGATGCACAAGCCGGGCTTGTGATTCTGGCATTTGCCAGGTCAAGACAAGAGGACCACTGCAAGTTTAAGGCCAGCCTAAGCTGCACAGCAAATTGCCAGCCTGAGCTACACAATTAATGTCTTAGAATCAGAGTACAGGATTCTGAGCTATAGGTGCAAAGGACTCCTAAATGGGAAAATGGGAGGAGACATAAATCAAGCATCTTCCAGGAAGATGCTTTTCTAAAGGCCTAGCACACAATTAGCATCTCATATGAGAAACTGGCAAGTTACCCTTCTTACACCAGTGTCTTATCAATAAGCACAAGGCATCTGAGTGACTAGGTTTCTTGACTGCTGCACACTCAGAGCACAGATCGCAGTGAAGTTCCAAACACACGGGATTCTGATCTCTCTCCTGGCAGCCTTCTCCTTACCGTGCTTATTCTGGACAAGAGGCAAAAGCATAATCAGGAATGCGCCATGTGTCCTGAATATTCTTAAATGGCGTTTTAGCCAGATCCTCAAAAAATTCCATTCAGTTATTTCATCTAATTTGTATTGGTATAAGAACATGCCTACGCCCAGGTGGTGAACCAAAAAACAATACCAAACGGCAGATTAGACTTTCAACTCAGCTTTCTGCATCCCATTTCTTCCAACAGAATGGCCCCAAAGTGGGTTAATTAACCCCATCATGGGGTTAATGCTACCCAGTAAGGACAGAATAAAAAAGTAGCTTCCCACCACCCTAAAGCCCAATGAATGGTACCATGCATAAAAAGTGTGGGAAGGAACCAAAGCAAGGAGCAAACAGAGCTGTCGGATCAATTCAAATCCCTCCACTTCCAACTCTGCAGGACAGGGAGCCCGACAGCGATCTTCACGCAAAGCTTTCTCTTGGCTTCGGAAGGAACAGCCCGGGGAGGAGGGGTTCTGGCTGTCTGGATCTCAAGGTTTGCGATGCAGAGGAAGGAGAAGGGCCGCGGTCCCCGGAGACCAGCGCCCACAAGGCGGCCTGCAAGCGGGCCTCGGGCGGCGCTGAGCTGGCGCGGGGAAGGGCTGGTCAGCAGCGCTGCGGACGTCTCCTGGCCTAGGCTGCCCTGTTCCCACTTACCTACGTTCTTTGCTCCCGGCACCTAACCTTCTGCCTGGATGAACGCTGCAGCGGCTGGGCCCACTGCGTCGCCCTCGCCCTCGCCCACGCCCACGCCCGGAGAAGCCAGGCCAGCGACCGGAGCTCCGGCCTGCTTTCGGCCGGCGAGGCGGCCCAGCTTCCTCCCAGAGGCAGCGCGACACCGGCGCCTGCTTTTCGCGTCACCTCCTTTCTGGCACTTCCTCCAGAAGCTCCACCCACGCCTTGTGCGAAGGGCGTGACTAGGGCGTTAACCTCTAAGGGTTGGGTGCACTCCTGTTCCTAAAGTCCTGGCTCAACAAGGGCAGGTACTAGGGAAACTACAATCTTGAGTGGCCCAGGCGCCACAAAGCAAGTTTCCGATTCCGGCCATCAGCTCTCCTCAAGCTTTTACCATCAGAAAGGCTAAAACTGACCACACTAAGCCCTCACATTCCTGCTCTGAGCTTCAGTTTAAGGTCAGGCCCAGGCTATCCCACTTTCCCATGTGATCTTACCCCTTCCCTTGGTCTTGTAATTTACTTCTTTTAACATTTTCCCAGGAGGGCAGGGCCTTCGCCTCTGGCCTACCCGAACTCAGGAAGTCTTCTCTTTCTGGTCTGGCGCTTCAGCATCCATCTAATGAACCATTTTTCGATCCCAGGTCCAGTTTGTATACTCACTTTATATTCTAACACCACAGGCTAGCAATTGAGATGTGGGAGTGAGCAGGTTGTTAGGGGAAACTACCCATTTTTTTCATAGGTGGTTCTGTTTCAGGTACATGTGAAGTCGGGCTTGGCAAATAGGCAATAGGAGCAGAGCTTTAAGTCACTAAATCAACAAACTGCTATCTAAGGTCTTTTACCTTGTACTTCACAACTACTATCAAGTAGCTCATAACTGTAATCCCATGGGCAGAGGCTGAGGACTGCCATGAATTTGATGCCAGCCTAATCTACCCAGTGAGATTAATGTGATGATTAATTTCCATTGTGAACTTGATTGGATGAAGAAACACTTAAAAAGGAGTGGTGACATGTGCCTTTAATTCCAGCCCTCAGGAGAAGGCAGAGACTGATGGATCTCTTAAGTTCTAGGTCAGTGTAGTCTACATAGTGTGTTCCTGGCCAGCCTAGAAGATATTTTCAAAAGAATCCTAAGAGAAAGATTCCCAGAGTTAAGTTAAACTAGATGCTCCCAGGCACTTGTGAGGCAGAGGCAGGCAGATCTCTGAGTTCGAATTCAATCTGGTCTACAGAGTGAGTTCTGGGACAGCCAGGGCTACACAGGGAAGTCCTGTCTTGAAAACAAAACAAAAGGCTGGAGAGATGGCTCAGTGGTTAAGAGCACTGACTGCTCTTCCAGAGGTCCTGAGTTCAATTCCCAGCAACTACATGGTGGCTGACAACCATCTGTAATGGGATCTGATGCCCTCTTCTGTGTGTCTGAAGACAGTGACAGAGTACTCATATACATTAAATAAATAAATTTTTAAAAAAGAAAACAAAAGAAGGAAGGAAAGAAATGAAAAAAAAAAAAAAAGATGCTGATCCAGAAACATGAGAGACAACAGAAACCAAACAAGACAAGACCAGAATGGCGCGTCCCCTCATCTACTACAATTAAAACATTAACAATGCAGAACAAAGAAAGTATATTGAAGTGGTAAGAGGAAAACACCAATTTACAATTAAAGCCCCATCCATCAGAATAACACAAGATTATTTACCTGAACTTTAAAAGCCAGAAGAATTTGGTATGATGTATTTCAAGTTCTGAAAGCTAACAATTGGGGCTGTATAGTTTATTGTGGTTAAGAGTACTTCTTGCTTTTGCAGAGGTCTCAGGTTCAATTCCTGATCCCAGCACCTAAATGAAGGCTCACAACCAACTGTCTGTAACTCCAGACCCAGGAGGTCTGGTGCCTTATTTTGACCTCCTCAGTCACCAGGCACTCATGTGGTGCACACACATACCTGTGGGCAAAATACTCTAAAAAAAAATTACTAAAACTAGCAACTGCCAACCTAGACTTAATATGTCCAGCAACATTGTCATAACTGAAGAAAAACAGAAACTTCCCACAGTAAGAGTAGACTAAAGGAATGTATAGCCAATAAACCAGTTCTTCAGAACATACTTAAGTGAACCTTAGGACCGAAGAGAAAAACAAATCCATCCACGAGGCTACGGGAAAAAAATAACCCATAGGAGAATAGTTAAGAAAGGAAGAGGAAAAAACAAAGAGTGCCAGCTCATCAAAATGATTGCAAAGAATGAGTAACCAGCTTTCAGTTAAAATGTGTGCACTGACAGCCTCCACTCCCAATCAAAAGATTCTAACTAGTACACTGGATCACAGGGAAGGAACTCAACACACAGGACTTTGTTTATTGCTTGCTTAGTCCTGGGCCATTTCTTTCAAGAAACTCAACACACACCACACACACAAACACACACACACACACACACACACACACACACACAGAGGGTTAGGTAGAAGGATGGAAAATATATTCAAAGTAAAATGGATTGACCTCGCCGGTTCAGTCAGTCCACAAGTTCTCCAGGGCAGGAGGGAGGGTTAAAAAGAAAAAAGATAATCAGACAACATTGTAGCATGACCACAGCCGGCTTATCTTTTCCTGGTCTGCTTTTATACCATTTTGATTATATACAAGTAATAAAGTCAGTTTTTAGTTAAAGGAACAAGCAAGAATATAATCACAAATGGCCCAGGACTAAGCAAGCAATAAACAAAGTCCTGTGATGTGATCGATGTTTCTAAGGGCTTATCAGAATGACAAAGATATGAGTCCTACTTTGCTGCCCTAACCCAAAATCATGTTCTTGTCTGAGGCCTACTTCTTTGCTCTAGCCTAAAATCAGATTCCTGCCCGAGCTTACTCCCCTGACCTGGCCCAATGTCAAATTCCTGCCAAGTGGCCCCAACAGCCCTCCAAAGATGGAAAAAGCTATTCAAAGTAAAATGGATCTAGGAGACAAGCAGGTATCACTGTTTGTTGAATATTTGCAGAATATTTGATCACGTTGCAAACCCTGAGATTGGAAACTGTGAGAATTTTTCTAATTGTGGCTCCGTCTGTGACAGCTTTCTGTTTGCTGTAAACAAGTAGTTGTGGTGTAGCTCAGTCCCAGCACACACCTTCAATCCAACAGCTACATAAGGTCAACCTTATGTCAAGGGGAGGAGCAAGCAATCAGATGATAGGACCTGAGTAACTAGACAGGAAGAAGGGCCTTTGAGCTGAAGGCATTTTAAGACATCGTGGAGAAGGAGCCCTTTCCTTCTGGGACATCTGTGGAGTAGGAAGGTCAGCTGGATGCTTTTTCTGACTCTCTGAGCCAGCAGGTTTTCATCCCAGCCCATTGGTAAAATTAAGTAGTTGGGGTTTTTGTTTTTTAAAATAACAACTGTTCTTTCAAACACCTTAAAATATAATTCTCAAAAGCAAAACTAGTAAGATGGGGTAGAGAAGGTCACTTTGTACTAATTACAGGCACAAGCCAATAAAGGACACTAATATTCTAAGACATATGACCTGAGCCCCTATGTGCTCAATATCATCAAACAAATATGACTAAAGTCACAGGTTAACCTGAGCAATAGCAGTGGGTTACTTCAGTATACCACTGCCACCAAGTGACAGGTCATCCTGACCAAAAAACAAAACACAAACAAAAACAAAACCAGAAACATCTGGATTATATGACGCCATAGGTCAATGGGTTCAGCAGAATATCGAAAATCCACACTACACAATATACATTTTCTCTGAAGCCTTTCTTTTAGGTCATACATGAGAACACAGTGGATCTTAACAAGTCTAGGGAAGCTGAAATGGTCTCAGGTGTTCTCTCTGAAAGCAATGGGATAAAACCACCAATCAATAACAAAAGAGATGCTAGAGCATAGAAACCTCACGGAGATTAAATAGCACACTACTGAACAACAAACCAGTCCTTAACAAAATCAAGGAGATTTAAGTCATAGAAGCAAATGAAAACAAAAGACATGCCAAAGCCCATGTGATAAAAGCAGTCCAAACGGGAGGCTCTAAATGCCCACCTTAGGTAATCAGGTAGATCTCAAGTACCCAATGATATACCTCAAAGCCCCGGAATCAGAATAAATGAGACCTCAAAACAGTATAGGAAACGAAAACATTAAGATCAGGGCAGAAACCTTTAGTCCCAGCACTCAAGAGGCAGAGGCAGGCAGATCTCTGAGTTCGAGGTCAGCCTGGTCTACAGACTGAGTTCAAGATAGCCAGGGCTACATAGAGAAACCACATATCAAAAAACCAAAAAAAAAAAAAAAAAAAAAAAAAAAAAAAAAAAAAATTAAATAAAACCTGAGTTTGATTCCTAGTACCCACATCAGGTAGTTCACAACCACACACAACCCAAGTACAAAGAGATCCAATACCCTCTTTTGCCCTCCAAGGCCACACGCATACATAAGACGTGCACTTATGTAGACACATACATATAAGTTAAAAAAAATAAAAGTAAATCTTAAAAAACTAAAGGTTAAGAGGGAGCCAGTTCCAGGAGCATTGGAGACATGCAGGCTATCTCTTGGGCATGCAGAGTATTGTTTGGACATGTCTGTATTGCTTGGAGCGTCTCTCCATACAACAAAGAGAAGACTAAGGCTAGGTTCTGAGAGGAATGTAAAAGCAGGGTGAAAGGTTTAGAGAGGTCTAGAATCTTTAGTGCTGTAGCAATCAAAAGGGCCTCTTTGATTTTGGGGAGTTGAGGGTTGGCTAGGTTAAGAGGTGGGCCAAAGATTCTGTTAAGATGATCATGAGTAGCTTGGTTAAAGAGGTTCAGGTAAGACTTCAAATTCGGGAATCCATACACACAAAGATAATTTGCTAAGCCCATGAAGAAAACAAGGTGCTTGTCTAGGTTTTGTTTGTTTGTTTGGGGAGGGTATATCCTGGATTAGAACTTTGCAGTTTTGAGATATGGGTGGGAAGAGGGAGTCAGGGCGAGACCAAGGTCAGTTATATACACGGAAAGCTATCTGGACCTTAGGAGGGAGCGCCAAGTATTCCTGGTCATCCAGAAATCTAAGGCAGTGGAAGTGTGTGTAGAGACAGTTTAGAGAGGCAGTAAAAGAGAGCAGGAGGGGGCTGGGTACAGGAAGCTTTGCAGGTAGCCAGCAAAACTCTGGTTCCTAAAGCCACCACCACAGCCCCTGCCGCCGCTTCCTCCTCCTTCCTCTTCCCTCCTTCTCCCTTTTCCTTCTCTCTGCATGAGCTTTTTCTCTCTTTCTTCCTCCTGCCCTCTGTCCCCCTTCCCATGGTAACTTCTCTGGCCTCCTTCCTTGAGGCAAGTGAACTCATCCATCCCAGAGCAGCTTCTCTTAAACTACACACACACACACACACACACACACACACACATCTGGCTTGAATTGTCTCGTTTCACCAGCAGAGAAATAATTTATCAAGTTTGAATGTCAGCGGTCTCAGCTATTTTCCCTTGTAGGACATTTTTAGAGTTCCTTGGAATTTTGAAGCCAAGTGTACCTCCTCTGACAGGAGTCTGGGTAGACCCATTGTCGAGGGTATACTGTGCCTAAGAAGTGTTACAGTAGAACTTGAGATGCTTTGATTTAATTGAGCCTTTAGGCCTGTGGTAGATAAATATGTGAGGAGAAATGCCAAGGCAGAGCTCCTAAGCATATTAGAGAGATTTTTGGTCTGCGGCTGTGAGGAGGGAAGAGAAAGGAAATGTTTCCTAGCAGAGGTGGGCCAAAAAGAAAGGGCATCCTAGCTGGGCATGGTAGCACACACCTTTAATCTCAGAACTCAGGAGGCAGAGGCAAAAGGATCTTTGTGAGTTCAAGTCCAGCCTCATCCACAAAGGGATGCTGTCTTGGAAAAGAAAATTAAATTCAATTTAAAAAGGACATCCACACAAGTTAGACCTCTGCTCGATGAGATGCCCACGGACAGGAGGAAAGACGTGTCCCCGAGGAAAAGAGCAGCATGTCAGGGGAAGCCAAGGATTGTACTTGGTGTGAGTCAGTGCTGGAGCTGCCTGAGGAAGGCATACAAGGAGGAGTCAGGAAATGAAGGAGGCCTGGAGGCCTCACATCCTGATCCCCATGTGGGTCATCTCAGGAAGGTCAGCAATCTCAGACAGCTGAGTGTTAGCACCTCAGGGCAGGCAGCACAAGTCCAGGCGTGATGCAGGAAAAAGACTGCACACTGGGCCTCAGTATGCAGACAGTAGCTGCAGGGCAGAGGGAAGGACGTGGGAAGAGGACTAAAGTCTGTCTGTCTCTCTCTCTCTGTCTCTCTGTCTCTCTGTGTGTGTGTGTCTCTCTTTCTCTGACTCTCTCTCTGTGTCCTATGCCTGTCATTGCTAGGAGTATCCAGGGAACCAAGATGAACAGTGGGCTAAAGAATGTCAAGTAATAGACAAACTTCTCCCCTGGGGAAGAATCTGGACAAACAAGTTACTTTAGTTTTGAGAACTGTCACTGTTTAACCAAAATGGAAGCACTTTACAAAATGGTATTGTTATGGTGTGTGCAGACACACACACACACACACACACACACACACACACACACACACACACACACACACACAGGTACCTATACACAGGGGAGGGGAGTAAACAAATTTTTTTTGTTAGTAAGTTTTCAGCCATCTTGTCACTGAGGGCAAGGTCCTGAAATAGACATTTACAAGTTTTCACCAAGCGCACGGGTTACTCACTTGTGCAGAAAAGTTAACTAGAGGCAGAAGGAATATTTAGCACCTCTGTCCTTCGTTCTGGTCTGTACTTCAACAGGGCAAGAGGGCAGTTTCTTCTTGAGTCATCTTGAATTCCATGAGGAACAAAACCTTACAGAACAGGCTCATGTCCCCACCTAGAAGACAGCAGTGCTCACCCTTCCCAATGATGCGACCCCTTTAATTCGGTTCCTCATGTTCTGATGACCTCCAACTATAAAATTATTTTCATTGCTACTTCATAACTGTGATTTTGTGACTGTTATTGATTGTAATATAAATATCTGGGGTTGGAGAGATAGATCATCGGTTAAGAGCACTGACTGCTCTTCCAGAGGTTCTGAGCTCAATTCCCAGTAACCACATGGTGGCACACAACCATCTGTAATAGGGTCTGAAGCCCTCTTCTGGTGTGTCTGAAGACAGCAACAGTGTACTCATCTATATATAAAATAAAAAAGATCTTCAAGTAAATAAATAAATAAATATTCCAATGATCTTAGGCGATCTGTGAAAGGTCGAGAACCAGTGATCTCAGAGGTTAGCAATGGCCCTCCACAGATTGATAAACAAGCAATTGAGCAATGTATCAGAGCCCCTTGCTGGCAAGACTGGATCTGACAATAACTCTGGGATGGCCTTGACTCTACCTTAGCCAGGACTGTTTAGTTATGTGCTTGCCCTCAGATCAGGACCCAGAAGAAGAATACTGGACTCTCCAATACAAATGTGGGATCACTGGGCTCCATTTCTCACTAACCACACTGAGTAAGTCTTCTCTGCTTTTCACCGTCCTACGCCTCTATAACTGGTGTACTAGAGACTGGAGGACTAGCCTAGCATTGAAGAACTGCCCAGACAAGATTTTGCCCTAAAAACTCCAGTCTTGGTCCCTTTTACAAGATCTTTGTGTCACAGACAAAAGATACTCAGAAGGGAACTCGGGAAGGACAATTTTCTTGCACCCGGTGTGATGATGCATACTTGTAATCCCAGCACTTGGGAGCTAGATGGAAGCCAGCCTATGCTACATAAGACCCTATCTAAAACAGAGAAAAAGAGACCGCTAGCGAGAGTTACTTACAGGAGTGTGGGTGAGGGGTTACTTATAGGAGCAGAAATTACTCAAAGGCAGCTGTGTCACCAGGGCCAGCCAGCAAGTAGCTTGACAGGTTGCAATGGGTCTTTTCAAACAGCGCCGAGGGTCAGAGTATCTCTCAGCAGTCTTCACCACTTATGCAAATGTGGGGAAGGCGGAGCCTCAAGTGGCCGGCTGAATTGGACATTTGTGGTATCCTTACTTTGGTCTGTCCCTGGTTACCTATCTGGGGAGTATATATTTAGTCACACCTCTTTGGGAATGTGGTGAGACGTGTGCATATACACACATCATCCTGGTTAGCACTGTTAACTTGCCTCAGCCTTGAGTCATCTGAGAGGAGATGCTTAAAATGGAGTGTGGAGAGCATTTTTGGCACCTCCGGACAGTTGGTAGCAGGGTAATAATATTATTTTTACCCGGACACTGAAGCTGATCGTAGGCAGGAATCTGGCTTCTGTGCTACACCCTGTAAGGGACAGTATCTTGCACATTGGCATCTGTAGCTCCAGGCAGAGCTCTCAAGAATGAGGCTATAAGGAAGTACGTCTACACCAGAAGTTCGGGGCAGGGCTTTTAAGAATGTGGCATAGGGAAGTACGTTCGTATTTGATGCTCCAGGCAGTATCCTTAGGAATGCAGCTCAGGGCAGGGTGGATTTCAGAATGTAGGCACAGCAGTATCCATTTTTGTCTCTGACCTTTTCCACCTGACCTCCAGTAAGATGTTTACAGGATCTTTGGTTGTTATCTTGCTTGATCCTGGTCTCAGAACCATTATTACCTTTTTGCATGTAATTAAAATGATTTAAAAAGAGATGGATTAAACCAATCTTTGCTTCAGCCATGAGGTTTCAATCTCACAGCTGGCCAAAGTCATGCTGCAACTTTAACTAACTTGTCTTTCTTCTTTCAATCCTCACCCAGGCCCTGGGGGACCACTGTTGTTTGCCTGAGCTGGTCTCGGATAATGGAGGTATTAATTACCTCAATCAGATTCGATTGTGGGTTATGTTTGTGAGGACTGTCCGGACTGTTGATGAAGGGGGCACGGCCTACTTTGAGAGGCACCACCGAGTGGCACCATCCTTTAGCAAGTAGTTCTGGGCTGTATAAGAAAGCCAGCAACGTTTGATTGCGCCGGCAAGCAGTGTTACTAATAGTTTTCATTGTGTTTCCCTGGATGGAGTTAATGCTGAATGGAATAGCAAGTGCTCCTGCCTTTAGCCACCTTGAGATACTGCCCTAGCTTCTTTCAAAGACAAACTGTGACCTGGAAGTGGAAGTCTACCATGAAATAAACTCTTCAATAATCATGGCAAAAGAAAGTGAACTAGCACCCCTCACGTGTGTCATGCATGCACGAGGGCTCACGCACTCGCGCGAGTGCACACACACACACACACATTTTCTTATTAAGACAGGGTCTCAGTATATAGCTCTGGTTGTCCTGAACTCACGATGTAGACAGAATGGCCTCTGCTTCCTAAGTCCTGGGAATAAAGGCTTTCACTACTACACCCAGGAACACATGTAATTTTTAACTTTTGTTTTGTCTTTGCAAGACAGTTTCTCCACATAGCCCTGGCTGTCCTGGAACTCCATCTGTAGACCACAATGAACTTATCTGCCTCTGCCTCCTGAGTGCTGGAATTAAAGGTGTGTGTGACACCACTACCTGGCTTTTTTTTTTTTTTTTTTTTTTTTTTTTTTTTTTTTTTTTTTTTAATTTAAAAGGTCCCGGTTTGGGGTTCGAGGGACACTGAGGTGTTGGGCTATCCTTTTGGGTGAGAAAGTCATTAAGAGTTATTTATATATTGTTATTACATTTATTTATGGAGGGATGCATTTCGGAGCATGTGTGTAGTGGTCAGAGACAATTTGTAGGAATCAGTTCTTTCCTTCCATCTCTCAGGTCTCAGGATCAAACTCAGGGAGTCAATCTTGACAGCAGAAGCCTTTATCTGTTGTGCCATCAAGGGCACATGCGCACTTCACATTTGTGGAGCAGGATCTGCACACTCTTAAGTGACTTAGCATGAACACTCTCTAATGGTTTGTCTGCTCTGACTGTCGGAGGAATGTAAGGTTCTGTGGCAGATCGAGCATGTAGACTCTTCAGCAGACTGTTAAGTTATAGGAGATAATGGAGACAAGGCTGACTGCATTACCAGAGGGGCAAGATGGGACTTTGGGATGCCTGCCGGGTCTTTGCTCCCATCCTTATAAAACATGCAAGTTTTTGACTGTTTCTGAGGCAGGTCTGATGTAGCCCGGGGTGGCGTTAAACATGGTATGTGGCTGTGTACAACTTTGAACTCCTGATCTCTTGCCTCCACCGCCCAAACACATACCACTGCACCTGGCTTTTCTGGTAGTGCTAATGATCCAGTCCAGAGCCTCCTGTGCACTTACTGTGAGGGTGATCTACCCAGGGCTTTAGTCCAAGACGAGACAGTGCTTTAAAGATGTTAATGTGTCACCTTCTCAAATTGCCAGCTCTATGAAAATGGAATAACTCAGGGATTCCATTCCTGACTCACTGTAGTGACAGGCAACACAAACTCTGGTACTGTGGTTATAGTTACAAATTCGGACTTTAAAGGTAACAGAATCCAGGCCTCCTTTTTTTTTTTTTTTTTCTTGTCTGCCTCAACTGGACTTTCAGATATAGGCAGAGGACCTAGAAGCTGGCCAAGGACTGTCAGACAGGCTGGGTACTTCTGCTATTGGCTTATACATGTGTGAGGGATGTAGCCTGACAGGTTTTTACTTTTACTTTCTTTCCTCTCTTGAACACAACTGTGTATTTTTTTAACTCTCAATATTCAGGAGGCAGAAGCAGGTAGAGTGTGTGTGTATTTATATATTTTTATTTCTAGGACAGCTAGGTGTAGAGAAACTTGGTCTCAAACAAAAACATACTATGTGTGTTCTGTGTGAATAGCTGTGTATAAATGTGGTACATGCCTTACAGTGAGCAGGTAGAGGTCAGAGGATAACATTAATGTTTGTCCTAAACTTCCAGACCAGCACACCCATTAGCTTCTAGGGATTACTGTCTATACATCCCACCTGCCCATGACACCTTGGGATTACAAATGTTCCTACTTACACACCCAGCATTTATGTAGGTTCTGGGTATTTGACCACAAGTACGTTAGCCCACTGACCATCTCTCCCACCCAGGAACACGTTTTCTTCTTGTGAGTCAAATCAACTCCGACCAATGTGACAGAAGTCGTTCAGAAAGACTAACCCACAGTGGAAGGGAGAATGACTCCTGCCAAGTCTTTCTCTGAGTTCTTTGAGTGGTGGGGTGGTGGTGGGGGGAGCAGAGTTCCTCTGTGTAGGCTTGACTGTTCTGAAACTCACTCTGTAGACTGGGATGACCTCTAACTCCCAAGTGCTGGGATTAATGACATGTACTACCACTACTGAGCTTGTATAGTATATGCTATACATAATGTATGTGTGAGCTGCCATGTGGTGCTGGGAAACCCAGATCTAACCCAGTGCTGTTAACTGCTGAGCCAACTCTTTAGCCCCCGAATCATGTACTCTGAAGTTCTTTGTGCATGACAGAAATTCTGGCTAGATGCTTATTACCAAGTCAACCAGGTAAAGGTTAGTTTCTAAGGTTTTCAAGCAGGTCTGAAGTGCTTCCCTCCTCCCTCCAGCACAGGACAGTGTTACCTAAAGTCATGTGTATCAGGATGCAGGTTGATGTCAGCTGTCTTTTGCAGCTACTGTACTTCAGTATAGAGTGTCTGTCACTACTTGATCTGGCCAGACTGGCTGGCCAGTGAACCCCAGGATCTGCCCACCTCTAACCCATATTTATTGCTGGGATTATTCGTGCATGGCACCATACCCAGCTCTTTGAGTGCTAGGAACTGAATTCCACCCTCATGCTTGTTTGCTAAGCACTTTACTGACTGAAGCACTAGCCCAGCTAGTTTGTTCTGAATTAGACTTAGAACAGAGAAGCATTGTGCTTTCTGATCCAACCTTGTTTTTTACTTTTTTTATATTTTTTATAGAACTTTATGTTCATGAGTGTTTGCTTGCATGTGTGTGCCTGGTGCAAAAGGATGTCAAAAGAAGGCATCAGATCTCCTGTGAGTCACTATGTGGATGCTGGGAACTGAACCCGGATTCTCTGCAAGATTAAGTACTCTTAACCCTCAAGCCATCGCTGTCCCCTGCCTCAGCTTTATAGAACCTTTTAAAACTTGGAGCTTTGGGACAGAGTCAAATAATGCCAGGTGTGGTAGCACAGCCTGTACACTCAACCCTTGGGAGGTGAAGGCAGAGGGATCAGAAGTCCAAGACAAATGTTGGCTATCAGATTCAAAGCCAGCTACTGTTTTAAGTACATGAGACTACTTAAAAACAAATACGGTACCATGACACTATTAACAGGTTTAAAACACCTATCCTTAAAACATGCTAGCACATGGAGTAGGGACATAGCTCAGTTAGTGGAATCCAGGGTGTGAGCATTTGTACTGCGTTGAACTGAATATGGTGGTGTTTGTATGAGTGTAGCCTTAGCACCTGGGGAGAGGAGGCAGGGGAAGTTTGTCATCCCAAGCAGTATGGAAAATCTGAAGTCAGCTATGTGAAACCCTATCCCTCCTGCCCCCTTCAAAATACTAGTATTTTCTTTGAAATTTTTACTTTTAGATATTTTTGTTTTTTAAAAATCCTTTATTTTCTGTGCACTGGTATTTTGTCTGCATGCATGTCTGTAGAGGGTGTTAGATCCTCTGCAACTTGAGTTACAGATGGCTGTGAGCTGCCGTGTGGTACAGGGAATTGAACTCAGTGCCTCTGAAAAAGCAGCCATTGCTCTTTCTTACCCACTGAGCCTCTCCAGCCTCCTCCCACTTTTATTTTCAGGATTGGTTTCTCTGTGTAGCCTTGGCTGTCCTGAACTCTTGTGGATGGGTTGGCCTTTACCTCCTAAAGACCCACCTGCCTCTGCCTCCCAAAGTGCTGGTATTAAAGGGATTTGCCATCACTGCCTGGCTGAAAATGTGTTAAGACTTTTAACTATTTATGCTTTTATGCTATTCTGACAAAAAAGGAAATTTAAGAAAAGAAAATAGACATGAAAGTTTATTTCTAGCCCTGAAAAAACAAAATTATTCAGTCATCAAATACAGCAGTTAATAGCAAAGTACAGTTGATTATGTTAGATTAAATTAAAAATAGAAGGCAATATAAAATTTGAAAACAAAACAGAAATAGGCTACTTTTTTACCCAACTTAACTTCTATCTACCAAAACAAGGACAACAAAACAAAAAAATAAATAAATAAAAAAGTGACTACTTTCCAAACAAATTCTTCGAACTTCAACCAATTGATTTTCTTGACACAGAATGAGCATGTCTGACCAGGCTTTTTTTCCCCTCTGCTCTTCGGTAGCACAGAGCAGTAAGAGAGAGAGAGACTTGAGTTCTTTCAAGGCCAGGCAGTGCTTGAATCTGTTCCTAACTCTAACATGATCGAACACAGCATCTTTGCCAGAGTGGTACTGACAAGAGAGGTGCTTCCTACACACTCGATACAGAAAAACCATTTAAATATCTATCACAGAATAGTGGTGGAAGACCGATCTGCTTTGCATAGTGCTATGAGATTCTGTTAGAAAAACCAAAAAGAAATATTTCACAAGATTTTAGCATTTTTTTTAAAATTTGAAATTATACCTATAACTAAGTGGTGGCCTAGATACTTTCTATTTTTAGTAAGAGATCAATCTTGGGGCTTTGTGCATGATAGGCATGTAATTCACCCCTGAGCGACACCTCTGGTCCCATTAACTACAGTCTGACTCTACATTAGAAGAAAACTTAAACATAGGACACAGTGGTGCATGCCTTTAATTCCACTACTTGGGCAGCAGAGGCAGACAGATATCTGAGTTTCAGGCTAGACTCATCTAAGCTATATGGGCAAGACCCTGTGTCAGAAAAGTAAGAAACCATCTTGTTATCTATGAGACTGTGGTATGTGGGAGTGTACACTGAGGTCAGATGACAATGAGAAGGAATCGGTTCTTACTCTGGTGACTAGGCTCAGCAGATGCTCACTAGCCCCATAACATTCTGACAACTGACTGATTACAGATCTCAGTATGCTTTTGAGAATTTCATGTTCAAAACTGGATGCAGACTGTTTAAACACCTGCCTTCTAACTAACCATGTCTGATAAGGCCTAAAAGCATTCAGTCAAGAACACAGTGCATACACATGAGCCCACGAAGAAACACTTCTTGGCAGCTTAAAGCTGCCTGCCAACGCACACAGCATGTTTAGGAATTTCAAGCAGCGTAATGCTCTGTGCTGAGGGGAGCAGAGTCCGGCCTTGCTCCAGGAACTCAGTGTACGAAGACAGAGCCGGGCTGGTCAGGGGCAGCATGTGCACTCACTCTGCTTGTCACTGCTCTAGGTGGGCACGGTGTCAGTCAGGGAAGAACCAGAGAAGATACCTTTGTGGCCACCACAAAGTCTGTCAGCTAATAATAAGCAGTAAGGCAAACAGTTCTAATGGCACAAGAGGACTAAGGGAGGCTCCAATGGGGGATGGGGATTCTTACTCTAGGAGATGGCAAAAGAGGAAATACAGAGGCAATTATTAAAAAAAAAAGAATCTCAATTCATACAATTGTCTTTCAACAGGATTTCAACATTTTAATTTAAAATTAACCAATAAATCACAATTCTATATTGCTTTAAAGATTATTTTGTTTAAAAATGACACATCTCAAAATTAACCATTACTATTAGCTATTCCAGGTTAGTTTATCCAGGTCAGGAGAGAATAAACCAGTGCAGCTCCCTTAACCTTGGAGTCAGGTTTGAACGACAAAGTCCGTTGCCAGCAATGGACATGCAAATAACCATCCAAGAAATTGTAAGTCCAAACCCCAGACTGCTTCTGTTGCATAAAAGCCCTCGGAGAGTCACAGCATAAGGAGAGCAGTGGCATGTGTCCCCTGTGCTGTCTATGACTTAGGATGGAGCACCTTCTGGAGCAGTCCCAAGACAAGTAGTCCCACCAGGTAGCTAGCTGGCTTTCTACTATGCTGGCAGCATTGTCATCACGATCTACCCAGACAGCTGTTTACAAACAGTGCTCACAGCCAGAACTCAAGAGGCAGCACAGCTTCTCACCACCAACAAACCAGTTTGTTTCTGTAATTTAGTGACAGAGGAAAATATAGTCCATAGGAAAAAGAACTCACATGGGAAACAGGCTAGTAAGTGCTCTAGATGTTGACTTTTGCTGAAAACCTTTCCGTTATCAAAACCCCTAGTGATCTCTTCTTAGCCCTCTATTTTAATGGGAACAACAGGAAATGAAGCCCTGCCCCTTTCCCAAATACCGCAAAGAGCAAACTTACTCAGTCATGATTTGTACTCTGCAGAATGGCAAGCATGGGTCAAGTTCTTTGAAAGGGGATGGTGGGGACAAACCTGAGCCAACCACAGAGAACTTTCCTATGGCTGCAGGAACGTAGAACAGACAGTACTACCTCCTCCACAGGCAAAACAACAAAGCGACACAGAGAAGCAGGGAAGTGGGAAGACAGGAGGGAAGAGAGGGCAGCTAACAGCTAGTACTACAGGTCACAGACCTTTTATTAAATCTTTAAAATAAAAAGTATTACTAACAATATGAACACTGCAGCTTTCTTTCTCCAGTTTTTTGCAATGAATACTCTACTTATTTGGAAAAACACTAAAGTACCCAACACCTCAAATGATCCATCAAATACTGTGATATTTCATCTCATGAACAGTAAAACATTAATAATGGGTTGGGAACACTGTAGATTAGATGAGTCTTTACAGTTTATTGCCATAAACTTCACCTCTACAATATTGACATTTCATCATTACATCTAGCCTAGAACTCACCAATGTTCACAACTCGCTTGGTTTCTGCTAGTCCCAAATATTTTTCCTTTTAAATAGGAAAAGTCTTTTAGCTTTTAAATTCTGATAATTCAATGGTTATTACTTGTCCTAGAGGGTGGAGGGGGTGTATGTGAAATAAGGGTTGATTTAAAACTGACACCTAAAAATCACAACATACACAGACACTCGTTTCCAAGTGAAGGCAGGGAAGGGAGCGGCACCAAAGTCATACAGCCCCCGCAAACAAGCACAAATCACTTTAGTTCCTAATGCCGAATATGAGGAGAAACAGGCAGAAAAGAAGACAAAATGGTGAGAATATAGTCAGTGGGATTGTTTTCTCTGTATCAATGATTTAGCTATAAATATAGATTATTAGTCCTCTTTCTATACATGTAACAAATGTCAAACTACCATGAAATTTCTAGTTGACTCTTTCACATTTGTTAAAAAAGGTAAAAATCACATACTTCTCCCCTTTCAGTTTAAGCTCTGAACTGAAGTACTACATGTACAAAGCTGGTCCTAACTTCTATAAAAAGTTAAAAAAGTCAAGCTCCTTTTCCAATATAAAGAGCTACATAATTTTATCACATTTGCCTTGGATTTAGGCATAAGAAAAACCTCAAATTGACAACTCAAAAGGAACGAGTTAGAGGAAGGGAAGGTTACAAAGGAGAGATAAGACCAGCAGGTGAAATTCTGGGAAAAACTCGAATCTGACATTCAAGTATGGGAAATACCCCAAAGGAGACAATGAACAGGATCTACCACACTAAGAGTCATCAAAACAGTACAAAAACGTCAAGCGCTGTCTGCTGGAAAATGTAAGGCTAGTGATGAAGTCAGTCCACGATTCCTTTTGGACCCTAGAGCAGGGGCTCTCTTACTGCAATTTTCTCTTGGTCATCTTTAGAAGGTAATAGTTTGCTTGTTTTTCTCCATGTGATGCAGACTGTCTCTTTACACCCCTCAGAGTAACAATTTCATGTATTTAAAGACTTCTTTTAGAAAATGGATAAAGGAACGTGAGGCCTCAGTGACGATGTTAGCGGTTGCTCTTCATTGCTTCTTTAGCTGCCAGGATCAGTGGCGTCAAGCTAGATAATGGTTTGGCCAGTTTCAGGAAAGGATGCTGTCAAATGGAAGGGAGAGAGGAAGCTTAGAAGTATTACTCAGGAAACTAAAGCCCCCAAATTACCTCCTGATTATCATTTAGCAAACCAAACCCCTCCCACTCAGCACATCACTTTTACAGGGTGGTCTGTGTGGCGCACGAGCTTGTTTGTGTCTGTACTGTCATCGTATCTGCGTGCGTCTGTGGAGGCCAGAGGTCAGTGTCCGGAGCTCTCCTGTCACTCTTCCCCTTATTTCTTGACAGTCAGTCTCCCACTGAACCTGCTGTCCATGGATTGGTTAGGTGGACCAAACAAGCTCCATGGATGTGTCTGTTTCCTCACACGGCTTATAGGCATATATAGCCTCATTTAGCTCAGTATGTGGGTCTAGGGATCAAAGTTCAAATCCTCATGCTGTGTAGCAGGCACTTTATCAACAGAGGCATCTCCAGCCCTGGTTTGCTTTCTGAGCTAAGGTCTATATAGCTTATCCTGGCCTCAAACTCACAGCAGTCTTCTTGCCTGCTACCTAAGAAGTTACCTCCTTTCTCTTTCTCATTTTCCTTCCCTTCCCCCACCCACCTCCTTCTTCTCTCTCTACTTGTCTTTTGAATCAAGGTTTCTCTGCTGTCCTTGGACTCAAAGATGTGCAGGATTAAAGGTATGTACCATTACACCTGTAACCTTTTTATTTTCTTAAATTACACTTTTTTATTTAGAGTGCAACTGTGTGTACTGGGGTTGGGGATTTTCTAGGGATCAAACTTAGGCATTCAGGCTTGGTGCAACTACTTTTACCCAGAGAACCATTTAACAACACCAAATACATTTTGCTAACTGCTTAACATCTATAGATTTACGGGTCTAGAAAGATAGCTCAGAGGGTGGAGTGCTTGCCTCATATGCATGAAGCTCTGGATTCAATCCCTAGCACTGCACAGGCAGGAAGCGCAAGGTCATTCCCTATCTTTAAGGACATTAGTGAGCTTGGGCCACTAACAAGTAAAGAAATAAAAATTAGTTCTTCAGAGTGAAAGGGCCAAAGAGATGGTTCAGCATATAAAGACACTTGCTAACAAGTCTGATGATCTGCCTCCCATCCCCGAGCCCTACTTGGTGGAAGGAGAGGACCAATCACCAACTCTTACAAGTCTTCATGCATGTCTGTATGCATACACATCACACAGTTAAGTTCTGAAGCAAACTTTACTAACAGAAATGAAAGCCTAAAATGCCAACAGCTGTTATATTCTTGGCATGTAAATAGGGAAACAGCAGCACCATCAAGTTCACCCCAAAAAAGTTCATTACCTTCACCAAACTTACCTGTAACAGTTCTTTGGCTGAACCTCTTTTTTCCACATCCATTTCCAAACACCGATTTAAGAAATCCCGAAATATTGGGGAAAGTTTTTCTGGATTCTGAAGTTCAGGAGTTCCATTTGTTGCTATCAGGTATAATGCCTAAAATAAACATTTTGGTATATTAAGGTCTCTCACAAAATGACAGTGCATTAAGTTTCACACTCTGGCCTCTATAAGCCAGTACTCTCCAGTGGCAGTTTTTCTCTTTTCCA
This sequence comes from Micromys minutus, assembly GCF_963924665.1. NCBI lineage: Eukaryota > Metazoa > Chordata > Mammalia > Rodentia > Muridae > Micromys > Micromys minutus. Next base: position 60,682,532 of record NC_137976.1, on the reverse strand, counting down.
CACTCGGGGACTAGAGAAGCCCCGGGCTTTAGGCTCCTCACTGTCTTTGAGACCTTCAGCACCCACCTAACTCATGCGCCCAGCGTATAGCTCTCTTCTTGTTTCAGTGCCAAGAACACTCAGGCGGCTCTTCCTCCCTCCGACAATAGAGCTCTTTGCACTGGGATTTCTAATGCTACTCCTGTGGTAAATTACCCAATTTGTGGTAATTTCAGCAGCCCCAGAGAAGTATGTCACATTCCCCGACCTGCTCTCCCAATGATTCCATAGACATGGCTTCCAGGCACCCCCTCTCCCTTCATCAGGACTGGTAGCTGCAGTAACTGATGCACTCCAGTGCCCAAACTCCACAACTCTGGGGCCCTGGTGCTCTCACTCCGTCATTTCCTGTGTGGTGTGCATGGTGGGGACTAGGCCTCGTGCCTGTAAGAAAACACTTTCCACTGAGCTTCACTGTCAGCTCTTGTCACTTTTTTGCCTACTTTATTTCACAGCATTCTTTTGGCTCAATGTGGTTAAAGTTCTTAGCACTTCTCTAAATCTATGCAGCTAAGTATGGTGATAGAAAAGGTAAAATCATACTGGCTAACATCTCTTTAAACGGACATCTGCTTAAACTGGGCATGAGATCTCAGCATTCCAGAGGCAGAGGCAGAGGCAGGAGAGTTAGTCTATGCATAGCAAGTTCTAGGCCAAGCAGGGCTTCACAGTGCCCTACCACCCACCCAAGAAACAAAACAAAACCACAACCCAAATAAAGTAAAACACCACTCATCACCTCATATAGGCTTAGTGTTTCCAACAACCACAAAACATCTTCCTACCCCATACTCCCTTTCCTTTGGGGGTGGGTTGGTAAAAATTCAAGACAGGTTTCTGTGTGTAGCCCTGTCTATTCTGGAACTCATTCTTTAGACCAGGCTGACCCTAAACTCAGAGATCCATTCACCTGTGCCTCAAATGCTGGGGTTAAAGGCGTGTGCTGCCATCAGTCGGCTAGTCTCCTTTCCTGACTGCAGGGTACATTTCATTCCTATGACTAGACCAGCATTAAGGTCAGTGAAGAGCACTAATCTTCACTGTAGCACAGCAAAGGTCCATGCTCCTAACTGTCTCTTTTTATGTTCACTACTTTATTTCATGTGTATGGATGTTTTGCCTGCATGTATGTTGTGCATCATGTGTGTGTCTAGTGCCTGTGGAGGCTAGAAGAGGATGATGGATCTCCTGGAAATAAGAGTTACAAATGGTTGTAAACTACCCTGAGTGCTTAAGAGCCTAACCTGGGTCCTCTGTAAGAGCAGCCCATGTTCTTAACTGCTGAGCCATCTCTCCAGACCCTCTCCTTGTCTCTTGAGACGGCATTTTGGCTTTGTAGCTCTGGCTGGCCTGGTACTCACGATGTAGCTGAGACTGGCTACTGGTTATCCTCCTGCTTTCACCTCTTGGAGCTATATTACAGGTCTGAGCTACTGTAAGAAAATTTAAAGGAAGCAGTGGTAGAATCTCATCATCTCAGTTGCTGGAATATTCAGTTCAATCTACTCTTTTGTGTGAATACAGGCTTTAACATTACCATTTAGGAATCCTGTCTCAAGAATCTAACCTTTCCTCTATCCTTGGAACATCTGGGCCAAAGTTCATTGGTAAGAACCTTCTTGCTATGCACAGGGTACCTAGAGGTGTAGAAAAAGGCACCAAATGGGCTGGTATGTGACTAAATCCAGAGTTCAGTTCTCAGCTCCACATAACAACTTTGTGGTAGATGTACATGTCTGTATTTCTAGTACTTGGGAAGCAGAGGTAGGAGATCAGAAATTCAAGGTCATTTATAGCTACAGAGCACCCTCACACATTCTAACCAAAGAGAAAAGGAAAAAAAGCCAAAATCCACCACCACCTATTTAGGGTACTTCTTTAGGTAATTAGATTTACAAACACACAAAACTATGTAACTCACTACACCAAATCTTTGAACTCTACTCTGTAACTCAGAAGCAATACTCAAATATAGAGAGATTAGATTCCATCAACCATATATATTCAAAACTCTTGTACACTGGTTGACACAGCAAGTGCAGAGGATATTCGAAAGAGAACCTTTTCTGGTCCTGAGTGATAGCTGCCCAGTAGGACAACTTGAGTTAAATCCAAGAACCTACAAGGTAAAGAGGAGAAACCATCCCTACACATTGTCCCCTGGCAAACATATATGCAACACATTTTTTTTTTTTATAGAAAGAAAAGCAAACTATTATTTTTACTGTTAGGCTGGTGTTTTATTAGTCTTACCCGTAAAGGATTTTCATTGAGGTATGGAGGCTCTCCTTCAACCATCTCGATAGCCATGATGCCCAGAGACCATATGTCAACTTTGGGACCATAGGCTTTCCGTGTAACCACCTCTGGTGCCATCCAGTATGGTGTTCCAACCATAGTACTGCGTTTGCTCTGTTCAGGGGTGATCTGGGCACAGAAGCCAAAATCAGCTACAGAAAAAGCAAAGCATCAGGATTAATAGCTTCAAGGGGAGCTTCCTCATATCTCTTCAGAATAAAGCAAAGCACCAGGTCGACAGCTGAAGCGTCTACATATCCACATCAGTAGACATAGCCGTACTTCCTCCAATCAACCTCTTCTTGTAAAGAATGTGAAGTAGGCTAAAGCAAAGTAGGCTAAGTTTAAAGATTTTTGAGGTTCTGATTTATTAATAATTTTCATATTTACTTTTGACAACTACATATAAATTATCAGGCCTTTATCTTCTGAGTAACTTAATTCTTTTTTAAAAAAGATGTATGTATGTATGTATGTATGTATGTATGTATGTATGTAAGACTCTCTTCAGACACAGCAGAAGAGGACATCAGATCTCATTACAGATGGTTGTGAACCACCATGCTGACTGCTGGGAATTGAACTGAGGACCTCTGGAAGAGCAGTCAGTGCTCTTAACCACTGAGCCATCTCTCCAGCCCCCCCACCCCCGTACCTTATTTCTTAAGAGTTAAAATTAATAAAGGTCTAAAAAATTATGTACAGTAAACAATAAAACTAAATTTAGTGATTAAATCTGGACATGTTCAGAACATGGAAGCTACAATTCTTTGTTGTTTTTTTTTTAAATTATTTTTTAAAATATTTATTTGTTTATTTTATGTACATGAGTACACTTTAGCTGTCTTCAGACACACCAGAAGAGGGCATCAGATTCCATTACAGATGGTTGTGAGTCACCATATGGTTGCTGGGAATTGAACTCAGGACCTCTGGAAGAGTAGTCAGTGCTCTTAATTGCTGAGCTTTCTCTCCAGCCCCAAATCTGTTTTTTTTTTAATTTATTAAGAATTATTTATGTATATGAGTACAATGTTAACTGTCTTCAGATATATCAGAAGAGAGCATTAGATCCTATTACAGATTACTGTGAGCCACCAATGTGGTTGTTGGGAATTGAACTCAGGAGCTCTGGAAAACCATCTTTCAGCCCTGGCTGCTCTTTTTTTTAATACTTTCTTTTAACATGTATGTAGGATGTATATCTGAGTTTAAAGAACAATTTTCAAAAGTTCACTTACTCTCACCGTATGAGTTCTGAGAAATGAACTCAGGTAGGTAGGCTTGATAGCAAATATGTTTACTGGATGAACCACTTGGCCTGCAGAAACTTACATTTGAGTAAAATAACCAAAGTCCGAATAACTGTGTTAAACCCATTTAACTCATTTTACTTTTAGATTTTATTGAGTTTCATGTAGCCTGGGCTGGCTTTGAACTCAAGGTGTAGTCAAGAAAGACCTTGAAGGCCAGGCACAGTGGCACGTGCCATTAATCTAAGCAATTGGTGGGGAGTAAGAAGTAGGCCTGTGCATTTGAGGCTGGTTTACACACTGAATGCCAGGGCAGCCACAACTACCTAGTGAGCAAGACCCTGTCTCAAAACAAAAACAACAACAACAAAAACAAAACCCAAAAAAGATAGACCTTGATCCAACTCTGGGCCTTCTAACTGAACTGATTGAGCGCTAGCATGTGCTACCATGTCTATCTGGCATCCACTGACTCCTCATGTAACCTGTTAGCAAGTGCCTTGTAACCCTTCTAGTTAATTATATAGTTACTATTTATAAATAATATTGATGAACTGCTTGACTTGTTTTATCTTGTAACTTATTTTAAAAACTTTATTTCTTTTCTTTTTTCTTTTTTTGGAGATAGGGTCTTACTGGTCTTCAATTCACTGGAATTAAAGGCATATGCCACCAAAGCTGGCTTTATTTCTGGCTTTGTGAAGATATAGTCTTCAAATTAGCTGACCTCAAATTAGTAACAATCCTTCTGCCTCAGCTTCTTAGAGTATAGGAATTATAGGCAGGCCCCATCCCAAATTATTTTTAGATTACCTTTTCATTTTAGTAGATTTATCAGTTGAATTCTTAGAACTAAAAATATTAAATATCAATGTTCTGGTCAACATTTAAGATAGTTTAATTTTCTAGGACTCTTTCATACATAAATTCAGTAATTCTATAAATGAGACTATAAAAAGTATAACTTGGGTAAAATAGTATTTATAGTGAAAGAGTATTTATAATAAGCCAGGGACCTCCCAAGTAATCTTTTAAAAGTTATTTAGTATGTGTAGCAGAGAGAAAAATGAAATATACATACATGCATACATGCATACATACACAGACACTCGAGGCTAGAGGGAATACAGGACACTATCTCAAACAAAAAGTGGGGTACACAGCTTGGTAATCTAGGTTTAATCCTGCATAAAACTGGGTGTGGTGGGGCACCTGTAACTTAGGAGGAAAAAGACTGCTGTAGGGTCATGGCTAGCCTAGGTTATGCTAGCAAGCACCATAGCAAAAGAATAACAATTTTCGGGGAACAGGTCCTTTTAGCAGATCAGATTTAAAATAACCTTGGTTTTTTGATTCAATGCTTTGAGTTTTGAAACTAGAGAATTCTTGGGTCTTGCTGAGTCCTCCAGAGGGTTTTGTTGGTGCTGTGGGATTATGGTCCTCAAGGAAAAATGCATCTGACAGATGAGAAAGATCTTAGAAAAAAGAGATTGTTTTTCATGTTACCCTTGAGGTCCAGGTTACACAGTCTTCCTGTAATTAGGCTATCTCCTCAAAATTCTAAGGGTGTAAGGGGGAGGGCTGTGAAAAATACTCCAAATAATTACAGACACTTAGTCACATTTCTCCTATAAGCAGAACCAGTATCAAGGTAGACCAGACACCAGTCCTCTGAATATTACTTTGTTTTAATCTCAGAAATAATTCCCAACATTATTTTCCTTATTGTACATCTGCAAAAAAAAAGAGACAAAAAAGATCAACTTGCTCAAAATATTCAAGTTGTAACAGCTTTGCTCTGAACACAAGTTGCCCAGTTCACAGTGCACATTTAATAAGCCACCCACGCTTCACAGTCAATCACAGATATATTAATAAAACATCACTTCATTGCTACTCACTAAGTTTAACTGAGCCTTCCATTCCCAAAAGCACATTGTCACTTTTGATGTCTCTGTGGATCACTTGATTAGCATGCAAAAACTCCAATGCCTGTAAACACTGAACAGAGAAAACACCTATCAATGAAACAGCCCCAACAAGTAAGTCTAAGGGAGGTCACATAGAGCGGCAATAGCCTGAGCACTGCTCTATCTAGTAGGAGACCCTCTAAGATTTAACATTTGTAGAGAAAAGATATCCTCTCATCTGCAAAGGTAAATACAAATAAAGCCACAACTTTGTGTGGACATGACGCAACATGACTATACTAAGCACTGGGAAGCTCCAGGCTGTACAAAGCAACACTATTAAAACAGCCTCCAAACCAAGATTTTTCTTCCACTCGGCCCTCGAACTCTACTGTATAGCAAAAGATGATCAGAACTTATTAAATAATGCCTCGTTTATTTTTTTGGCCATTGCTTCTGGGGGTTGGGTGAGGCAGTGTTTCCAATACCCTAAGCTTGCAAAGCCCAGGAATCAATCCCGTCGCTTCTGTCTCACAGAGTACCAGGACTACAGGTGCAGGTCACTGTACCTGCAGATGGTTTCCCCAACCATTTAAAAAAAAAAAAAAAAAAAAAAACCTTATTTTTAATTATGTGTAGGAAGGGTAGTTTTGCACATGAGTTCATTGCTTTCAGAAGCCAGAAGAGGAAATGAGATCCCCTGTAGCTTGAGTTACAGGTAGTTGAAAGTACCCAGGTGTGAGTGCCAGGAACCAAATTCTGGTCCTCTGAAGAACAGGATGCATTCTTAACCTTTGAGCCACCTTTACAAGCTCCCCTTCCCACTGATTTTCAAAACTTAGTTTTCAGTGGCTTCATTTGTAAAATGTTGACTGGGCCCATCTAACTTTCAGGTCTTTCCAGGTTTAAATGACTAAAGCTACACTGCATTTGGTAAGTATGCACAGTTTCTTGAGAAATGATGTCAACCTAAAGTGGACTTGTAACCAGGCATAGGGTAGGCGCACATCTTTAATCCCAGCTCTCAATAGTCAGAGGAAGAAGCATTTTTGTGAGGTCAAACAGATCTACATAGTAAGACCCTGGCAAACAGATTCAAGAATGAATTGTGATTATTCTCATTAGAAACCGAGACTTCAAAGTCTAATTAATGTAAGCCATGAACAAGTAGGTAAGATTCGGATAGTCTGGCTCTGGTTCAGGGCTTCAATGTGTACGCTGGCATTCTCATACTCTCACTACACGCAGTTTGATGAGATGAGGGCAGGCAGTAGGGCTCAGTGGCAAAGCACACGAGGCTCTGAGGCTCAGTGCCAGCACAACAAAGATAAGAGAGATAGCCCTCGAAATAAGAGTGGCTTTCCCCTGATGTCTCACACCAGAAAACACCGAGGAAAAAGGACTAGGTTCCTCCCTTCCTTAAATAGAAAGTGAGATTTAAGAAGCCAAGAGCACTGGCCACTTTTCCAGAGGTCCTATGTTCACAGTGGCTTCAGTCCAAGGGGATCCAACGCCCTCTTGTGACCTCCTTAAGTACTGCATGCGTGGAGACACCTGACATACATGCATACAAACAAACTACCCATAAACACAAAATAAAAATAAACAAAATCTCAATAAAACAAAAACTGTTTGGTCCAGTGCGCTTAAATATCAGAGAAGACTGTAAACTGTGAATCTGAGAAAAGTCAGTTGTATTTTCTTAAAAATTATTCCCATCAGAGTGGAACAAAATCTGTACACCATTCATAACAACTAAAAATTTTATTCCAAATATTCAACTACTCACTTAAAAAGGAAAAAAAAAAAAATCAAAATAGACACCTAATCAGGTTCTTGGAAAGGATAAAGGGTAGGAAAATACTTTCTGTTACATTTCTAACATGCTGGCACATAAGGAAAATCCAAGTGAGTGGATGACAGAATTCTTATATCAACTGTAAGATCAACCCAGAAGAACTGTTGAAAAAAACCCAACTAAAAAAATTCTTACATTTTAACCAGCTTGTAAGTGATCAAATATAAACATGCTCTTAAAGGGATGTGTGCTATGTGGAATATGAAAGAGATGGTAGTACTGGCCAAGAATAGATAAAGTCCTGGATAAACCTCCAGCACCGTGTCACATTGGACATGGTGGTGAGTGCTTGTAATCTCAGCACTCAGGAGTAGAGGCAGGAGGATCCTCCTAACATCATCCTTCCTGCACACTGTTTGAGGTCAGCCTGGGTGACATGAGGCCTCATCTTACATAGCAGTTGGTTAATATTTTCTAAGAATCATGTGTTAAACACCTTTAATAAAAGCTGAAAGAGGACCACCTCAGATAAGCAATGTTTCCAATCACATATGTATTACTATAGTTGCTGAGAGCTAAAGCCAAATCAGAAAGCACAGAATAGTCCTGTGAACTTAGCACTTTGGCTTAAGCAAACAGTAGTCCAGACATTCATTAGTAAAAATGAAGTGTAGGCCAGTGAGGTGGCTCAGCAGTATGGATGGGCTTCCTGCTGCTAAGCCTAAAGATCTGAGGTCAATCTCCCAGACACACATGGTGGAAGGTGAGAACAGACGCCCACAGGCTTTTTTCTGTGAATTCTACGTATGTGTCACAGTATGTACATGTTCACACATACAAGTAAAAAATGTAGTAAAATTTTTAAAATGTGTTAAGAAAACAACTAGTCTCTTTACCTTCAATGGTCTTTACTAAATCCAAGGACAGTATTTTGTTTATCACATTGGCCCTATTTTTCACTACCGAATTACATATTTAAAAAAAAAAGGTTCATTTATATGAGTCAATGTCGCTGTCTTCAGACACACCAGAAGAGGGCATCAGATCACATCACAGATGGTTGTGAGCCACCATATGATTGCTGGGAATTGGACTCAGGACCTCTGGAAGAGCAGTCAGTGCTCTTAACTGAGCCATCTTTCCAGCCTTAATTACACATTTTTAATGTTATCATATTTTACTTTGGAAAGTGTCCTATCTGAATGACATGATGACATAATTCATTACGATCATGCTGCCAAAGTCTGCCTGTAACTTCCGAACTTCACAGGCATATGTCTTGTTCCACTGGAAGGAAAGAGTTCAAGTTCCTTTTGTTTTTATAAAAACAGGGTCACACCATGCAGACAGGGCTGGACTCCATACCCAGCAGGGCTGAAGCTCCTGTCTGATGAAATGACAGAGGAAAGCCTTCCAGTATACAAAGAATAATTCTCTGCCCACAAAATCCTTCCTTTTTCATCCTTGTACACATCTCCCTAATGTCCAACAGGAAGGCAAACTCACCTCTCTGCATACAGCTGCAATTTGTGCTTCGTCCATGCAGGTTTCTGTTACGACATCTGTGAGGGACCCACCAGCAAGGTACTCCATTACCACAAACAACTCATCTCCTACCAGGTAACTGAAAAAGAACATATTCTAAGAACAGGCTATCTGCATTGAGAGACCAGCCTGATCTACACAGTGAGTTCCCAAACAGCCAGAACTACAAAGTGAGACCCAAAACCAAACAAATACAAAATGTTCTTAGCTGGGTAAGGACAATCCCAATACTCAGGAAACAATTAAAAGGATCACCCTAAATTAGAGACCAGCAGGGTAAATACTTGTCTCAAACAAAAGACCCCCACCCCTATAATTTCAGAATCATTTTATACTTACAGTTTGCCCACAGTTTGAGTATATATGTATAAATGTGTTATTGCAATTAGAATAATTTAAAGGAAAAAGTATTTTATTTAAATTAACTTATGTGTTTGAGTGTTTTCCTTGTGTATATGTTTGTGCACCAATGTGCATGCCTAGTGGCAAGCAAGAGTGTACTGAATCCCCTGGGACTGGAAGCAGAGTCATGAGGTCTTTTTTTTGTGATTAGAGGTCCTCTGTAAGAGTAGCTGGTGTTCTTAACCATTGAGCCATCCTTTCAGCACTGTGAAATTGATATTTTAATAAGGCAAGAAAATGAGTGGCTTGAGAGATGATTCAGTGTTACAAGAATTTCCTGCCTTTCCAGAGGATCTGAGTCTGGTTCCCAGCACCCACACTGAAAGTTCAAAACCACCTGCAACTCCAGTTCTAGGGTTCTACACTCCTCTGGCCTCTACAGGCACCTCATGCCAAGTAGGACATATGCAGACAAGCAGACACATACGTACACACCAGTAAAACACATTCTTAAAAGAGGAAGAGTACGTGATATAACCATATTATATATAATTAAAAAAAAAATAAAGAAGATTCCAAAAAGAAAGCAAGGAAATAGCCCTAAAAAATTTGTTTCTTTGAATATAGTCTTCACAAACAAGGCTTAAAGTCTCAAAATATATTATTTTCTCCCTATTCTAAGCAAATTTAAATATAGAAAATCATTTATAATCTATTATAACTAATATAATCTATGTCGTTGTTCACTAAAGTAAATGTGATTCCTTTTTTAAAATATGTAAAATAAAAACTAATCTCACTTTAAAACCTGGGTGGCTAGTCATTGCCGAGATCACAGCCAGCCATTCCTCAATGTGCCTGCTCTCCTCATTTCAGAGAGTGAAAGCATGACCAGCAGGCCTTTGGGTAAATGCCCTCTGTCACCTGTCAAGTGAGATCCTTGAGAAAAGTCCCTCCAGTGCAGGTGACTGTCTCATCCCAACCCCCACCGACTCACTTCTCAGCATCGCCATTTTAATCTGAAGTGCTATGTCTGCACCAAATAAACTGCAAATTCCTGTACTTTCTAAAAATATCATGTACTAGCAGTAAAATTTTAATTTATTTGTTTTGCTTACATGTATGTGTGTGTACAGAGGCTGTAGGAGGGACCCGGATGCCCTGGTACCACAGTCACAGATGGGTATGAGCCATTAGGTGGGTGCTGGGAACCACCATGTATCTTCAAAGGCTCTCAACTCAGCATCTCTCCAGCCCAATGGTTCCATATTTTTATTTCAGTGTGTGTTTCTTTTTTCATTTACTTAGTTTTAAGGCTTATTTGTGACTTTCTGTGCATACATTTGCCTCAGTGAGTTTATGTGTACATGTGAGTGCTAGCAGAGGCCAGAGCAGGGTGTGGCTCTTCTGCAGTTGACTTACAGGCAGTTGAGAGCTGCCCTGTTGGTGCTGGACCCTCTCCAGCTCTACCTTCTCTTTTTTACTCTCTTTCATTCACTCGTTTTTAAAGACAGACTCGTCAGGCCCGCTCTGCACGCTCCCTCCTCTCTGACTTCAAGGCTGGGTTACAGTGAAGGTTCACCACTCTTCAGTTGGTCTCACCCTAAAGAAAACACTCATAGTTACCTGTCCAAGAAGTTAACTATGTTCGGATTCTTTAACTCTTTCATCACCAGAATTTCATTAATGATCAACTCCTTCTTTGGTTGTTTCTGTAAATTAATCTGTTTGATAGCAACCTGTAATAAACATATTTGGAACATCAAGATAACATTCCCAATTCTCTAACAATATTACAAGCACTGATTAATTGGTAATTCACCACATGCATCCTACACAGCAGGGTTGCGCCTTGCTCACATAGATGTGCCATGGCTGCACATGCTGAAACAGAGGGAATGAGCTCAGATGATGAGAGCCCTTTCCCACAGAGCCATCTCACTGACCAACCCTAGATTTATCTTCAGGTTTACTAACCAACCTAAGGTCAGGCTATATAAATGATTAACTTTTAAAATTCAAGAACTGGTAAATACTTTAAAAACATTTCTTTATTCATGATTCTAAACATATTCATTCTTTGTTCACCTAACATAAATGCTATTAAGACTTGACAGATCAATTCTTACACCACATATAGGGCGATGGAGACAGCTCAGGTGGTAAAGCTCTTCCAATCACAAAGATCTGAGTTCCTCCCACCCCAAGCCCTGCTGTGGTGGCATGTATTTATAAAACCCAGGGCTAGGGAAGTGCATGCAGGTAGACCTTCAGCTGCCTGAACAGCCAGATTCACTTATTTGATGAAGACAGCCTCTGGTCACTCCATATTCAGGTACATGGAAACATGCATTCATTCTCCCTTTCCCTATACAACGAACTAACATGCAAACATGCAGACTTGAGTAGCTACCTCTTGCCCCAGGGCCACATCAGTTGCAGTAAAAACTGTACCAGAAGCCCTGCAGGAGAAAAATAGAGTGAAATCCAAGTTCTTACATTACAGTATTTATACAATTCAAAGACTTCAGACTTTGAACAACTAAAACAAGACTTAACATCTTAGACTCAAGAGTTAGGAAAAGCAAAGAGGAAAGGGAAGAGGCAATCCTTATGACGGAGACTTACACATGAAGTATTTCAGACCTATAAAAATATAGAGAGAATATCATCCTGAGTGAGGTAACCCAGTCACAAAAGTACAGACATAATATGTAGTCACTGATAATGGGATACTAACCCCAGAAAGCTCAGAACACCCCAGAAACAACTCACAGACTATATGAAGTTCAAGAAAAAACAAAGGACAAAAAAAAAAAAAAAAAAAAAAAAAAAAAAGAAACAAAAAAAAAAATGAAAAACCATTATGCTTAGTCTTTTACACACCAAGAAAACTGACTAATTCCAGGTTACATCTTGTTTTACATGTACTTTATGCTCATTGTAACTAGTAAGATTTTAATGCACACTATCAAACCTTAAAAAAAAAAACCAAGTACCGACAAAAATGTATTCATATACTTTTATGCAAAAATGCTTAAAATCTGGACATTTATCTTTGTTTTTTAAAATAAAGTTGTTCAATTAAAAAATATAGAGAAAACAGCATACACTCACAAATCTACTGTGCTTAAGACAAAAAGAAGTGGTATTGGTCTGGAGAGATGGCTCAGTGGTTAAGAGCACTCTCTGCTTGTCCAGAGGCCCTGAGTTTAATTCCCAGCAAGCACATGGTGGCTCACAACCATCTGTAATGAGATCTGGTGCCCTCTTCTGGCCTGCAGATATATGTGCAGGTGGAACACTGTATGCAGCTGTAAGCCCAACTCTCAGAGGGTGGATATAAGGAGTTTGAGAACAGGCTGGTCTATATAGTAAGTTCCAGGACAGCCAGGGCTATGTAGAGAAAGACCCTGTCACATACACACAAAAACAAACCATAAAACAAAACAAAACCCTTCTCTGCAAAACAAAGAAATATGGCAGAGTGGACATGTCTATGACCCTGTTCAGAGTGTAAGGTAGGAGGGTGATACAGTTTGGATGTCAGAGAGTTTGTCTCAAAAAAGCAAAACTCAAACCAACCAACAAAATCAAACAATGAACTATGACAAACTTGAAGGCTGCCTCCTAGCCTTTGTAACAAGACCCTCTGGTCTATGTTCTACATGGAACCTAGGTCTGATATGTGTACTAGAAAGAATATCTATGTCTGTATGAGATGTAGCACCTAACAATAATAAATTTGCTTAAGCAAGAAATAGAAGGTGAGATATCCTGGAGAAAAAAGAATTCTGGGATACAGCCAGGCAGGAGATTCACCTGTGCAGACGTGAGGAGACAGACACATGGCATCTGAGCACAGGTAATGGCCACGTGACAGAATGTAGGTTGAAATAACTGGGTTATCTAAGTTATGATCTAGTCAGAGATATATAGCTGAGGGATTTATAAATATATTTTGAGTCTGAGTCTTTTTCTGGAAGCATGGGGCTGGGAGGAAGAACCGGGACCCAACTTTACAGATCAGTACCATTCCTAAGCATTTTTCTGAATTTCTAATCACAAAAAGACATGGGTATATTTCTCAAGAAAATATATTTCACTTTATTTTTAAACTTTACAATGTTTTGTCTCATAAATTCTCTACAATTTCAACACTAGATTTATGACTGTCACTCATACACATTAGAAATATTCTTGTTCATTCATCATTGCTACCATTTAACTTATCTATTATTATGCAAAAATACAAAGGTTAAAAAAGGTTGGAGAAGTAGCTAGGTAGTAGAGCTCCTGCCTGGATGCACAAAACTATGTTTACTCCTCAGCACTGAAAAAAACAAAAAAGGTGACTTTCATTTTTTTTTTTTTTTTTTGGTTATTAAAACCAGTGCTACAGGGGCTGGAGAGATGGCTCAGTGGTTAAGAGCACTGACTGCTCTTCCAGAGGTCCTGAGTTCAATTCCCAGCAACCACAGCCATCTGTAATAGGAATCTGATGCCCTCTTCTGGTGTGTCTGAAGACAGTTACAGTGTACTCATAAAATAAAGAATTCTATAAATAAATAAATAAATAAGATTTGTAGAGAGAATAAAATAAAAAACCAATACTACCAAAAGCCTGCAATAAATATCTTCATTGTTTTTAAAATACATTATGAATGTAATGTTTTATCTATCTGACCCATCACCACCTATGGGAAATGACATACAGCAAAAAGCAATGAAAACCACACAGTGACACACAGCTGTGGTCCTAGCACCAGGAAAGCTGAGGATGGAGGATCACTAAGATTTGAATTACATAGTGCATGTGGGGCCAGCCTGGGCTACATAGGAAAACCTTATTGAAGAAGAAGATGATGGAGGAAGAGAAAAGGAGAACAGGGTCAGGGAAAGAGGGAGAGGAGGAGGGAGAACAGATGATGTAAAGCTACTTTTAAGCACTGCTGGGTTACATTTATTTTTTTGAGACAAGTCTCACTATAAGCTAAGGCAATTCTGCCTCAGCATCTCAGGTGATAGGTTTACAAGTGTGTGTCAGTACAGTCAACTTACAAGTGCAGCTTTAGTATTTACAATCTCTCAAAGCACCACGCTTAACACTTCTGTGCTCGGTGTTGGAGGGAAATATGATGTCAGACGAGAGCAACACTTACCCTTGCCCAATTTTTTCATATCTTGTGTATTTTTTCTTAGGGTCACCTATGCTCACAATAGTTCCTGTTTTAAACAAAAATTAGAAATCAATCAAGCAAGCTAATTTGACAATTATTCCTTTTAATAATCTACACTGATTATAAAAGTGCTTTTTCATACACCAAACTTCAAGAATAATTTGCTTTAAATAATCAACACTAAAGAAAAATAAGTAGGGGCTAGAGAAATGTCTCAGTGGGTGAAAGCACAGGACCTGGGTTCAGTTCCCAGCACCTATCCAGTGGTCCACACCCACCATAACTCCACCCATAACTCCAGTTCCATGGGATCCAACACCCACTTCTGACCTCTGCTGGTACCAATACATACACATACATGCACACAACCACACCTCCTCACACACAGGCAAAAGGCTTAATACACTCAATTTTAAAGTTGAAAAGAAATAAAAGGTGGTTGCACTTTTCTACCAGTTAGACTGTTTTTTGAGACAGGGTTTCTGTTGTGTCTTGGAACTCCCTCTGGTACCTCTGCTCTGCCCTGCAGGTCTACACTTTAAAGCATTGAGGCATAGAAGCAGTAACTAGAGCACATCATGTCTTAAACACTATCTACACAGAATCTACACTGAATCATTCCTTGATTCCCCCTCTCCCATCACCACCACTGCCACCAAGCCAGTGCTCTCTGAAGCTGTTGGAGATTTGCCAGATTATTATTGTTACCTTTTAATGCTTGACCTAAACCAACAATAGCGGGTTGTAGGTTAAAAGGAAAGAAAAGAGCCTCCCTCTACAGACATTATATTTCATACATTACAGAAGGTTTGTGTTTGCTTACTGTGTTGTGTATGGAGGTCAGAACACTTTGGGAGTGGTTCTTTCCTTTCTACTTTTGGATCCTAGGAATGAAACTCAAGTCATTAGACTTGGTGTGCCCTTTCTCGTGAAACTGTCTCGACAGTCCATAAGAGACATCTTTATAGGTTTGTACTGAGAAACTGTAAATGCATGTACAAACACATAAACCCCTTTGATAGAGTTTCAAATTATGCCCTTTCAATGTGGCTGGCAGGGATCAAAATTTTACACACACTAAGCAAGTGCTCCCAAATGAGTAACACATATCCCCAGACTGCATACTTAATTTCTCCATAATCTCTTCATCGGTCATCTTGGCTTTCTTTTTCTGTTTGTCTGAAGACTTGGCACCACTGTCAACATTAGAATCACCAGCTGGAGCAGGAATAGGGTCGATGACAGACCGTGTGTAAATCTGTAGAGATATAGGTCATTGATGATGAGAAAAAACATTTTCAAATGATCTTGGTAGTAGAAAATCCCTTGCTCCCTCCCACCCCCTTTTTGCAAAACTAAGCTATCTCTTCCACTGTTTTGAAGAATGGGAACAGTATATTCAAACAAGGAACACAGCTAGCAGGCACAGTGGTGCATGTCTATACAGCAACAGGTGTAATGTGGTAGGTACACAGACATATATAACCTACACATAAAATAAAAATAACGAAAGAGCAAGTTTGCATCTTGGTATGGTGGCATACACCCATATTCGGGTCCTTGAGAGGCAGAGACAAGAGGTCAGGTGTTCCAGGCCAACATGAGCTACATAGTGAGTCAGAAGCCAGCTTAGACTACATGAGACTCTGGCTCAAAATAAAAGCAAAATGAACCCCAACACAACTTACTAAGAGAAAAGAATAAGTGTCTTGATATTGAAATAAATGTACTACCTGGCCTGTAAATTTTATACAAATTCAACATTTTCCTTTCCTTTTAAACAGCCTGTCCTAAGTCATAAAGAACCAGTCTCAGACCTGTCTGTGGAGCCTGCTGAGTCCTATGGAGGCACAAGCATCTGTCTGCGCTCCCCTCACACCAGGAAGAGCAGTGCTGGAGCACTTCCTTACTGCCTGGAACCATGGAAGCCCCTACTCTTAGAATTCTTAGTTGGTGAATGATTTCAGTCTTAAATACCACCTCATCAGACATACAGCCTTTGAGAACAAGATTAAAATATATAATCCAGGGAGCAGAAATGATCTAAGTTTTAGATATAATAGTAACCTATATTGAGAAAGCTAAAGAAATATGTACTCTTTACAATAAGGGAGGGTTTAGAAAAAAAAAAGCCTTGTGAATTAAGCATTTTAACTTTTGAAGAGGCTGTTAATTTTCTTTTCTGTTTGTTATTTCAGAGATAGGGTGTAGTGTATTAGTATGCAGCTCTAGCTGGCCTGGAACTCTCTAAACTAGCTGGCTTCAACTCAGAGACTACATGCCTTGCTGGGATTAAAGTTGTACAGCACCACACCCCTCAGGACATTCCGGCTCAGAGGAGTTTTATCAGTGTTACTTTAGGTATTGTGTGTATGTGTGTGAACACAAGCCACACTGCACATGTGGCAGTCAAAGGATGACTTGCAGAAGTCAGTTCTCTCCCTCTACCATGTGGGTCCCAGGGATTGGATCCAAGCTGTCAGGCTTGGTGGGCAGCACTCTTACATGCTGAGTCATTTCATCAGCTCCAAAGAGCAATTTCTAAAAAATAACCAAGTTTCTCCACAATACAGTATTTTAAGCATTTTGACTGTAAGTCAAATACAGAGCCATGTTTTCAAGACATATAGTTGCAGGTCATCCGTCTGTCACTCACTGATTTTGTATGATCTGGCCGAGGGGCAATGACGGGAGGAGCAGCATCTTCATCGTCGTCATCTTCCTCTGTCACTACAGCTGACGTCTCTGACCCCTTGGTGTTCAGCTGCATTTATTACAGCAAGAAAAAGAGGATAAACCAATAATATCCAAGGTTAAAATGGGGCTCCCCCATAAAAATAGACTTAAAAGATTATTTCTCCAATAGCCAATATAAAAATTACTGAACTTCACTGGTTCTGATACACCAATTAAAAAGTAAATAAATATATATGATGAGTTATCATTTCAGTGGGGAGGGGACTCTGCTAAGGACTGATCCTGAGCTTGTGTGTGGTGTGACTGCTCTACCACTGAGCTATGTTCAGAGCTCCCAAGTATACTGGGGTGCTGTCTTCTTAGGACCAAACTGAAGGTTCTCTGGACTCTGTAGACATAAACCTCATTTTAAGGGATTTAAAAGATCCAGACTCAGCAGTTAACAAAGTGAGAAAAGGAGCCAACAAGGTTTTAACTATTCAGACTCTGACACAGTTTGCCATGCTCAGAACAGTCCTGGTAGGAGGTGTGGGAGGAGAGAATTCCATCTAGTTCAACCATATTCAGGTTCAACGTGGCATATGGAAAGTAGTTAAATTGCTCTGGAAGTCATTGTAAAGATTAGTTGCTTTCAACTGCCCAATAAGCAAATCTTATTTACTTAATATATTTTAATTAATCAAATGGCTAACTTTAAAAAAGAAAAACTAAACAAGTATGTATCTGATAGCTAATTTTACTTCACTTTTGTTTTTTTGAGACATGGTCTTTCTAGTCACCAACCCTTCAAATTCATAGAGAATTCATGATTTTGGCCTTTTGAGACCTGGGGTTGAAGACATGGCTACCATATCTAACTGTTTATATATATATATTCATGTTCTTCTTTTAAAGATGTATTTACTTTATGTATGAGTACTCTGTCACTGTCTTCAGACACACCAGAAGAGGGCATTGGATCCCATTACAGATGGTTGTGAGCCACCATGTTGTTGCTGGGAATTGAACTCAGGACCTCTGGAAGAGCAGCCAGTGCTCTTTAACTGCTGAACAATCTCTCCAGCCCCCTGTTCTTATATATTTACCAAGCAAAATAAAATAGACTTGTTCTAGTAAACCTAACTTAGAAGAGAAACTGTAATAAATTATTAACTTACTGCTGGTGTTCCAGAAGGGAAGCCATCTTTCTCTGAATGTGAAACAGAAAAGAGATTACCAATTTGAGAAAGAAAACTGGAAAATGATTCCCCCCCCCCCCCCAAAAAAAAGGGAGGAAGCAGACAGGGTTTTGCTTTGTACCTGTGGTTGGCCTGATATTTGCTATACATTCCCTTCTAGTCAGTCCCTGCTAGTCATTGTTTCTCCTCCCCACCCCCACCCCCATTTTAGATTTTATTTATTGCATGTATAGGGTTAGGTATATCCTTGGCTGGTATGGAACTTTAAATGTAGACCAGTATGGCTTTGAACTCATAGAGATCTGCCTACCTCAGACTCCTGGGCGATGGGATTAAGGGTGTTTTCCATAACACCAGAGGAGTAGAAACACATTTTCATGTCAATGCCTGCCGTTTCTATATAGCAAGTCACGTCCACTCTAACCTACTCATAGCAACCATCTCTAACATAAACCTGTCTACACATTAGATGCTTTGCCTTCTATTGCTGGCAGTCATTTGAAAGAGAAAGAGACTAAATAAGCAAAGACCCAAACATCCACCAACTCCCATTTCTGGTAAAATGATGAGGTTAACATAATCTCCAGACATGCTCGGGCCTACCTCATCACTCTCCAAAGAGCAGATGTATGCAGGAGAGAAGGAACAACAACAGCTACACTTCCATCTTTTATGTTCCCAGGAGGAATCTTTTATCTGGTAGGGCTTTGGCATTCTGCATTTGGTCCAGCCTCTTACCACTATCTGGGGTCTTACCAGGAGGAGTGAAACTCAGATACTTCTGTTTCACGGTATTGGAGTCGTAGAACTTCAAGACATCCAGCACAGCCTGTGGGTTCTTCTTCTGCTCAAGTTTGGTAATGTTGGAGGTCTGCAACAGCCGTGCCCACTGTTCTGGCATGCCCTAACCAAAAGAAAGCCACAAATTAGTTATGTTTAATGCTCTAATAAAAACGTTTCACAGACCAATGACAATGCCTGCACAGCACATGTCATGGAAGGCTGTGAGCTGCTGTGTGGGTGCTGGAAACTGAACCAGGTCCTCTGCAAGAGCAAGTGCTCCTCAATACTGAGCCAGCTCTATGGCCTGTATTTGCTTATTTTTCTGTATCACTCAGCCTTGCCTGGAACTCAAAATACTTTGAGTTCTAGTGCCTTAGTTGCCCACAGTTGCCTTAATGTTGGGATTACAAAAGTACAGTAGTTTTTATTTTATTTTTCGAGACAGGGTTTCTCTGGGTAATGCCAGCTGTCCCGGGGCTCACTTATTCTGCAGACAATGCTGGCCTCAAATTCATTATGTCTGATCAAAAGTCTAGTTTTTTTTTTTTTTTTTAAAGAACTCTGTGGTCAAAGGACAAGCTCTAGTGTGGTCCTCCCAGTACCTTCCAAATTTTGTTTGAGATAGATCTTCTACTGGCCCAAAATGCTACCAAATAGGCTGTGAGTGCAGGATCACAACACAGCATTTGGCTTTTTTTATGTGACTTTTAAGGACCTGAATTCAGACCTTTTCATACTTGCAAAATAAGCATTTTGCCAACTGAGCCATCATTCTATCCCTAAAAGTCTATTTCTCTGTATCTTAGTCAGGATTTTACTGCTGTGAACAGACACTATAACCAAGGCAACTCTTATAAGGACAACATTTAGTTGGGGCTGGCTTAGAGGTTCAGAGGTTCAGTCCATTATCATCAAGGCAGGAACATGGCAGCATCCAGACAGGCATAGAGCAGGAGGAACTCGGAGTTCTACATCTTCATCTGAAGGCTGCTAGCAGAATACTGACTTCCAGGAAGCTAGGATGAGGGTCTTAAAGCCCACAAGACCACACCTTCTAATAATGCCATTCCCTGAACCGAGCATTACAAACCATCATACTCTGTATCTGTTTTTCATAACTATAATTGATAGGCCTGGCACTCTAGAGAAAAGGGTCATCTAATTTCTAATTCCTCTGAAAGTTATGTTATGTATGTGACTAATGTATGTCCACCTATGCTTCATGCCTTCAGAGGTCAGAAACAGGTATCAGATACACTAGAATTGGAGATGTGGATGGTTGTAAGCCACGTGTTGGTGCTGGAAATGGAACACAGATCTGTAAAAGCAACAAGTATTTTAAATTTTTAGCTACTTTCCAGCCCCAACTACTAGTATTTTTATGACAAGAATTGACAATTCTAATCACAGTAGTCAGTGCATAACTCCACATTCTGACGCCTGAAAGCAGGAGGATTCAGAGTTCCAGATTTTACTGGGATATAGTGAGACTTTGCTTTAAACAAACAACAACCAAAAAAAAAAAAAAAAAGGAAAAAGGAAAAAGAACTGATTGTCACATAGGATCGAAAACACCAGTCATGTGACTCCATAGTTATCACCCAAGTACATGGATGACAGAGACAGGAGCACTATATTCAAGATCAGTCTTAACTACAAAATCAGTTGTGGGAGTCCAGCCTGGGCTACATAAAAGTCCTGTTTCAAAAAACCAGAGAGAAAAGTTAATTTCAAACCTAACATTAAACAAAATACTTGAGTACCTTTTTTGCTTTCTTATTTTGACTGTGTGCACATTTTCAGAGGTCAGAGAATCATCTCAGGAATGGTTGCCTTCCTCCTTGAGACAAGTCTTTTGCTCTTACTAAAATAAATCATCATAACCACAGTAGCATGCAGAGTCTCTTGTCCCCACTGCACAGTAGAAGCACTACAATTACTTCATCTGACTACGTGCACGCTGGAGATTTAAATTCAGGTCCTCATACTTGCATAGCAGGTGCTTCTCTTTCTCTCTTTTTGGAGACAGGGTTTCTCCATGCAGGCTTGATTGTTCTGGAACCATGTCGATCAAACTGATCCTGAAGTTAGAGATCCTCCTGCCTCTGCCTCCCCAGTGCTGGAATTAAAGGCATGCTACTACTTACTGCCCAGCCAGTAAGTGTTTCTTTCCACCGAGCTAGTTCCCAACCCTTTAGCACTGCTTTAATGTCATAAACAAACCTCATTAGGTAAACTTACAGTGAACTCTCCCGTAACAGCATCAAAGCCAACATGGATGGTGTGCTCAAAATCAGATGGGGGAGAAATCTCTGGCCGTTCTTTTTCTTTCTTTTTACTTCCTGAGGGATGGGGGTAGGGGGAGAAAAATCATCTCTTTAAACAAAGCTAATTATGGCATTTATTATTGTGTTTGTATTTTCCTGAAACCAACTATGAATGAAATTATGATAGGAAACTGGTACACACAACATGCGCCCTGCTGAAGGTGTCTCCAGTGACAGTTCATGAATGCCACTTATGAAAAGCTGACTTCTTCCTTCACTCCCTCTTCCTTCTCCACCTTGCTTTTCTGAGACAGAGCTTCATTCTCCAGCCCACGCTGGCCTCAAATTCATGGCAATTCTTCTGTATAGCCTAAGAATATTAATGCATGAGCCACTATACCTGGCTTACACTTTCCTTTTTATTACAGTTTATAAATATTACATCTTAAAATTACCCAACTCTACTATAGTTGCACTGTAAAAAGATTATTGCAACATTCTTGCAACATCAGTAACATTTTTGCACATTCAAACACATCAACTCCTTTTTCTCCCCAGTTCTCCTCCTCTAATCTGTAGCTCTTAAAATCATGGATCTATTTCTGGATGCTCTGCTCTCTTAACATCATCTGTCTATCATTATGCCAATCCTGTCTACCTTGATTACTGTCATCCTTAAAACAAACATCAAAAGTACAGTAAACTTACAGTGAACTCTCTATGTCTAAGTCCTTTTTTTTTTCTTTTTAAACTTTTTTTCAAATCTGCTACGATTATTTCATGTCCTCGCCATTTCTAATATGAAATTAACAATGTTTTACATTTCTACAAAAGCCATTTAGGGTTGTGACAGGAATTGCATTAATCTATAAATCAACTTAGAATATATATACATCTTGCTTTCTGAACCAACAACAAATATCTATGAATTAGGTGTTTAATTTCTCTTAGCAATGTTTGCTAGTTATTGGGAAACAGAATACTGACCCTGCCATTACTTTCATATTTTTGTAAAGGAATATTTATTTTTGATGCTACTAAAAACAACAGTTTTGGGATTGGGAATGTAGCTCAGAGGTACTTGTTTGCTTAGCAGACTGGAGCCTTGGGTTCAGTCCCACCAGAAAACACAAAATAAATCTCATTCTTTAGAGATTTAGGTCCTTTAGACCTGACCTTTGGACATTCTTTTACTTACTTGTAAAATTTTTGTAGGCATCACAGAATTTTCTGTAAATAATATGCTATGGTGAACTAAGGAAAGGCTGCCATATCCTTCCTAATGTGGATCATTTACTCATTCATTCATTCCACCTTATTGAATTGGCTAGTCCCTAGACCATGGTTAAGTAAAGGTGTTAATAGATATTTTTGTGTTTTTACTGAAACGGAATGAAAACAGATTTCTTTAGTTTAATAAACAGTCAATGTTTCTAACATGCCCTTTATCAAATTTATTACATTTCCTTCAATTTCAAGTTTGCTCAACACTTAAGTCAGAAATAAATATAAATTACACCAATTTCCAAATGTTTAATTGTCCTTGCAGTTATGAAACAAATTCTATTTGATCTTGATCAATTGCTCTTCTTATATACTATTGGATTATCACTGTTGAAACTTGGCCAACTTCAAGAGAAATATAGCTTTCTTTCTTTTGTAATGTTTTGGTTTGGGTAACGTGAAGTCACTAAATGTGTCAGAAAACATCTCATTTTATTTTCTGGAAATGATATAGAATTGTTTTATCTCTTCCTTAAACATGTGATTCACTAATAAAGTCAGGTAGGTTTTAACAATTTCTTTGTAGAAAGGGTTTTAGCTATAAACTAATTTTTCCTAGGACATACACAGTCTTTAATCATTTTTTAAAAAGTAAACTTTGGAAATCTGTATGTTTTAGAAAAAAGTTTATTTTCCATAACTTCAATTTATCAGGAGATACTTGTGTATAACATCCCATTGTGTCTTAGTGGAGACTGTACCTGGACCTGTATGGGCAATCATACATATGGGGAATTATGTTCTGCCCTTTCACTCCCAATTCCAGCAAACTTTTCATTATAACCTAACATGCAACTTTATAAAACAAAACAAAACAAAATTTCATATGTATCGGTGGTAGTGGCACATGCCTTTAATCCTAGTACTCGGGAGCCAGAGGCAGGTGTATGTCCAGCCTGGTCTATATAGAGCAAATTCCAGAACAGCCAGGGCTACACAGTGAAACCTCATCTAGAAAAACAAAATAACAGGGGATGGAGAGATGGCTCAGTAGTTAAGAGCATCAACTGCTCTTCCAGAGGTCCTGAGTTCAATTCCCAGCAACCACATGGTGGCTCACAACCATCTGTAATGGGATCAGATGCTCTCGCGCGCACACACACACACACACACACACACACACACACACACACACACACACACACGCACACACACACTTGGGCGTGCACATCTCTCTTTCTCTCTCTCCCTCCCCCTTCTCTCTCTCTCTCTCTCTCTCTGAAAGTATTTTAAAATAAAATATTTCAATATCTTAATACCCAAACCTATTTAATTCCACTTGTTTCTCACAAGGACTTGTTGTATTTAGTCATCCCAGGGAAAAGAGGAAAGTGTTTTTAATACAGAATCTGAATTAAAAATGTGGTCCACAGTCATGTTTAACCATGAGATTCTACTTCATTGCTGTTTGATAAGTCTGTACACATACTAAGGTAAACATGCTAGCACATGCTTTTCTTTGCTCACAAAGACATCACTAATCTGGCACTCACAGGAAACAATACCAGTTTTTGACCAGAAATGACACATTTCTGAAAAATGTCCACACTTCCTGTAGATCGTCCAGTTACATATATTCATCAACAAGAGATGGGGCAGGAAGGCAGGTCGCATCAATTATAGAAAGGAGCAGAGGGAAGGCAGTAAGCTTGCATAAAATTTTGTTGTCTTCACTAAAACACACAATTACACCTATCATAATCAACCTTTCCTTTCTATCAGACTGACCTGAGTAATCTGTTAGGACTTCTGGTTCTCTGTATGTCCCTGTAATTTTAAATCATACTGCAAACAGGAAAACGTATTTGCTGGGTATGAACTAATAGCTTAATTTGTATACTGTTTTGTAGAAATGACAGAGAAACAAAACTTGTGTATTAAGAAAAGTATTTTTTTAAAAAAATACTCTCCAAAGACCTTTCTCCTGTTATCCTGGGAACTTCTTCACTGTTTCCCAATGTATGTTACTGGGAAAGGTGCCCTTTTTTTATGACCTTGATCATGGATACCTAATCCAACATGGGCATCAACATCAAGGTACATCAACCACAATGTCTGCCACTGACCTAACATTCCAGCCAGCTGTTTCACAGGGTGACTATCTGAGTTCCAGAAAATCACCATAGTTACGGTGACCAGATTATAAGGAAGGCCAGCTGGTGTCGACAGAACATTTCATCAATGTTAGAGATATAGATGAAAACATCAGAGAAAAACATGAACGTGACTAGAACATGATAGCCCAGAGATATACCAAAATATATTAGTCCATTCAAATAAAAATGATGGGCAAGAAAGGGCTCTCAGTGGGTAAAGATGCCTGCATGCCTGCTTCCGATCCCGACAACCTGAGCTTGATCTCCTGTACATGCGTGGTAAAAGGAAAAAAAAAAAAAAACAACTGTCACAAGGTATCTTTTACTTCTACACACATACCATGATTTGCAGGCAAATGCATGCACACATGCTCAGTTTGTTTTTAAGACAGGATTCTCTCGTTATATTTCACCCTGGCTGTTTGAGAACTCACAGAGATCTTCATGCTTCTGCTTCCTGAGTGCTAGGATTAAAGATGTGTCTCCAGTCTTGGCCATATATATATATATATATATATATATATATATATATATATATATATTTAGATACAGTTTCTCTGTATATCCTTGGCTGCTGTGGAATGCTCTCTGTAGGGCAGACTGGCCTTAAACTCAGAGATCCACCTGCCTCTGCCTCCTGAGTGTTGGGATTAAAGGTATGCACCACCACTGCTGGCCAAAAAAACAGGAGGAGGAGGAGGAGGAAGAGGGGAGGAGGAGCAGGAAAAAGGAAGAAAAAGGAGGGAGAGGAGGAGGAAGATCATTTCTAATTAAAAATAATTATACAAGATACCCCAGCTTTAGAAAAGAAATACATTCATGTTTAAAACTTTAAGTCCATTTTCTACTTGCTTGTCACACGTAATAATCTATAAGATATCTACAGGCAACAGATCACTTGATAGGAAATAATGGGCCATAGAAACCTATTAAGTAACAAAGCAGCAGCAGTAGGAAGAGGTGGGAAAATCCCGAGCCACATGCTAACATGAAATCTTAAGGCCACTGCCTCTCTGTACATTTCTAGCTGAAGTCAGTTAAAAACAGCCCCATCTGAAGCCAAGCCTGGGACCCCACACTGGGCACAATGAGCTGGAAGACTGCTGTGCATTCCAAAACAGAAAAGAGGAGAGGAAACACTCATCTGTTTAAACACAAGACTCTTAAGATTTAGGATAGCTTCAAGTGAGAGAAATTAAACTTACATATAAGGATACTTATTCTCAGGGAAGTAGGTGAAATATAATCTAACATTAATATTAATACTGGGTTTCTAGACAAGAAAGATGTTCATACATCATCTTTGTAACCCATCAGATATAAATATGTACACAGTCTGAATTATTGGCATGTAAATCTGCCTCAGTTGATAACTGCTTCACCAACTCAACACTAGCTATCTGACTAAGCTAGACAAAGGCTCACTGCTGTTTTCATTATTAAAACTACTAAACTGGCTAAGGGCTCCTGCAAAAGCACGACAGTTTCCAAGGCAGTCAGTCTTAGACCTCCAGTAAAGCCTTGTTTCTGTATGGCTATTGCCAGTACCTCAAATAGAAACGTGGCCAGCTCTTGTCCTGATTTAAATTTTGCAATGGTTCCCTGGAAACAATCTCGACTCCATACCACAGAATACTAGGCCCCTTGTGACCAGATCTTTTCCCACCTTTTCTGCTGTGTGCAGTTCTGTGTGAATATCACACTTGCCTGTAACTATGAGGTGCTCTGTTGTTAAGTTACATTAGCCTGTAGTACCCACAAGTGCACATGTTCCTGTGGCCTGGCCACTAACAGCTCTTCTCTAGGCACAGAATACACCTGGAAGAATGTTGCTTCATTCTTATTCTTTAGTCTCAAGCTGTTTTTATTTCTGTAGGAAGCCTTTCCAAATACTCAAATTAATCCGACATCTTACACTAGCACTATGTCACTCTTCATAGTTCACAATTACATTTTCACCACCCTGCTGAAATGAACCTAGGGTCTCACAACATGCTAGGCACCATATGACCCATGAGTTATACAGTTCCAGCCCCACTAGCTTTTGGGTTAGCATCATAAGGCTAGGGACCATCTGCTTTGCTTATCATTTTATTCCTGGTAACTCAAACAGAGTATGCAAACATTAATAGACAACCAAAGAGGATCCCTTCATGAAAAAGTCTAATTCCATGAGATTGTGTCAAGCTGACAAGCTTTTCTAATATAAAAGAGTAAATGAGAGGACAGAAAATATTCAAACTATTTAATCAACAAGGATCAATATCCAGAGTATATGAGGAACTCAGCAAGCAAAAACAAACAAACAAACAAACATCCTGAGAAAAAATGGATAAGTGATCTGAACAGACTTTTCTTTTTTGATGGGGGAGGGAGGAGGAGAGACAGGGTCTCACTACACAGCCTTGACCGGCTATCCTGAAACTCAGAGACATGCCTGTCTCTTTCAGTGCTGGGACTATGGGACTAAAGGCTGTACGTCATTACTTTCAGTCCTGACACTTTTTTGTTTGTTTGTTTTTGAGACAGGGTTTCTCTTCATATCCCTGGATATCCTGAAACTCACTCTGTAGACCAGGCTGATGTTGAACTCAATAAAACTGCTTGTCTCTGCCTCTGCTAGTTCTTAAAAGAAGACATGTTGAGGCTGCATCAATTCCTTCTAACTATGACAGGACATAGGACCAAATGTTATATTACCACTGAAAAATAAGAAAAATCCTTAATTTCTAACCACAGCTGACTACGGATTTCAGAAGACTACAGCCCCTATCCTGTCATTTTTTAATATGTGTTTTTGGTGCATGCGTGAGTGTGTTTTGGAGGTCAGAAGTCTATACTGTCCTTTTCTATTATCCCCTCTACCTTATTTTCTGAGACAGTGTTAGACGGTCTTCCTTACTGACCACACCCTCCCAAGGCTGGGGTTACAGGCACACCTTGCTTTTTATGTAAATGCTCCAGTCAGAACTCAGACCTCCAGGCTTCCAGAACAAGCACTTTGCCCACCAAACACTGTTCCATATTGCCTTTTTTTCCTTGTGTGTGTTTAAGTAAGATGACCATTTGTGGGAGTTGGTTCTCTTTCATTATGTGGGTGTTGGGCTTCATTCATATTGCCATTCTTATATCAGCAGCATCTTAGTTTCATTTTCTTTCACTACAACCAGGGACCAAGAAAAGTGAACACTTCTTCCATTCACTCAGCTCCCTTTTCCCACTTAGTCCAGGATTGCAGCCAAGGAATATGCTACCCATGGTGGGCAGGTGTTCCCACTGATTACAGATGAAGCTGACAACTGTGATTAACCACTATAAGCAGATACCCTCAAATATCAATGCTATCGTTTAGCTAAGGTTTCTTCTTTAATGGTTCATATCCTGGAGGCCTGACCTTCAGTCAGCAGTACGAAAAAGAGTGGGGCAGTTCTGCAGGCCTGGAATCTTTCATGTTCTTTGAGAGGTGGAAGCAGAAAGACCAGCAGTCACAAGACCTGTCTTGGCTACATACAGAGATTGATGCCAGCCTCAGCTACAAGAGACTGTCTAAACAAAACAAAAACCCCAAACAACAAACGGTTTAGAAAGGTAGCTGAAACTCAAAGGGGAAGGACCTCACAGAAGATATCTGGTAATGACCACCTTCAGAATGGATTGATGTTGGTGTCAGAGAGCACAATGACTTCTGAGTAAGCACCAAAGCCTGCTTCTGGATTTGAACATTTTCATAGGCTCCTCTTCTGAATCTTCACCATACTGTGACACTGTCCTCATCAGACACCTGAACTATGCTGTTTGCAGTTTCTAGTTACCAGAAGCACAGACCAAATGAACAATAACCTCTTTTGGGGAAGTTGAATAGGGTTGAGACAGGATTCCACTTATGTAGCCTTGGATGACCTAGAGCTTAATATGTAAACCAAGCTGGTCTTGAACTCATGAAGATCCACCTGTCTCAGCCTTCTGAGTGCTGGGATTAAAGGTGTACACCACCATATCTTCAATAAAGTACCCAGTCTTAAGATACTTTGTTAAAGTCACTCAGAATAAACTAGAAAGGTCAAAGAAATCTCACTAATGTTAGAAAGCTGTAAAAAGGTCTCAGAAAAT
Source organism: Micromys minutus (assembly GCF_963924665.1). Taxonomy (NCBI): domain Eukaryota; kingdom Metazoa; phylum Chordata; class Mammalia; order Rodentia; family Muridae; genus Micromys; species Micromys minutus. The sequence continues at coordinate 60,653,752 of NC_137976.1, read as the reverse complement.
GAAGTGCAGAAATCCACCATCTACAGCAAGCACATTAAACAATTAATCACAGTTTAATAAGGTAATCTTGCTACGTATGTCAGCATATACCTGCAGCCAGGAGGACCAACAGCTTGGGCTAAACAGTAAGACTCTGAATGAATGGAGAATGAGTTTGTTTTTGTTTGGTTTAGAAACAGAGTATCTCTAAATACCTCTAGGCTGGCTTTGAATTCTTGAGCTCAAGTCATCCTCCTGTCTCAGTCTTCCAAGTTCTAAGTGACAGGTGTGCCATCAAGCCCGTGAGATTCTATTAAAGGGCGCTGGATCCCCTAGAGCTGAAGTTATAGACTGGTTAACTGCCCTGTGGGTGCTGGGAATCAAACCGAGGTCATTGTTTGCAGAGCAGCAAGTGCTCTTACCCTCATGTTTTCTTACATTTGTTTGTAATTCACCATGAAGATATCAAGATGGGCAATGTATCATAAGCCAATGTGCTAATCACAGCAGCTGTTTACCTTTTTCTGTGCCTGAGAATATGGAGATGATCTTGTTCCTGGGTTTTTTCTCCTCTGGAACAGAAGGCAAAGGTTTCAAACTGTGATTGGCTGATAAAGGATCTTTTCCTCCGGTGCTAAAAATGGTACTGCTCATTCGCACTGGAGGCGCTGGGGGCTTGTCTTCTAGCTCTCCGTTATCAGACATGATTCGGAATTAAGAAACGGCCTGAAAGAGACAACCCCCAAAGCATTCAATTAATTACATGGTTAAAGACAGCACAGACAGTAACTACCCCCACCACAGCGGCAAATTAGAAAAATATGATCCAGTTAGTGACATTTGCAAACTTTGGATAAATGATAAAAGATAAAACATATTTCAAAATATAGAAGAAATGTTTGTGTGTTGCTTCATTTTCGTTGCTATGATACAAACTAAATTACCTGGGAAGAAGAACCCGTAGATAAGAACTGCCTCATCAGGCTGGCCTGTACATAAATCTGTGGGAGGTTTCCTGGCTAATGACTAATGTGAGAGGGCCCAGCTCACGGTTGACAGTGCCACCCCTGGGTGAGTCCTGGGTCATATAAAAAGCAAGTGTGTGAGGCACGGGGGAGGAACAAACTAATAAGCAGCTTTCCTCGATTTCTGCTTCTGGCTCTTGCCTTGGCTTTCCCTGATAATAGACTGCAATCTTTAAACCAAATTAATAGTTTCCTTCCCCAGGTTGGTTTTAGTCAGTTAGTAAAATTTTTGTTTATTTTAAAATTTTCATGTAGTATCAGTGTTTCAACACAGCATTAGAGAGGCAAATTAAAACAGTTTGGATTTTTTATGATTTATTTTTATTGCATGTGCTGTGGGGTGTGTGTGTGTTTTGCAAGCAGCTGTGAATTGCCATGTGACTACTAGAAATCCAACCCAGGTCCTCTTCAACAGCCACTGGTCTTATTCACCAAGCCATCTCTCCAGCCCATTTGTTTATGTAATCAGACCTAAACTTGTAGGGCTCGTCCTGCCTCATAAATGCTAGAATTACAGGAATGGCACGCTACATAATATAGAATATTAAGAAAACCAGATTTCTGAAGAACAGTATGTCTCTTGAGCAGCCACTGAGCTATCTCTGGATATCTCTGCTAGGTTGACTGTCAGAAGTAGAGATGACTAATGCTTGGCTCTCCTTTATATGTGTATTTACATGTACACATGCACAGGAAGACCAGAAGCTGGTAAAGGTGTCTTCCTCAACCACTCTAGACCTTGAATTTTCAGACAGGGTTTCTCATTGGACCTTAAACTCAACAGCTGCCTTGACTGGATAGCTAAGCAAGCCCCGAGGATCGTTCTGTTTCCACTCCTTAGCGCTCTGATCGTAACACCTAGCTTTTTTCTATAGGTGCTAGGGACCCGGGTTTAGGCTCTGTTATTTGTACAACAATCATTTTGTCAACTGAGCCATCTCCTCAGATCCAGTTCTTTAGCTCACTGTTTATTTTTAGAGCACTGATTGGTGTTTTGCCTGCATGTATGTCTGTGTGAGGGTGTCAGAATATGATACACACTAATCATGTGGGTGCTGGGAATTCTCTGGAAGAGCCAGCAGTGTTCTTAACCTCCGAGCACTGAGCCATCTCTCCAGCTACCAGTTCTTTAGCTCTTAAACCTGCCAACCAACACTTCTTTAATCTAACTGGATGCACAGGAGCCTTGTAAATGACTTTAATTTAGTCTTTCACATGAACTTTCTTAGAAGAATATGCTACTAATAGAAATTGATGAAATGGAAATGAGAATACAAAAAAAAAAAATCAATGAAAGGAAAATCTGGTTGTTCTTTGAAAAGAGTAAGATGATCAATAAACTCTTAGCCAAATTAACAAAAAAAGTTTAAAATTAAGAGACAAAAAATTATAACAAAGATCAATGAAATTCAGAAAAGTCTAAGGACATACCTTAAAAATTTACATTCCACTAAACTGTAAAAACTAGAAGAAATGATGAATTTCTAGATGCAGATAGCTTACTATAATTAAACCAAGATAGATAATTTAAGTAGATCTGTAATAAGAAATGATAATGAAACAATTAAAAGGACAGCAAAACCCTCCTAATTAAGCAAAGTTCAGGCCCAGATCAGAGTTAGAGACATCATCTTTCTCTACTCTAATTTCAATAGCACCTCAAATCTTAGCTAGGGACAAGAGATCAGTAGTTTTCCTACACGCTGATTGACAGCAAACATTCTGAGGAAGTAGGAAAACAACCCCACAACTGCACACTGCCTCAAAAATCAAAACAAAACACAGAGTGGAATAAATCCAACCAAAGAAGTAACAGACCTCTAAAATGAAACCTTTAAAACACCAAATAAATTGAAGACACTAGCGGATGTAAAAAAACCTACCACACTTGGATTAGTACAATTAATATTATAAAATGCCCACTGATGACTTTTACCAATTAATATTATAAAACACCCACTGATTGCTTTTACCAAAAGCAATCTGATGATTCAAGGCAATCATCAAAATTCCAATGCCCCTCCTAACAGAAATAGGAAAAAGAATCTTAAAGTTAACAAGGAGGCACAAAAGACCCAGGGAGCCAAAGCAATCTTTAGCAAAAATAAGAATTCTGGAGGTAACAGCATATCTGATTTCAGTTTACACTATAAAGCCACGGTGATAATGACTGCACGGTACTGGCACAAAAACAGACATCCAGATCAGCTGAACAGAAGACTCAAATATGCAACCCTATAGCTACAAATGCTGCTACGAAAACTGGATGTCCATATACAGAAGAATTAGATCCTTATGTCTCACAAAAAAAAAAAAAAAAAAAAAAAAAAAAAAACCAAAGATGAATGGATCATCCTTAACATAAGACCAAAATTCTGAAACTGCTAGAGGAAAAACAATTTAAGACATTGGCATATGCAAGGAGGCTCTGTACAGGGCCCTTAAATTCTGAAACTGCTAAAGGAAAAACTAGGCCAAACACTGAACACTGTACTGAATGAACTCCTCTCACTCAGGAAATAAGGTCAACAAATGACAAATGGGATATCATGAAATTAAAGCTTCTGTACAATAAAGGAAATAGTTAATCAAGTGAGAGACAGCCCAGATAATAAGGGGAAAACTTAGCTAGCTTTATAGCTCATAGAGGTTTAATATCACACCAGTGTATTCTGTCTTTTGCTATTGCAACACAGTATCATTTATGAACAAAACTAAATCACATACATACAAAGACAAAAAACTCATAATATTTGAACTAAGTTTAATATTTCGTTTTGGGTCTCTTTCTATCCATGTGGCCCATGAACTGCAGGCTGGACATTCCTCACAGAATATACAAAGAACAGCAACAACATAAAATAATCCTAAATAAAAAAAAAAAAAAATCAAACAGCACAATCAATTAATAGGCTAATGAAATTAACAGACAGTTCTCAAAAAATAAGGACCAGAGAGTATGGCTCAGTAGGTAGAGGTGCTTGCATCCAGGCCTGACAACACTTTGATAGACTCCTATAAGGTGACAGGGAGAGAACTAAATTCCAACCTTGTCAGGCACTGTGGCATTCACAAACACATGGATACAAAACAAATCTGAAAAAACAAACAGCAATAAGCACATAAAGAATGCCCAATCTCAATAAATCATCAGGGAAATGCAAATCAAAGCTACCCTGAGGTAGTCAGAATGGCAGTCACTAAGGAAACAGTAATAAATGCTTTTAAAGAGTCCAAAGAGAATGCTTAAGCATTGCTGGTGGGAGTATAAACGTTCAGCTATTGTGAAAGTAGTGGAGGTTCCCCAAAACTTCTGTAAGCCCCAGCTTATCACTGATGGTTTTGCCAACAGACTCCAAGTCAACACGTCAGAGACACTAGAAGGCCAGTGCTCACTGCAGCACTATTCAAAGGAACTACATCATGGCACGGGGCCACAGGCATCCAACATGAGGATCAAGAAAGTCTGGGCTATCTTGGAAGTGCCTAAAGGGACAAAAGGATCTAAGTGGGAGAGGCAAGGAAAAGGGGGCGCAGGGCATAGTGGGGAGTCAAAGACTCAAACACAACAATACATTTGCACTAAAACTTAAGGGATGTGCTATGGATACAAGAGTCAGTCTCTGAAAATAGGGAACAGGAAATATGACTGGTCTGAGTACAGTGATAAACATATAGCAAGCCCAAGAATCAGTGTGGCTGTAATGCCAAGACTCTGTCACCTTTTAATGCCCTGCTCAGATAGGTGATATCTCTCTCATAGCTAACTTGGTAGACATTTTAACTCCACTTGCATACAGGTATAGGAGATATATATTCTGTCTTTTGTATTTAAAAAAATTATGTCCATGCTTGTGTGGGTATACTCTGCCTGTGTGGGGTGCCTGAGGTAGCCACAAGAGAATATCTGATCCACTGGAGCTGGAGTTACTAGAGGTTGAGTCACCTGAACTTTTTCCTCTTGAGGATAACTGCTCTCTCCAGTCCTTTGTTATTTCACCTTGTTGAGAGTGTATACACACATATAGAGATCAGAGGTAGGTAACTTCCCACCATGTTTTGAGCCAGGGGCTCATTTACTGCTCTGCATGCCAGTCTACCTGGCTCATGAGTTTCTGAGGAAATCTCCTGTTTCTGTCTCAGAAACACAGACATTACTTCCCTCTGAATCTTGCAGCTTTGATTCCTTTCAAAGAGCACGGCACATATGCTACTTGTTCTGGTACATTACTGTAACATAAATTATCTGCCACATTTGATGGCCGACCATCAAAAAGTAAGAGACTTACCTAAAGCCTGCACACAGATCTAATACCAGTACCAGACCCCCAAGTCTTATAAAAACTGTGAAGTACAGCAGTAGAAGATCTTTAACTTACATAAATTCTGATGTTAAAGTATGTATGTTAGAAAACCAGCATTCCTTCTGCTTTTCTCTATACTAATCCAGTGTGCTGGATGACTTCTGGCACTAAATTATAACTGTGACAATTAGTCAATGACTTATGTCACTTTCCTCCTCAACTTCACTCAGCCCAAAGGGCAAGGACCGTGCCTATCTTAGACAGGACTGCTGACTGACTCACGTTGGCCACGCTCTATTCCCCAATGAAGCCTATCCTTCCTGAATATAGTGGTCACTTTCTCACACAGCAGTTCACTAGACACAGATAAAGCATGCCACATTAACAGGATTACCTTTGAAAAGCTTTGTACTCATCCCTCACAGCTGACTTGGCCTTAGTCTCTTTCCCACAGAGCAGCTTTTTGTGCAATGCTTCTATAGACAGTGTTAAGTGCCTGGAAAGTGCCTAATAAGGTCTGGATGAAATTCTTTAATCTTATATTTTAGACAAGTACAATAGACACCAAAACAATCCACAGAATTGGAAATGTAGCTTGGTAGAGGGCCTGCTTAGTGTGCAAAACCCTGGGTTCAATCCCTAGTACGGTATAAAACCGGACAAGGGATGCATGCATTCTACCACAGAGAGGCTGAAGGCAAGAAGTTCAAAGTCATCCTTGGACGCATAAAGAGTTGAACACAGCCTGAGATACATGAGACCCTGTCCCCAAACCAAAACAAGTCAAACAAACTTTATAGTAAAATGATAATGTAGCCTATATTCTGTTTTACCACTACTCAAAAATGCTGTATTAAAAAAAAAGCAAGTAAGTGGTGCCTCTCTCCAATCTGTTCACTTTTTGATACTGTTCAGTAACAAGCAAGTAGGCAAAACAAAAAGTGTGCCCAAAACACACTGTACTCTTTAACAGGCCCATTGTTAAACTGTGATGAGCCTCAAACACAAACAATTCCTCAATTGTGTACTGAAGAAGACCAGAGGTGGCTAAATATGAGGCAGAAATAAAGAAGTGCTGTCTGAAACCAGTCTAACTAGTGGAAATGAATTTATTATTATCTACTGGGATCAACTGTGGCACAGAAGTGAAAAACACATTACCAGAAATTGTGGTTTGTAATTCAAATTTTTACTTACGTTTTGTGTGTTTTCAGGAGCTTACTAATATAATAACACTGACCTGAACTCTAATTTCTTCATGAGCTGACACCATTGCATCCCAAACCTTAAGAACCCCTGTGAGCATAAGTATAGATGAAACAGGCCCAAACTACCTGCAGTTGCTGCCACATTGAGAAATGAAGTGATGTGCTCGTTCAGAGAGGTAGGCAGTCAAAGCCAAGATGGCAAAGCTCCAAAGCAAAGGCATGATTCAAAGAGGCGTAGAAACACAGGGAGGGCTTGTAAAGAACAAAGGAAGTGAACCCGCATCGAATTCAGATAAACACACATTCATGGGACTGATCAAAAGATTTACGTCATGGGGCCAGAGAGATGGCTCAGTGAGCAAAGATACTTTCTGCCAAGCCTGACAACCTGGTTCTTTCTATCTCCAGAATCTACATGGTGGAAGGAATGCCTACACCTACCTACAAATTTTACTCTGACCTCCACACATATACATCCACAAATTAAATAAATGTAAAAAACAAAAGCTTAAAATTTTAGTACACAAAAAATGCTAGTAAATAAAACAAGATTTCAGTGAACCCAAAACAAACTGAAAATAGTCACCCTAAAGAGTGAGTGGACCAAGCCCACTAATTCTCAGTGATGTTTGATTAAACCTACTACGCTTTTACTTTGATGGGAGCCAGAAGGGATAGGCAACAAAACCAGACTTTACCTAAGTCTGAAAGCTATACTGTAAGTCCCTTTCACATAGAGAAGATCTAAAAAGCTATAGTCTACAGGGACAAATAAAAAATAAATCTCTCTGGGTGTAATAAAAGGAAAAAAACCTTAACTAGTGAGCCTCAGCATAATGAAAGGAAAAAACAAATCACTGAGCAATCCTAACAACCTCCACCCTCCTTTGCTTGCAGTGTAATGAAAGCTGGCCTTCAACTTGTGATCCTCCTGACACTGAGGATTCAGAAATGAATCACCACACCCAGCTCTAAATGTATTTCAATAGTCTAAACTCAACCTGTGGAACAGTTTCATTAGGAAGTATTTGTTGATGAGTCAAAAACAAAACAAAACAAAAAACAAAAGCACCCAAAACCAAAAAACCCAAAACAAACCAGTATAAAAGCTTTTCAGGAAAAATGAGCTTTAACAACCCTTATCAACTAATACAGATAAATACATTTGGCAACACGGGCTGGTGTAGCCCAGCCTGACCTGAAACATGTTAATTGTGGAGGATGATATTGAACTGTTTAGAGATAGTCTCATCATTTAGCTGTCAAAGTCAAGTGCTGGGATCAAAGGCATAGCCACCAAGTTGCCACCAAGTCTGGCAACTTTGAACTTTTGTCTTCCTGCTCCATCTTCCAAGCTCTGGGATTACAGGTGTGCTTGACTATGGCTACTTTTTAAGGTTTATTTTCTGTGTATAAATGTTTGCCTGCATGTATATGTATGAGTGCTTCACATATGCAAGGTGTTGGTGGAGGTCAGGTCCATCAGATCCCCTGCAGCTGCAGTTACAGACCACTGTGAGCTTCCATGTGGAAGACGGGAACTGAAATGTGTGTGGCTGAACAAAACTGACTGTGAGTAGTTTTGTGGCTGAACAAAACTGACTGTGACTGCTAACTTTCACCTTGTCTTTACAAATTCAATAACTACAATGGGAACTTTCCGCATTGAGTATTATTAAACATACTGACCAATTATGACATTGCCACTATATTACCTAATATGATGTATCTTATTTCCTCTCCTGAGCTCTACTTTTTGTGGGAAGACACTAACTTTATTGGTTTGCAGAGGGAGGATGGAAAGGCACCCAACATAGTCCAGGGTGGACCTGAACTTTCTACCTACCTGCCTCAGTCTACAGATTGCTGGGATCACATGTGTACCATCATATCTAGCATGTCTTTTTTTCTTTTTTAATTATCTAAAAGCACAAAGCAAGGTATTATACAGACAACAAAATCTAAAAGTGTTTTTCAAATAAACAACAATTGCCAATTTAAGCAAACTGCTGCCATTCTTTCAATTTTATCTTCAAGTTTATCTTAAGTTGATCCTTTGGACACCAGCAAACGGACTAACACTGTGAATTGCCTATTCTTTCACAAAGAGAGGGTGGGAAGCAACAGATGTGCAAAGTATCTTTAAGTTTCACCAGCTACCTTTCTTGTTGCTGTAATAAAATACCTAACAAAAACAGCTTACAAAAGAAAGGTTTATTTTGGCTCACAGTTTGGGTGTATGGCCCATCAGAGGTGGGGAAGGTGTGGTGGTAGGAAATGAGGCTGCTGGCCACACTGCAGTCACATTCACGAGGCAGAGCCAAAGCCCTAGCTCTCAGCTTCTTTGTCCTTTTTACTCAGTCTAGGGTCCTAGCCCATGGGGTGGTGGTGTCCAGAATTAGGATGTTTTTTTCCCACAACACACCTAATCCAGATACCTCTCTCACACACATGCACAAAGTTTTGTTTTCATGGTTATTATAAATCCTGTCAGGGTTACGACCAATGTTAACTATCACACCACCTAAATTTCTATTACCTAATTCTTCTGTCTCCAAATAAGTGTTATTAATCACAAATGATTGCCTATAAAATTAAAGTAAAGGTTAAAGACTATCATTGATTAATTGATTGATTTTTGTTTTCTCTAAGACAGAGTTTCTCTGTAGCCCCGACTGTCCTGGAACTCACTAGGTTGACCAGCTTGGCCTCAAACTCAGAGATCCACCAGTTTCTGCTCCCTGGTGTGCACCACCACCTGGCTGAGACTAGCTTGGCTGAAACTATCATTTATAATAAATTAAAAATAGAAACTTCCTAGGACACATTTTCAGTTCACTGTATCCCTCTTATCTCAGATTAATTATTGCATGGTACCTCAACAACAACAACAACAAAAAAGTTTAACCATGTCATCTCTTTATTGAACTTGTTGAAACAATTTCATCTCCCATTCCTGTCTTTAAAAGGCAGTACTTATTTGAAAAAATATTACATGTAAGTCAAGAGGAAACAGTACTTTGAATGGGTAACATCATTCAATGTACACTGTAAATTTCTGAGCCCCTGACTTAGCCACCCTGACTCTTACTCCACACTGCCTGCTGTAAGTCCAGCTCAACAGCCACTTCACTAAGCTGGACATCAAATAAATAACAACCCATGGTGAAGCTAGTCTTCCTGGAACTACAAGCCTGCTGAGACCAATAGATTTTGTTCACTGCTTAACTTTAAATCTAAAATGACTCCACGGCGCATATAAACTCAGTGGGGTGCTCTCCCACATGGCTTGGGAACTGTGGGCTGAAAGGTCTAATGGGGAAAATGTACTGAAAGACATTAAAGCCCTATGGAAAGAGATATTAATGTTTATGAATTTACTCAACATTATAAATAATCAACATTCCTCAAAATGATCTACAGATTCATTACAATATCAATTCTATGACACCTTTGTGAAACAATGGGACCAATTCTAAAACATACAGAAGACCAAAGGCCCAGGATGCCTTGGAAGAATAATTATATAGCTATATAATTATGTTTAGCTCACCCTAATAGGAAAAATTTTATATTATTAAATTAGTTTCTGATATTGCATTACTAGTAGCTTTTCAGATCCTCTGGGCTCATCTTGCTCAAGCTACTACCCCAGCAAACAGCTTTTTGTTGAGGTCAAATTTTTTAATTCAGGTACAACATGTTAACAGTTCACAACACTGTCATGCTATGTTGCACCCACATACAGAATCTGGTAGCACACACTGTGTTGGATGGGACAATGCAGGAACTACTGGTTATACTTCCCTCTAGGTGCTATCACTCTTTCCAGGCTCCACTTTCCTTTCCTTACACTTCTGTTCTCTGGGATCTACTTCCTAATAAGGTAAACTTACATAAGCCTCGTCTCACACTCTGCTTAGAGATCCAGACAAAGAGCAGGTCTATGTCAAACACTCTCTCTCTCTCTCTCTCTCTCTCTCTCTCTCTCAGGTCTATGTCAATCTCTCTCTCTCTCTCTCTCTCTCTCTCTCTCTCTCTCTCTCTCTCTCTCTCTCTCTCTATGGTTGGGCGTATACCATAGGACATACTATAGCTTCCATGACGAGGTGTTTTCTATGCTTATTTTGTTTTATGTGTTTGTGTGCTATTTTAGAGGGGAAATAGTAGCAAGGGCAGAGAGCTGATATGAGGGGACAGGGAGATGAAGTGGGACTAGGATATATAATGTGAAACTCACAAAACAAGATAAAACAATCAACCCACGCCCCCCCCCCCCCAAATACAAGTTTCAGGTCAGCCTGAACTACATAATGAGACACCTCTTTTTTTTTAAAAAAAGATTTATTTATTTATTATATATAAGTACACCATAGCTGCCTTTAGACACACCAGAAGAGAGCATCAGATCTTATTACAGATGGTTGTGAGCCATCATGTGGTTGCTGGGAATTGAACTCAGGACCTCTGGAAGAGCAGTTAGTGCTCTTACCCACTGAGCCATCTCTCCAGCCTGAAACACCTCTTTTCATTTTGACATTTTTATTCTTTTATTTCTCTGCCCAAAGGTGTGTGTCACTATACCTGGAAAACAACAACAACAATATTTTTAAGGAGTAGAGAGCTAGAAGATAGCTGAGTGGTTAAGAGCACAAGTTGATCTCCCAGAGAGGTTGAATCAAGTCCCCCATTCACACGAGTAACTCCCAGTTTTAGGGGCTCACATGCCCCTCCTCTGGTTTCTATGGGTACAAGAATGCACAGACACTTATGCAGGAAAAACACTATACATATAAAATAAAAACTACTTTAATATATGAAAAATAACTAGGCTTTGCAGAATATAGCCGTGTTTCTAAAACAATTTATAAAGTTCTAACCCTGCCCCTAGAGGTGTTGCAGGTGTGGCTGCTGTGTCACATGCGCATCAGGAGGTGACAGAGAAGAGAGGTTATGTCTACTCTCAGTGTTCTGACCTATGACAGCTGCATTATTAGCAGCCTAACATTTCCTGAAAAAAGCTAGCCTGAGATGCCCATCCTGGGCCAGAAGGATATGGAAAGGGAGCTTGCCTGAGATGACCACCAATCTGGTGCTGGGCAGGCCTTGGAGGGCAGGCCATATCCCAGATAATATAATCCCTGCCTGGTACCAGTGCATGAGCAGGGCATAGCACTCCAGAGAAAAGCCCAGACACTCAGAGACCCCAGGCACCACTAAGTGGAGCAAGTAGGTGGTGGAGAAATGGAAGAGAGAGACACAGAAGGATGTGGGCACAGTGAAGAGAGAAAGAGCTGGAGACTGGAGGGTACTGAGGAACAACCTGATGTGAGTAGCTGGTGATGCCACCTGGGACCATGGTGGGGTCCTGGCCTGTGCTGCCACTAAGGGCCATGTCTGGGTCCATGGCCCTGCAGCAACAGGGGTCTGTTACCACCAAAAGGCCAGGCTGATGTCCCCGGTCTGGGATGCTGCTTGAGGACATGCTGATGTCTGAAGACTGTGGAGAACTGGCCCCACTCCTCATCTGGGTATTATGGGAGAACTGGCCCTAGAGGCATGAGTACAGAAGAACTGACCCTGCCCCTAGCCAGCTGCAGTACTGGGGAGAGCAGGCTCTCAACATTTCAGGAGTTGGAGGTGGGCTGACTTGAAGAATATGAACATAGAAGAGCTCTCCCGTGTGGTGGCATGGACAAGAGAGAGATACCCTCCTACCCTCGTTACCACCTGCAGCATTTGTGCACCTTGCCTGGATAGCACAGAGAGTTGAGCCTGGTGTGTTTGGGAGGGACAAAGGCAAGTTGGCCCAGAGGGCATGAGTGCAGGAGAGCTAGCCCATCACTTGTCTGCAGTGTGTGACATGGCAAGGGAGATGCCCCTACCCCTTGCCACCTACGGTCATTCGTTAGGAGAGCTGGCCCTGTCCTTCACCTGCTGCAGCACTGGGAAGAGCACAGTAGAGCTGGCCCTGGACATGGAGGTTATAGGTGAACTGGCTCTGAGAGTAGGAGATCAGGAGACCCAGCCCTACCTCTTGTCTGCTGGGTGGTGGTGCAGATGAGGGAAAGATGCTCTCCTGCCCTCCACCATCCCTTGCATCCTATGGCAAGTGGGAGGGCTGGCCCAGGGTCATGAGAGTGGGTCCTCACCAACTGTAACCTTCAGGAGAGTGGGCCCTGCACCTCACCTGGGCAACAGGGTAGATATGATTCTGGTTGTCTGTGGTTGGGGATAGGTGGGTGTTGTTGCCAGTGAGCCTGCCTGCAAGAGAGCAGGGAACAGGGAGAGCAGGTAGGAGCCGGCAGGCTGACCAGCTTAGATACTTCTCAGATCCAGATCCAGGGCTCTGAGTTGGCCCACCCCAACATCTACACCACTGAATAACTGCCGGAGCATGAAGGGGCTGGCCCCACAGATCCAAAACTACAGGATCTCCATAATACAGGGCAACAAACAACAGGATATCCTTGAGAACTCCTCTATGAGGAGTCTCAGTGAGATTCCAGTATTGACAGACTAGCAGAAGCCAAAGGCCTTGAACCAGACCAATGAATCATTGCAAAAAGCAATTTTTTCAGAAAAAAAATATGGACAGAAAGGTATACTGCAGGACACATTGTAGCTCCTATACTAGTTTTTTTCTTTCCTCTGTTGAGGGGATAGGTTGCAAGGGTAAGAGGTTGGGTACAAGGAGAGGGAGAGATGACTGGGGCTGTAGTGTACAGGTGAAATTCAAAAAGAACCAACGGAACGCCTTTTTAAAAGTTCTACAAGTGATTCAAATGACGCAGGTGTCACTGGAATACCCACAGCTTTGGAAAGTGGTTACATTACAAAGTGACAATACCACTTACATTCTGCTATGTTCTGAAAAAGTCACTTATCATTTTATCTTTCTGCATCTTGTTTCATCTTTCTTTTCTCTGTGAGACACGGTCTCACCACATAGCTCTGGCTGTTCCAGAGCTCACTACATAGACCAGGCTGTCTTCAAACTCGGAGAGATCCACCTGCCTCTGCTTTCTGAATGTTGGGATTAAAGCTGTGCACTAACACCACACGAGGCTGCTGTTATAGTTCTTTGTACAAAGTGTATGTGTCTCAAACATTTATCTAGATTTATTCTTCTAGTAACTAGTGACAAAAATAATCAAAATAAAAATATGGGACTGGAGAGATGGCTCAGTGGTTAAGAGCACTGACTGCTCTTCCAAAGGTCCTGAGTTCAATTCCCAGCAACCACATGGTGGCTCACAACCATTTGTAAGGAGATCTGATGCCCTCTTCTGGTGTGTCTAAAGATAGCCACAGTGTACTCATGTAAGTAAAAGCAATAAAATATTTAAAAAAATAAAATAAAAATTTTTAGGTTTTTCTATTTTTAATAAATTAATATTTTAGATGATTTTAAAAATCATTTTAGTTTTCATACCTTGCTCTAATTTTCAGTTCCCAAACTCTCCATACCTTCCAAAATAGATTTCTCCAATTCACTCTAGCCTATCACTTACTTACTGCTACCAACTATCCTCCACTTTACTCTTCACTCTCAGATTCCCAGAGTCTATCCCTCACAAGGCAGGTAGTAACTTTAGAAATATCACATGCTTTTGGTTCACTGTATAAAAAAGCCTCCCAAAGCCACCTTCAGGACCAGGCTACTTCTGTCCAGAGGCATGTCCTTTTAGTCTCTCTCTCTCTAAGCTTTAACTATATCCATTCTTTAGTTTTTCTACCAGCCCCTCAAACATTTACATGTGACCAAGGCTTTGTGTTTGGTGATTAACCATTCCCCTCCTCTAGAACCAGGGTAGTGCCTGGGTCATAGGTCTTTTCAGTGCTACAGTCAGAGGCCTCAGGGCAAACTAGGATGAGCTGATCTCTCTACCCCAAAGCTACTCAGTAAGCACCCATTCTAAGGTCGGGTCACATTCCCCAGGAAACTTCCAACCACACCCACGGCACTAATCTTCTAACTTAACACTACAGTGAATGAATATTTATTCCCTCACTACTTCTAAGTCCCACAAGTACAGAGCCAGTGAGTCATCTGATTAACTAACCAGACTGTTCTCAAATCTTAGCACTGTCTTTAGCCAGCTGCAGATAATGTTTAGTATCTATTATCTGTTGGGCTGGCCAGATGGTTCAGCAGGTGAAAGCACCTGTTTACCAAGCCTAACGAGGTGAGTTCAACTCCCAAGACCCTGTGGCTTACAATGACACACACACACACACACACACACACACACACACACACAGAGAGAGAGAGAGAGAGAGAGAGAGAGAGAGAGAGGGAGAGAGAGAGAAAGAGAGACAGAGACAGAGAGAGAGACAGAGACAGACAGAGACAGAATTTAACTACCTGTAAAGTAAAAATAAATGAAAAAATTTTTATGTTCAAAGGTATTAAGAGTTGAATAAAGAGCTTTTTTTTTTTTTTTTTTTTTTTTGCTGTTGTTCTTTGGGATGATAAAGACCCAAATATTAGAAGACATCACTATTATTTAAGGTAATATTCTAGAAAACCAAGACAATAAAAAATTTCACTGTCTTGATCCTAGCAACTAACCAAACAGACAGATCAGAAGCCTCCCACTTTCTCCATTTCATGTTTAAGACAAAACACAGGATGTTAATGCTCTGGTTTTGCTTGGATGATAACTTACTCATCCAAGTAGCAAGCAGCAGAGGGTGGGATCAGTATGATGTAGCTCGTGGGACAGTAAGGTCAGAAGGCACACGGTGGTGGCAGGTGGTGGAAAGTAAGGCTACACCTGCAATTCCTGGGCAACAGGAAACACCAAGTTTGTGAGGGGTTAGTGTTAATAGTGTTTTATTCTGAAAATAAAAACAGTATACGGTCATTCATTACACAAACCTCAAACACTACAATGTGGTTGTACAGAGCACACCCATGTCCTGGGCTAAGTCTTCCTGAACACCCCTTTCTCTTAATCCTCTCTTAAACCTATTTAACCTGTCTAAAAATAACTCCTCAATCCAGAATAAAGTCTGAAAAAAAATAAAGAATACTCACTATCCTACTTTCCAGAAATAACCCACTTCTTAATATTTTCACACAAGAAGTTAAATGACACTACTTAAGAATAAAGATTCTCCATCCATCCATCCATCCATCCATCCATCCATCCATCCATCCATCCATCCATCCATCCAAATATTTACTGAAGCTGGACACAGACAGTGGCTTGTGTCTTTAATATCAGTACTTGGGAGGCAGAATCAGGTAGGTCTTACTGAGTTCAAGGCCAGGTCCTGGTTTATAAGAGTTCCAGACTAGACAGAGTTACTAGTTTGTTTATTTAGTGCACAATTTGCTTGCTATTACGGGGTGAAGATTTAGTTCTGATTTTGAATACAGACCATGGGAGAATAGCAGCATGCTGCACCATGGCAAGGCTAGCAGGGGCCAGTGAACACAGTGGGGAAAGGCTCCTGATTGTGCACACATTAGCCAGAAGTCACACCTGGCTTTTAAAAATAAAGAAGGAATGTTCCAGGTATGCAGAGGAAACAGCAAATTCTGTAATCTACACAGTGACACTGTCTTTCCTCCTTGGCCTTCATCCAAGCACCATCCTCTCAGAATAAAACATGACCAACAATGACATTAAGTGAGAACACACAAGCAACAAAGATTACTAAAAACTAAAAAATGAACAAAACACTTGGAAATTTAGCTTTCCTTAAATTTGGTCAAACTCTAAATGGCAATTCAAATATGGGAAAGCAAAAAACCCAAACACACACAGAAGAGAGAGTAGAAGGGCAGTAAATACCTAAGCACAGATTCACTCAACAGCAAAGAGGAGCAAATTGGGACAACTAGATTCTTTCCTATCAAAGGAATGCCCACACAGTCTAAAACAAAGTATTGTTTAATGAAGAATGAAGGTCAAGCCTGAGTTAACTAAGTAGCAAGAAGTCTTTCTTCCTCTTTCTCTTGAGACTACAACTCCCAATCTCACCTCAGCCTCTGGAATGCTGGGATTACAGGCTTGTGCTACCACTCCTGTATCTCCCTGGAGTATCATAAAAATCCAGAATAAACTGGAGAGATGGCTCAAAGGTTCAAGTGCTGGAAGTGCTAGCATGAGGGAGGGCCAAGTCCAGATCCCCAGAACACACATAAATGCCAGGGGAGGTGTTGATTTGCTGGAAATCCCAGCTCCTAAGAAGGTGGACACACACTAGAGGATCCCAGGAGCAAGCTAGTTTACTAGACTAGCCCTATTGGCAAGCTGTGGGGTTCAGCTAGAACCGACTCAACAGATATAGTAGAAAGATCAAGGAAGACACCTCTTGTCAACCTGGGACCTCCATACACATGCAAGTACATATGTGCCCATGAATGTTGTGTGTCTGTTGGTCTGTCTCTCTATCTGACACACACACATATGCAGCAACCAAACATGACTGGGAATGTAGCTCAGTGGTCAAATTATGCTTCACACACGGTTTATGTTGGGTAAGGGAAGCAGTCTAGTAAAAAGGATCATCAAATCTGGAAAGTCACATTTTAGAGAAAAAAGATTATTAAAGATTTATTTTAATTTATATGTATGTCACTGTGTGAATGAGTACCATGTGAAGGGAGTGCCCGTAGAGTCCAGAAGAGTGTGTTAAACCTGCATGTGGGTTCTGGGACCCAAGCTTTAGGTCTTCTGAAAGAGCAGCAAGCATTCTTTTAAGACTGCTCTTCCAGAGGACCAGGGTTCAATTCCCAGCACCCATATGGTAGCTTACAACGGTCTGTAATTCTAAGCTCTGACACCCTCACACAACATACGCAGGCAAAACACCAATATACATAAAATAAAAATAAATAAGCTATAAAAAAAGAGACCCTTCACCCCTAAAAAAGAAACAGTTAAGAAGGTAATTTTATAGTACATGGGTTCAATAAAATTTAAAAAGCAACCTCCCAACAGCAATTACAAAGGCAATCACTAATAAACATCAGAAGCAATCATTTATTGTCATCTTTTATAATAAAACATTTTTAACTATCCATTTTTAGAATAAAATAAAACCATAGCAGGTTATTCTTGAGAGTATGTAACCAAGGTTCTAACTTTCTTTTTGTCTCAGCCTCCTAAGTGCTGGGATTACAAGCAGGCTACGTGCAGTTTAACAGAAAGAACAAAACCAAAATGTAAGAAAGATAAAGCTTAATAATATAGAGTCAAAAAGGTACAAACAAGATTTTAAAACAAAATCCAAGATGGAACAGAGTAAAACAGCACATTCCTATAATAGTAGTTATCCCAGCAATAGGAGGGTGGAGAGGCTAGGCCAGGAGGATCAAGAGTTCAAGCTACATCCTCTAGATAGTTTGTTCTCTAGATCAGCTTGGGCTGCATGAGACTCCTTCTCAAAAAGAAGACACAGGACTGGTGAGGTAGGCAAAGGTGTCTGATGCTAAGCCTGACAATCTGAGTTCATCCACTGAATGCACACGGGGAGAACCAGATTCTGCAAGGTGCTCTCTGATGCACCTGTGCCCCTACCCCAGAAATAAATACCAAAAATAAGCTCAGATACAAAAATATTAGGACATTATTTTACTGATAATATACAATCTGTAAAAAACATCTCAAGAAATGCAGAACCTACCTGTCACCAAACAATACCACACCAGAGGACATTATAAAGTCATCAGTTAGGAGAATGAGGAGACAAGCCACAGACCAGTAGAAATATCCACAAAAAAAGTTCCTGATATAAGACTTTTATATGAAATACATACAAAGAACTCATTACCCGGTAACAGGAAAATTAACAGCTCTACTAGAATGGACAAAATACTCATGAGACACCCTATCAAAGATGACATACAAACAGCACAATGCAATGAAAATTTGTTCAACATTACACATCATTGTAATGGCCAATTACAATGATGAAACAACAGCCAAGCACACACTGCTACTACATGTTTTAGAAAAGATACAATCCACATGCTTGCAAAGATGTGGAATGCAAGAAAATACAGCTGTGAAAACAGTACTGAAGTTTCTCATGAAACTAAATATAATCACTGCCACAATCTAGCTCCTTCATTTAACCCCATCAGTAGAAAAGTTAAGGCCTCAGAAAAACTAACCTGTATGGCACGGACCTGACAAAACGTCAAAGTTAATAAATGACAACAAACACATGAAAAGACCTTCAATGTCACTAGTAATTACTACAAGATACACCATACACAGTAACATGGCTACTACCAAAAAACTTCAACACAGCCAGAGGTGGTTGTGGTGGTGATATACACCTTTAATCCCAGCACTCAGGAGACAGAAATAGCGATCCCTGAGTTCAAGACCAGCCCGATCTACAGAGTGAGTTCCAGGACAGCCAGGGCTCCAAAACCAAAAAAATTTTTAAAATCCCCTTGGTAGGAAAGATGGGTTCAGTGGGAGGGTAAAAGGTGTCTGCTGCCACGCCTGATGACCTGATTCAATACAACCCACATGGAAGGAGAGAACACAGGAAAGAACAGAGTCCCACAAGTTGCCCTTTGACCTTCACATGTCCCTCCCCACAATGTACATGAAATATCTTTTAATTGTAATAATAGAAGCATTTAATCCTCTTGAAAGACACACATAAGCATGCACATGCACAGATACATGGGAAGCTCATTAAAGTTCTCAAGGCTCAGAACTAGAAAATCATAAATGAGCACAGATAACCGCATAATGGGGCAGCTCAGAACTGTTAAAAAGATGAAGCATGACTGTATTATGTAAATAGAAACCAATATACAAGGGCTTTTTTTTCTTTCAATTTTTAAAATCAAGGTAAACAGGTCATTGTAGCTCAACCTATAACCCTAGCACTTAAATGCTCAGAAAAGGGGATCACCAGGAGTTCATGGCTACATACTCAGACTTTTCTCAGGAACACAAAACAAAAGAATTAAAATCAAGTAAAAAAATACACATCCTAAACAGAGGCTTACTTTTAACTTCTTATTAAATAAAATAACAACGGGGAACTGGGGAGATGGCTTAGCAATTAAAAGCACTGAGTTCATATGATATTTGTGTAGTAAAGAGACTTGTAAGGGTGGGAAATTAAGGGTTACAATAATCAGAATTCTCTTCCTAGATACATGTATGAAATCGACTCAAAGAACAAACTCAAAAAGAAAAATAAAAAAGGTATCTTTCCCAAGATCAGTTAGAAGAGCCAAGATTCAAACTCAAGTCTCCAGTTCCTGGGACACAGAGTAAGTTTCACTACACAGACAGGCACAAGCTTTACAATGCTGAATGAATGTCCAGGTTAATTACCAAACCAGGAAGTGGTGGCACACACCTTTGTTCCAAGACAGGTGGTTCTCTTTCTTAACTTTGAGGCCAGCCTGGTCTACAAAGTGAGTTCCAGGACAGCCAGGGATACAGAGAAACTGTGTCTCAAACAAACAGAAAAGAAAAAGAAAAGGAAAGAAAAAGGAAATGAGATGAAACAGTGAAGCTAATTTTGACCACAAAAAACAGTACTTTTTTATTATAATTAGGGACATTTTTATCATCTCTCTCTTGCTTCTACAGAGGCTTAAAAAATAAAGGACAAGAGAGACAGTTCAGTTCAGCACCCAGCACCCCTGGCAACTCACAACTGTCTATAACTCCAGTTCCA
The DNA here is from genome assembly GCF_963924665.1 of Micromys minutus. Classification (NCBI taxonomy): domain Eukaryota; kingdom Metazoa; phylum Chordata; class Mammalia; order Rodentia; family Muridae; genus Micromys; species Micromys minutus. The sequence goes on along the minus strand of NC_137976.1, from coordinate 60,633,562 downwards.
GGAATCTGACACCCTATACTGGACTTCATGGGCACTCACATAGTACATACACACACATGCAGGCAAGACACACATATATATCAAAAAATTCCTTAAAAAATAAAAAGGATACAACCTCCTTTGAAGTAACAACCTCCCTCTAATTAGACCCCAGTCAGTTACTTCTGTAACTAGAAGTGCTTGAGGAGAGAAGAGCTGCTCTAGGTGCAAGACTTGAACAGAAAGAACTGTGTGCTGAACATTATCACTATAAAACCAATACTGATGAAGACAGTAAGGATTCGACCACAGCTACTTGTTTTATACTTGGTTACTTATACAAGCTCCTGAGCTTTGTGAAAGTATAACTCAGAGCACATCTTTAGCAAACCAGAACAAGTTCTAAGTTCCCTCATTTAAAACATGTAAAACTAGCCTTCCTCATGTCTCCTTGGAAACTTGCCTATCATAAAGATCAAAGAAATATTGAGGACCCTTTATCAGACAGATGTCAACTAAACATTACCACATCATGAATTAGGTCTGCAGTGCTGGTACCATGTAGCCCAGAAGAATTAATCTCTTTCTCTCAAAAGGTAAATTTGGAATCAAGACCCCAAGATAAGTGAAATACTCAAGAATTCTTTTTAAAAAAACATGTGCTTGCCCAACACAATGGTGCACATCTGTACTCCCACTTACTAGGATCCTGATGCAGATCTTAAGTCCAGAAGTTTGGGTTGAAACAAACCTGGGTATTGTAGAAAGAGCCAGTTTCAAAAGAAAAATAAACAAACTAATACCTGCTTCTGGAAAGAAATGAACCATTCTGCTGGCACAGATTTACAATCAAAGTACTAAGGAGGTTGAGAAGAACAAACCCAGTTCAAGGCTTTACGTGGTTGAGAGGGAGCTCTATAGAACGAAGAGAGGGCTGGGCTCGTAGCTCAGCGATGGAGTGCTTGCCTAGAATCACAGGGAGGTCTGTGGTTCCGTCCAGGACAAGGGGTTAAAAAAGAGAAAGAAATAGCAGAAGCAACCCTCAAGGTACTTTTTCATTCCCTGACATTTCTACACTTAAATCCCTAGTGCCAACTCATTAACCTAAGAACAAGTCATAGTACCAAAGAATGGCAGTTCTTGATGCTAATCCATTTCCCCGATAGACTAGTGAAAACAAGAACAAAACATTTTTAATTTAGGGCAACCTCTTTTTACCAAAACCCAAGAGTTACTTTATCTACCTACCTACCTACCTACCTACAGCTAAGCAACAATATAAAATTCAGTTTACCTGATATAAATGTACAATAGTGTTCCTGGCTAATTAATCTCTAGAAAGATCTAAAAACAGAGGCTGCCAAATATGTTGGCTAACACGTGTAATCCCAGCACATAAAGCTGAGACAGGAAGAGTGTCGGAACAGCCCAAGCTGGAATGAGGCCCTGTCTACAAAAGGCAGAGGATGGGTGTAAAAGTGCATGAGGTACTTCCTTCACACACACACACACACACACACACACACACACACAAAGACTGGGGTAGAGACGTGCAAGAATGTTCTACAAATGCCACAGAGCTTCTGGCAAAGTTGACATGCCCTAACCTGCTTTAAAAATTACTATTCACTGCCTTCATCCCAACATAATTTTATTCATACTATTCTTCTGGATAGCTCTACTAAAAAAAAAAAAAATACCCAGAGCAAATTCTTGTGTATTTATTTCAATATCCTGCCTACTTATAAGAGCGGAAGAGTCGAACACAGCAGGGGAAAAACGTGACGTGCACAACCTTCATCCAAAACACAGCTCGCCGTTGTCTAATTTTGGGCCTAACCGGTTTGGTTGTCTTTTTTTAAAAGGTTAGAAATGAAAAGCTAGAAAAGCTACAGGTCACTTGTAAAGAAGAACCTGGCTGCTGTATCGATGGGTGTTGGTGATTTGTCAAAGAGGAAACAAATCTCACTTCCACTCTACCTATTTCTATTAAGACTGGGGATGGGGAGAACCTCCCATCAAGCCACAATGGCAATTATTTTACACTCCTGTCTTGGACGACTTGATCCAGAACTAAGTTATTTGCAGCAACTTTTTTTTTTTTTTTTTTTTTTTTTTGAGTGAGGGCGCGCGTGTTTCAGACAGCCAAACATGGTGAAAAGCCAACCTCAGCCCAAGTTAACCTTAAGAAGCAAATATTCACCTCCTGGCTGAAGACCAAGCAAAAACTGTAAGATCCTTAAGTTCTGTTCTTAAGCGCAGAGCCCTGCAAAACTTTATCCTAATGTGGAGAATGAGGAAGAGTTTACAGACTGAACTTAAGGGGCTCGAGACGGGATTCCCGAGCGACGAGGCTGCAGAGAACGCAGCTGGTAAAGGAGAGAACATCCAGAAACAAACCCGAAGGGTCCGGTGCAGCGCCGGCGGGAGAGAAGAGCAAGAGCGGCCGGAGTGGCCAGGGTCCCCACAGCCGAGCAAGCTTCTTCCCGGCCGAAGCTGAGGAGGGCCAGGGCGCAGACAATGAGCCACCGCCCGGAGCCGCGGGCCCGCCCGCAGGTGTCGGCGTCCCGGGCCGCTGGGCCCAGGCCGCGGAGGCGGGAGGAGGGCGGCGGCTCGGCCCGGGCGAGCGGCGTTCGCACTTACCAGAGAGGAAAGGTCTCCGCCCGACCCAGAGCGGGCTGTCGGGCCGAAGCGGGCGAGCTCTGCGCTGGAGAGCAGAGAGGGAGGAGGACAGGGCGGAGGGGAGCAGCGCGGGGCGCGGCCGTCGCTACCGAGGCCGTGAGGCGCAGAACCCCTTGGGCCAGGGAGGGGAGGGCAGGAGCCTTCGGCAATGGCGACGGCCCGGGCCGGAGGGGAAGCGGAACAACCGCTGCCGCTGCGCGTGGCCACAACCCTGGGGGAGGGCGGCGACGGGGCGCGGGGCGGGGCCGTAAGGTAGCCCCGCTCCGACCGTGACGTCATGCCCGGAGAGGCAGGCTCTCACAGGGCTGCTGGGAACTGTAGTCCAGTCATCTGCTGGGGAGACCAGAGACAGTGGGCTTTACAGAGGAAAACTTGTCCCTCTTTTAATTCTGCATTCTGCATTACCTGCAGTTACATTTTACCTACTGAAGATGTTGACGGAGAACAGCTGATCCATACATGTTTGTTCATACAAGGTCTTTGTTTCTGAGAATTTATCACCACTTTGAGGGGAAGGGACAGGTTTTCGAGACAGGGTTTCTCTGTGTAACCCTGGCTGTCCTGGAACTCACTCTGTAGTCCAGGCTGGCTTTGAACTAAAGATCCACCTGCTTCTGCCTCCTGAGTGCTGGGAACCACTGCCCATTTTAACCAGACTGTGCTGCTAAATTAGGTCCTCCCTCTTTGCAAACGAAAGATTCATTTATTTTTCTGTATTTTATCAATGGAGGGGTTAATCTATGTGTTCTTACTTCACAACTATGTCAATATCTAATATCTACAAAGGACACCATTAGGCACCAGAGATTCGAGGGTGGACATGCTTCACTTAGCCTTTGTAAAGGTTAAGAATATGAAAACATAATGATCAAAACATGGATCTCTGTTACAAGGAAAAAAACTGGGGGGGCGTGATACTGTGGATGGAGTGGGCAGAAAAGGTGGCATTTAACGTGAAAGCGGAAAAGGAAAACCAGAACTGAGGGGAAAGGAAGTAGGAAGTACAAGCAGGAAGAGGAACGCCATGGTCAGTGGAGAAAACCCATGTTGGGCTAGAGAGATGTCTCAGCCATCGACAACCAAAACCACAAGACTTGTGTAGTGTAAGATGGGTGTATCAGAAAGTAGTGCAGTGCAAGACGATGAAGCAGACCTGCAATTCCAGCACTTGGATGGCTGAGGTAAGGTGAGGAATTTGAGTACCCAGAGGTAGAGGAAGGATAAGGGGTACATGGCGAGTTGGAGGTCAAATGAACTACATCACCCAAAAGAAGCTAGAAGATGAGCAGCCAGTACTATGGCTGCTTAGGACAGTTGTGAAATGCATATCTGTGTGTACCATTTTATTCTCTGCAGCCTATCAAATCCTACATTCAGCCAACTGCTATTAACATAGGATGGATGCTTGTTGTCTTAGTCAGGGTTTCTATTTCTGCACAAAACATCATGACCAAGAAGCAAGTTGGGGAGGAAAGGATTTATTCAGCTTACACTTCCACATTGCTGCTCATCACCAAAGGAAGTCAGGACTGGAGCTCAAGCAGGTCAGGAAGCAGGAGCTGATGCAGAGGACATGGAGGGATGTTGCTTACTGGCTTGCTCAGCTTGCTTTCTTACAGAACCCAGGACCACCAGCCCAGGATGGCACCACCCACAATGTGCTGGGCCCTCCCGCCTTGGTCACTAATTGAGAAAATGCCTTACAGCTGGAACTCATGAAGGAGTTTCCTCAACTGAAGCGCCTTTCTCTGTGATAACTCCAGCTGTGTCAAGTTGACACAAAACCAGCCAGTACGCTTGAGTAACATAGGACTATATGTCACTTTACATGGATATTGGCTGCTTAACTCTAATTCTGTTTTCCTATTATTGGCATTGAAGATGGATTATCAAAATAGGTAGCTTCCCTAGAGTGATCCTTAAGTCCGTTTTATTCCAATTAGAGCTGCAAAAGACCATTTTAGTTCCGAAAGCATGTAGCATTCTCCTGAATAACTAGCTAACAGATAAATATTTTTGGAAAGTGACTGAAATACACATTAATACACACCTGCGTTCCTACCACCACCCCTAGTTGAGGTGAGCGGTTTTTCTGTTTTCTGCATCCAAAAGAACCTAACCCAACTTTTAAGATAAGTTATAAAAATGGAACAAATCCTGGGAGATAATGAACAGGAAATGATATCCATCCTCTGGGCCTGAGACAGAGGACCACACACAGAATTACGAAACGAACTGGAAATACAGAACACCTACTCAGTGTCTGTGGAAGGAGGACAGTATGAAGCAGCCACACTCAGACATGTGGTTGTATCAAAATCAGTGCCATCTACTGATCAGAAGAGAGCCACATTAAAGTTTGTGACACTTGTGGTTTGCCTGCACTTCTCAACTCCCCTATAAATAAAGAGAGCACTGGATTATATAAAAAGACACAATCTTTATTCTTAAAGATTTATTTTATGTCTGTTAGTACACTGTCACTCAGACACTCCTGAAGAGGGCATCAGATCCCATTACAGCCACCATGTGGTTGCTGGGAATTGAACTCAGGACCTCTGGAGGAGCTGTCAGTGCTCCTAACCTCTGAGCCATCTGTCTCACCAGCCCAATAAGACACAATCTTAAACATTAACTGTAAAGACAGATGAAATTTGATTCAATTGAACAAAACTAGTATTTTATGTGTGTGCTTGCACACACACACACACACACACACACGCACACACACTCATGAATGCAGTACATATGCATACCCATACTTAAGCAAAGGTAGACTTTACTTAAAGAAACAAAAGAGGGGAGGTTAGGGTGGCTGTAGAGATGACTCAGCAGTTAAGAGATGGCTGCTCTTCCAGAGAACCTGTTCGAGTCCCAGCACCCACACAGCAGCTTACAATCACCTGTAACTCCTGTTTCAGGAGATCCGATGCCTTCATGGGTACCAGACGTGTGGTGCATATATATGCATGAAGGTAAAACACTCAGACATAAATGAACTAGAAATAGTTTAATGCAGTTTGACTCTCCATAGGGTAGAGGAATATGTAGTAGGATCTAGTTTTTTATCTGACTTAGGTTTTTCTCTGCTTTGGTTTTATGTTTACGCCTTCCTTTCTTTTCCTTGTGTACCCACACAATTCAAAAGTCAGTTCTCTCCTGACACTTTGGGGGGACCCAGGAATCCGATTCACACAGAGTCGACCTGGGCCCACGGGTCTCTACTGACATGTCATCTCAGTCTCCATGCCTTGTTTCTTTTCGGCTTCAGAATACAAGAGGCAGTGCTGAGGCCTGGTAAGACTCTAGAGCAGTGGTTCTCAACCGTCCGATGCTGTGACCGATACAGTTCCTCAGGGGTGACCCCCATCCATAAAGTTATTTTCACTGCTACTTCATAACTGAATCAGTTCCCACTCGCAAGCCAGCTTACAATTCCCTTCACTCACCAACACCTGAAATCTAGGGTAACCATCTGTGGGGCTCAGCTGCTGCGGAGAACAGTGCAGCTGTCCCAGAGCACCTCACCGCAGAGGTAGCTGAGGTGGCAGGAAATGTACCACAGGCGTATTGCCCCACATCACTTAAAGGACAGCAGAAGAATGTCTAGGGTGCCTTAATAAGTATTATCTCAAGATGTTAAATCCCCATCCCCCTTTCTCTTTGGGAGGGGATAGGCTGAGAATGGCCTCGTGAAGTATGTAATCCAGGCTGACCTCAAATTGGCTAGATAGCCAAGGCTAGTTTTGAAAGCCTGATTATTTTCCTCTCCAAGTGCTGAGATTACAGGTGTGAGCCATCACCACCAGCCTGCTCCCCACTCTCAATAGCCTGTTTTTATTTTTTCGGGGTGGTGGTACAAGGTCTCATTAAATACAAACACACTAAACAAAAACACAAAACTCTGGCTGTCCTGGAACTTACTATGTAGACCAGGCTGACTTTGAATTCATAGACTCACCTGCCTTTGCCTCTGGAGTACTGGAATTAAAGGCATGAGCCACTATGCCTAGCTCTAAAAATTCCTGATGGCTGGCCAACATCGGTGAGTGTAGTAGATTCTGCCTCTGTGAAGACACACTGTGCCTTTTTGTGATTCTATTTAAGCAAGCTGGAAGTTTAAATTTTTTTTTAAGATTTGTTTATTTTATGTATGGGAGTACACTGTCACTCTCTTCAGACACACCAGAAGAGAGTGTCAATCCCATTACAGATGGTTGTGAGCCACCATGTGGGTGCTGGGAATTGAACTCAGGTCCTCTGGAAGAGCAGTCAGTGCTCTTAACCACTGAGCCATCTCTCCAGCCACAAGCTGGAAATTTAATTAGCTTTCCAACCAACCAACCAACCAACCAACCAACCAACCAACCAACCAACCAAGTGTCTGTGTTCAATTCTTAAATCCTATTTAAGTATTACTGTGGCTTGAAAGAAAACAGTTGATTCTGAAGTAGTGGGTTTTGACTGAGTTTGCTAATTAAAAAAAAAAACAATTTGGATTTTAATTGTGATAAAAGTAATCCCATTTCAATGTCACATTATTAACCTCAGAGTTAATGCTTATAAAACAAATGTATTTTTCTTTATAATATATATTAGTATCTATGTATTTCATGTGTTACAAATGTATTTTTAAATGTACTTGAAAATATATACATACAAACATACACACATTTTTATATATATTTGAGACAGTCTTGCTACGTTGTCCAGACTAGTTTTAAAAGTCCTGATCCTTCTTTTGACTTAGACTCCACATTATAAAACTACAGTCAGATGCTACCACACACAGTTTAGAATTGTTTCTTATATAAAAACATAAAACAGGTATGGAACTTGACTGGTTTGAAACTTTATAGTTATTTAAAAGATTTCTGGTGGTGGTACTTTTAATCTCAGGACTTGAAAGGCAGAGGCAAAGGCAGAAGGGGAAGCCAGAGAAACCCTGTCTAGAAAAATCAAAATAAAAAAACAAGAACAAAAATGATTTCTAATATTACTAACTTTATGGCACTGGGTTGTTTCTTCTAATATTTAAATCAATAAGGATTATTATGGCACATCAAGTCTTATATGTAAAATTATAAATGGCTTATTCACATAAGAACACTAAAAGACTTTTAGCAGAGTAAGAAACTGTAGGTACGTAAGAGTCATTTCTCAGCACTCAACATAAAACAATGTCAATACACTTGGTCTCCTGCCTCTGCCTCCCAAGAGCTGAATTAAAGGCATGTACCACACTGGTCCAACATTTTTATTCTAAAGTGATGTATGTGTGCACATGTGTATGTCTGTAAAGGCCAGAAGTCAACTTTGGGCGGGTGCTCCCAGGAGCTATCCACTGAGTGGTTTGTTTTTGAGCCAAGTCTCTGCCTGGGACCTGGGGCTCCACCAGTTAGTCTAGGCTAGCTGACCAGGCAGCTCTTGGAATCTTCCTGCCCTCACCCTTCCCATATCCTCCCACATGCATACACACTTCAGGACTGAAACTCTAAGCATTCACCATACACAGCGTTTTACAGGGGTGTTGGGGAATGAAATCAGGTCTTCATGCTTATGTGGTGAGCCATGCACTGACTGAACTGTCTCCCTTAGCTGTAGAATGTGCTTGTTAACCTATTTGTGACCCTATTTAGTTTCCACCAAGTGTAACACTAAATCAAGACCATTTGTTTTTGTGTGTTTTGTTTTTTTAAATCACCCGAGGACTGCATATTTTTAAAATAATCATCTAAATTACTTTATTCTTAATTATAAGGGTGTCTCCATGTTTAGTGTGAATTAAAAGGTTCTATTCACAAAATGAAAATAATTTGACATTAATAAATAATGAACTCATTTTTCTATATCAAATGAAGAGCATCACTTCTAAGTATTAATTTAACACAACGAAGCTTTCTTTCCTTGAGTACCAAAGAGCACTTCAAGGTTATACAACAAAACACTAAAATTTTCAATTATCTGACAATGACCCAAAATTTCTTCTAGGAAACAAAATATTTTTGTTGTTTGTTTTTCCAGACAGTGTCTTACAATATAAACCAGGCTGGCCATGAACTGACAGAGAGCTGTCTGGTAAACACAATTTTAACCACAAATGAAGACAAAATAACCAGTTAAATCTGAAAAGAACACTCTCGTCACAAACGAATAGGTCTCATTTATTAGGTTTGTAGAAAACACTTGATTGTATAAAACTTACAGGGAAAAGTGGCCATATTTGAAAACAGCTAGAAGGATCAAAGTAGAACACAGAATCGTAATGAGCAGCGTCACAGAACACACTAAAGAGGTGTGGATAGTCAGTCCCACTGGGACCTGGACTGTCAAATTCTTAAGTATCTGTGGAGAGAGGGGGACAGAAAATTGGAGACGTTCAGATGTTCAACTATGAATGGGTCATCTACATCAAGCTCCTACCATTCAAGGCTCTAAGGACTTCTCACAAGGGGGGCAGAAAGAATCTAAGAGCCAGAAGATGTGGGAGACAGCAGTAAAATGCATACTTCTGGGCATGCTATGGCAGCTACCTCTATCAGTACATGGCAGCTGGAGTTACCTCTAAGGCCCCACTGCTACTGAAGGAGCTGTAGGAAACTGGCGGTTGCTAATGGAGGAAGAGTCACTCTCTTGGACTCCAATTCACTCGCAGCCAAGGATGGCCTTAAAACCATAATTTCTAGTCTTCCTGCTGAAGGAAACCGAATGGGTTCGCCCCGCTTTTCCTTGCCATTTCGCACCCTTAGAAAGGGTGCCAGCTATGTTGTACTCTGATCCAATGAGGCATGGGACTGCCTTACACCTCCAGCTGCCAATTTAAATGATACCGACTTTACCTACTGCGGCCATCCGTAGCAAAGACAACATTAAAACAGCCAGTGTTCTGTATTAGAATGTAACATGCTAACCCTTTAGTACAGCAGACAGACTCTGACGTGAGTGAGGCAATGCTGTTTAAGAGCAGCATAAAGGCATCTTACTGATTTGTACTGCATGCTTTTCCACTGGCAGATCTCCTCACTCTTCAGAGCACAAGGAGCTGCTACTTCTGACTGAGCCCAGCATTTCAAAATTGGGAACTCTGCAAAACAAAAAGTGGGGGTAGGGGGACATCAGAAAAGAGACAGCATCAGAGGATAGCAATGCCACCAAGCAAGTTTAAGGCAAGAAGGACCTATATAGGAAGATCTTAGCTCATTCCCTTCCCCTAAAGAGAAATGACCAGTTGTTCATGTCTACTCATAAAAGAACATGTTACCTACGGTTTTGTATAAGGAGCCAGACACAAGTGAACCTGAACATATCCTGGAAGTCATCAGACACTTCCAGGAAACAATTACTTGAGTTCAATCAGAAAAGCTGGGACACAGCTTCACATCAATTGGCCTTCCAAAGGAGCTTCAAAGCAAAGGGAGACACACCCCGGCACGGTGGCGTGCACTGTTAATCCCAGCACTCAGGAGGCAGAGGCAGGAGGATCCCCGAGTTCCAGGTCAGCCACCACGACACTGACAAACCCTGTCTCAAAAACACCAGGGAAAAATTATGCCCATTAAGAACTGAGGGCTGAGGCTGGAGAGAAGGCCTGGAGGTTAAGCATTTCCTGCTCTTCCACACACACACACACACACACACACACACACACACACACACACACACACACACACACACACAGCTGGTGGCTCCCAGTTGACTTTAACTGGAAGCTCCTCCAGGGCATCTGAAAGCAGCTTCTGGGTGCTGAACTCCACATATCCACACATCTACACAGACACACAAACATACAAACAACTGAAAAATTCTTAGAATACAAGAGGAGGCAAGAGAGAGAGTGGGTAAATGAGTTAGTCCTGGAGGATGGAGGAGACCGTGACAGAGACAGAACACATGGAATAGCTAGGGGCAGGGGGAAGGCCTGTTTCTCCGTAAATAAAATATGAAAATAAAAACTAGAGCAGGGCGGTGGTGGCACACACCTTTAATCCCAGCATTTGGAAGGCAGAGGCGGGCTGATCTCTGAGTTCGTAGCCAGCCTGGTCTACATTGAGTTCTACACAGAGAAACCCCATCTCAAAAAAACAAAACAAAACTACCTCCAACAAAATATTACATTATGCGTGTGTGTGTGTGTGTGTGTGTGTGTGTGTGTGTGTGTGTACACCGCACCATGTACAATGCAGAGGTCAGAGGAGAGTTTGTCTCTCCTTCCATCATGTGGGTCTTGGTCAGGCTTACCAGCAAGTTGTCTTACCTGAGCTATCTTACAGGCCTGTGAAGTTGCCTTACAACAATTCGCTAAACCACACTGTGGTTTTCTATATGAGCTTAAAATTGTAACAAAAAAGTTACAGAGGAAGAGCATCTGTCATTTCCGTCCTTGTCCTTGACTAAGCCAGTACACCTTTCCACTTATTTTCAACCCTCACCTTGGTCACAGTACATCAGTAAGTCTGGGTTGTTGACCACAATGAGTGTGTCTCCATCTTTCCTATGTGGCCGGTGATAGCGATAGTGCACAGGTATAAAGGCCTGGAAGCAGTCGATGCACTGTGTGTCCTGCCGGGCATAAATGAGGACTTCAGACTCTTTGGACAAGTAGTTGGGGGCTTCTATATTAAAACTTTCTGATACCATCACTGCCTGTGGGAGAGAAAACAAATATCAGCCAAGGAAAAATACTAAGGAAGAAAAAGACAAAAAGTAGACCTGAAGACTGCTGTACACATAGGCAGAAGCATTGGCTGTATCCTGCTATGGGCATTCCTCAACTGAGGTAGAGAACACAGGATATGATGTGTGAACAATAAAAGTACACCAGGGAACAACTATTGACAAAAACCACCCAACTCGAGTTAGGTTAAAATGACTGGTATCATCCCGGCCATTTCCTGTCTTTTGGTGAAGAAAGACGGTACTGAGTAAGACACAGCAGTACAGGCAGGAAGCCAAACAAAGGTCAGCAACTTCTGAGAGTGCATGTAGAGTGGAAATGTGAGAAACGATTTTACTTTTGAGGTGCTGTGGCTCAGGACCAGGGCTTTATACACTCCAGGTAAGGGATCTACCTATTCTCTCTCTTTCTCTCTCTCCTCCTCCCACTGAGCAACAAATTATTCTCTCTCTCTCTCTCTTTCCCTCCCTCCCTCTGCCGCCCCCCCCCCCCCCCCCCCCACGGCAAATGTTTTACTGTTTAGCTAAGGCTGGATTAGAATTTACTCTGCATCTCAGACTGGCTTTTACCCTGCAATTCTCCTGCCTCACCCTTCCAAGTGCTAAAACTTCAGGTATGCACCAAGATTCCCAAACAGGAAATCACATTTTTTAAAAAAAACTTGGAGAGATAGCTCCATAGATAAAAGACTTGCTAAACTAGTCAGACAACTTGACTTCAAACTCTGGCGGACATGGTGGAAGGAGACAGCTGACTCCACAAAGTTTCCCCCTGGGCTATAGAGAGGGCTCAGTGGTTAAGAGCATCTGCTTCTCTATCTTGTAGGCCATTGTTTGCATCTTAGCTTCCATGATGTATACATATAAATGCCTGCAAACTCTTAATTCCAAAAGACCCAACACAATCTTGACTCTGTGGACACTTACACATGCATGTACACATGCACTTACACAAACATATCTATAAAAATCAACAATAAAAATATAAACAAATCATTTTAAAAGGTTGGCCTCTGATCTCTACATGTCTGCCATGGAATGCACATCTACACACAGCACCAAATAAAACAGGCGCTAGAGAGAGATGGCTCAGGTGGTTAAAAGCTCTCAGAGGGGACTTGAGTTTGATTTCAGCTCACAACTGTCTGTAACTCCAATTCCTCTTCTGCCCTCCACAGGCACCCACACATACATGTACACACACACACACACACACACACACACACACACACACACACACACACAGAATTAAAAATAAAATAGAGCTTTAAAAAAATAAAATAAAATGATGTGTTTTTAAAAATGTGCTAAGAGCCCAGCATGGTGAGGTACACCTTTAATCACGGCACCTGGGAGGTAGATGCGGGTGGATTTCTATGAGTTCGAGGCTAGCCTAGTCTACATAATGAGTTTCAGGCCATCCAGAGTTACACAGTGAGACTCTGTCTCAAAAAAGAAAATTAACCAAACAAAAATAAAATGTGTTTAGAATCGTTTTAAAATAAATATCCTAAGCCAAGCAAGGTGCCACATACCTATAATCCCAGCACTTAAGAGGCTGAGCCAAGATTATGACAAGTTCAAAGTTACCCAGGGCACCTAGTCAGCAAACTCCAGGTCAATTTGGACTACCGTGTCTCAAAAATGGATGTATTCCTGGCTGGCCTGGTACTCTTATGTAGACCAGGCTGCCTTCTAACTCAGATATCACCTGCCTCTGCCCCCCGAGTGTTGGGGCTTAAGGCATGTGTTACCACAGCTGGCTATGGCTGCATTCTGATATTTGAGAATCCATAATATAACAGAAAACAGAATTATTGCAGATATCCTAAACAATTACAACTAGTGAAATTCTGCATTATATATTTATTTAGCAATATTCATGTGACATTTATATATTCATATATATACCTGCGTATATATCCAGGGATATGTATGTGTATCTGTATCCAGGGATATTAAATATGTATATGGAAGTGCACACACACTCATGCACTCCTCCTTGTCTTTAGATTTTCTATGCAAAGCTCTGATACTCCTCAGAGAACCATTAACATTAACTCCTTGTCACAGCGAGCATTATAATTTTCCTATTTGGCTGTGACAGCAAGCCCTGTATGCTTTTTACATGGTCTGTCCCTCCTATGCACAGGAATAACAACCCACTAGCAAAGGTCAGGGTTATATACAGACATGAATTATCAAGGGACCTTGGAAGTAACCACATTAAACCACTGTCTCATGAAAGAGATCTACCAAGTATTCAGCCACTACTTCAATGCTTTAATGGCCACAAGGGAGCTCATTACTTTAAAGATCATTCTACCTACTGTTAAAAAGGTATTTGTTTTCCCACGTGGAGACTTGAAGTACTAGCCTATAATACTGGTTCTTGTTTATGAGGTTGCAATACTTCTGTTCCCTATTCTACAGGATCAGATCCTCCAGGAACTGGATTTACAGGCAGCTGTGAACTGGAAACCAAAGGGCAGCAATCACTGTTACCACTAGGCTGCTTCTCAGCCTCTTCATTTGCTCTTCTTAAAGAAGCCTAGCTCTGAGATGTGTGTGTGTCTGTGTGTGTGTCTGTGTGTATGTGTGAATTCATGTGCAAACTTACTTGGGACACCACTATGCCTGCCTAGCTGGATTGTGAGCTTCTGGGAACCACCTTCGATCCTCCTGTCTCCCATCTCCCCACAGAAACACCGGGATTACAGACACTTGCTCTTCAGCACCTGGATTTTACATGAGTTGTGTGGACATGAACTCAGGTCTTCATGCCTGTTGTCTTAGTCAGGGTTTTTATTCCTACACAAACATCATGACCAAGAAGCAAGTTGGGGAGGAAAGGGTTTATTCAGCTCACACTTCCACATTGCTGTTCATCACCAAAGGAAGTCAAGACTGGAACTCAAGCAGCTCAGGAAGCAGGAGCTGATGCAGAGGCCATGGAGGGATGTTGCTTACTGGCTTGCTCAGCCTGCTTTCTTATAGAACCCAGGTCTATCAGCCCAGGGATGGCACCACCCACAATGGGCTGGGCCCTCCCCCCTTGATCACTAGTTGAGAAAATGCCTTACAGCTGATTTCATGGAGGAGTTTCCTCAACTGAGGCTCCTTTCTCTGATAACTCCAGCTTGTGTCAAGTTGACACAAAACCAGCGAGTGCAATTGTATAGCAAGTGATTCCACCCACTGAACCTTCTCTGCAGACCCTTACTTACTTGAGATCTCTCTTCTTTCTCATATAATCACCTAGCACTATGCATTTCTTCCTAACTAGTTTGAGCAGCAAACTATTCATTGTGACATTGTATTTTTACTTGTCTTAAATACACTATTTTTCATGTCCCCGAGAAATATATTAGTCCTTAAATACTTGAGATCTGGAAGATGCCTCAATGTGTAAAATACCCACTGAGAAAACTTGAGGACCTGAATTCAGCTTTCTAGAACCCACATAAAAACCAGACCTGTCGTGTTATCTGTAACCCTAGAGCTGGTGAGGGATGGGAGGGAAACAGAAGATTCTGGTCTGGCTGGCCAGCCAGTCTAACCAAAAACGACCATGCCCCAGGTTCAGTGAGAGATCCTGTGGTAGGAATAGTAGGTGTGTCCCTATTGAAGGAGGCAGGGGTCATGAGGGGAGGAGCAGGCTTTTAGGTTTCAAAAGCCTTCACAAACGCTAGTGTGTGTTCTGCTTCCTGCTTGTGGATGGCTCTCAGCTGTGGTCCAGCAGCCTGCCACAGATTCTGGAACGGTAACTCCAACTAAACTTTCGTTTATAAGTTGTCTCCGTAATGGTGTTTTATCATGGAAATAGGAAAGTAATAGAGACCCAGCCACAAAATATAAGACGGACATATCCTGTGTCAACCTGTGGCCTTCACATACAAGTGCATGCACAAATACAAGTACATATTCAAAGCAAACAGGAAAGCAAAATGCCAGCGTCTTTCTTATTACCAAAGCTGGTCACTATTTATCAACCCTTCATCTTCTCAGAGGCTGAGTCACACATGTATACATTAACTTTCTTAGTCACTAACCTCTGAACTATACCCCTGCAAAGCATTTAACTACCTCAGGCTGGTTGTTTAGTCCTGACAATTGCCACTCGTTTGTTGAAGAATAAGCCTACACTATTGCTAAAAAGTACTTTAAAAACTTAAACAAAACTACAACGTTGTTTTAGCTACCATCTTACTTTAATCCACATCCTAGCGTTCCTGTATTAATTTCTCTTTGAAAACTCTCCAGTATCTGTACCTCTGTTATGTTTCTTTCTCGTAATGAAGCCAACTCATACGGATCCACAAAGAGCCCTGATGGGATGGAATGTTTAATTAAGAGCCGGCAGGTCTGTAGGTCCTCAATGCTTTCTCCAAATTTCACTTTTATTAAAAGGTCTCTGTAAGACAAGGATATTTAAAGTAAATCTCTTCATGCAGATATTAAATAAGAAAGATTTGTTTCACATTCATAATAACGTAGAGACTATATTTCGAATTCATTTTCCAAAAGTAGATTATCGTGTCAAATGAAATACTTACACCACAAGAGATCACCCATTAAATGTTTCATAACTCGTGCCATGAGCCACAGCACAGTGCTAGTGTGAAAACAGCTGAAGATCAAAGAGAAGGCATGAACTCCAAAAGCAGTCACACTTTATACTGGAGAAGAACCAGTATGATCTGAGGGGAAAGCAGTGACCTTCAACAGCGGTACTGACACTGCTTATCTATGTAGAAAAAGACTCATTACTTCATAAGCATCTTCAAGAACTAACTTAGGTCTGGAGATGGCTTGGTGCGTAAGAGAGTGCTGCTCATGCAGAGGACCTGAGCTCAGTGTCAGACCCATGCCCAGTTGCTCACACAGCCTGTAACTCTAGCTCCAAGAGATTAGACTCCTCTCTTCAGGCACCACACTCACACAATACCCACAGGTCCATACATTCCTGCACTCAAGTCCACATGCCTACAGGAATACTCAGCTGCACACACTTACCCACTGGCACACATATATACACACCTAAGGTATATACACACCTAAGGTATCCACACACATACATACAAACACACACACACCTACCTACCCACAAGATCTCATACACACATACAATAAGTCTTTTTTGCTTGTTTTTTTTTTTTTTTTGTTTTGTTTTGTTTGTTTGTTTTTCAAGACAGGGTTTCTGTGTAGCCCTGACTGTCCTCGGACTCACTCTGTAGATCAGGCTGGCCTCAAACACACAGACATTTACCTGCCTCTGCCTCCTGAGTGCTGGGATTAAAGGCAGTCACTACCATCCTTGGCTAAAATATGTCTTCTTTAAAAATTAGTTTAAGCCAGGAGGTGTCTCAAAAAATAAGAATAATATTAGAAAATAATTAATTAATAAAAACAACAAAAATTAATTTAAAATAGGTTACAAACTGGGGGGGGGGGGGAAGTACCTATAACCTTAGCACTTATAACCTAAGGCCAATGCAGAAGGATCTATAAAATTTAAATCCAATTTAGGAGATTTGGTGAGAGAAACCTTATCTCAAAACTAGCAAAACAACGACATAAAATAAGATGCATAATTGTCCCAGCTTTCTGACCAGAGGCAGAGGGGACCCAAGTACAGCATAGTGCTTTGCTTAAGGAAACAGCGAAACAGGTTGTCAGAGTAGCTGGAAACCACAGAATTAAGCCCAGAAAAGGGTTTATATTAAAATTTAATAAACAAATAAAATTCAAAAATCCAAAGAGAAGTTCCTGAATGCTAAGATGAAAGTCCAGAAGCCTAAGATGAAAGTGACCAAGGAGCTGGAAACTAAAGCATTCCAAAACTTCATGCATGATTAACATGAAAGCATTTGAGTTCTGTCCAGTGAACACATAAAACACAAGCATTAAGTACAGACCCCAGTAGGATAAGGTCTTAGATCTAAGTTAGCCTCAAAGTGAAGACCTCTGCAACTTTAAAACTAAACAAACAAAAGTTAAAGGATCAAGCTGATAAATAAAAACCATTACTGACAGCAGAAAGAACCCAAGTCTTTAAAGGAAAACAAGAACTCCAAACAACAAAGCTTTGACAGGGTCAGCATTCATCACAAGCTCCTGAACATGTACAGAGTCAGGACAATGTGAGCAACAGCAAGGAAAATACCAGTCAACAGAAAGAGGCCGGCACGGACCTGCTGTTACGGTCTTCTCATGTGAACGTCCAGTGCTACCTCTAGATCTGGCCATAAAGAAAGTCACTACCAGGTGAGGCCTCTTGGGGATAGGGGTTGTGTTTTGTTTTTATTATTTATTATCTATTTGTCTACTTAACACAAGCTATGGTCATGTGGGAGGGAGGCTACTTCAACTGAGAAACTGCCTGCATCACAGTGGCCTGCATACAGGTGTGTTGAGGAGCTTTCTTAACTGATGATTGATGAGAGAGGGCCCAGCCCACTGTGGGCGGTGCCACCCCTGGGCAGCTGTACAAGACAGCACATTGAGCAAGCTATGTGGAGCAAGCCGATAAGCAGCTCTCTTCTATAGTCTCTGCTTCAGTTCCTGCCTCAGGATTCCTGCGCGGACTTCCTTCAGTGAGGGAGTATGACCTGAGAGTTGTAAGATGAAACAAACCCTTTCCTCCTCACGTGGCTTTTGGTTCACAGTGTTTAATCACAGCACTAGAAATCCTCATGTAGCGGCTGGAGAGATGGCTCAGCTGTTAAGAGCACTGACTGCTCTTTCAGAGGTCTTGAGTTCAATTCCCAGCAACCACATGGTGGCTCACAACCATCTGTAATGAGATCTGATGCCCTCTTCTGGTGTGTCTGAAGATAGCCACAGTGTACTTATATATAATAAATAAATCTTTAGAAAGAAAGAAAGGAAGGAAAGAAGAAAGAAAGAAACCCTAATGTAAGACATACTTCATCCTTGTACCTCCAGAAACAGGAGCTGAAGAAAACCTCAATTCTTTATGATATTATGAAGTGGAAAGTCAAGTAGACCTTAAAAGTTTTTCTAAGGGTCTGGAGACGTGACTCATAGATTAAGAGCTTTTGTTGCTCGTACCAAGGACCAGGGTTTGATTCTTAGAACCCACATGGTGGCTCACTACTGTCTATGACTCCAGTTCCAGGACACCCAGTGCCATCCATCTTCTGTCCTCCATGGGCACCAAGCATGCATATGGTACACATACATACATACATGCAGGCAAAACATACACAGAACGAATAAATCTAATATATTTAAAGTATCTGTAAATATATCTAATATGACCAAGGATTTAAAGATGAGCAAAAACTTTATGAGGGAAAGGGAAGTGTTTTTAATAATTCTTTATCTTGTGTGTGTATATACACGTGTAGGTATGCACTTGTCATGGTTAACATGTGGAGGTCACAGGACAATTTGTGGGAGTCAGTTCTTTCCTTCCACCATGTTAGTCCTGGGGCAAGCACCTTTACCTACTGAGCTATTTCACTGCCTAAGTCTGTTTTTAATTTTTAAAGACTTGGCTGTAACTTCAAAAGATAAGTAAACTTTCTGAATGCCTAATTAAAAGCAATTAGAGACTGAATAATGAGAGACCAAGGAGTTGGAGACAGCAGCAGAAAAGTGTGAAAGCTAGTAACTAGATTGTGTGCTGTGACTTCGAGTTCACTGCTTCTGTTCTTCTTTGCTACCAATCTTTCTTCTTTTTATGCTCCAGCTTTCACATTTAATATTAATAATTGATATTAAAAGTAAAAGCAAAATAAGCCAGGAATCACAGTACATACCTGTAATTCCAGCAGTTGGCAGGCCAAGTTGGATCAACAAAAGTCTCAAGCCAACTTGAACTACACAGAAATACTTTGTCTCAAGAAAGAAAATAAATAAATAAATGAAGACATACAATAATTAAATAAAATTACACATACACAGGTACATAGCAATCAACTATTAATCCACTGTTATTTTAATTAATTATTTCAAATATGACAAATCTGTTACTCTGTAACTTTAAGAAAGTCAGGCTTGGTGGCATACATCTATAGTCCCAGCCCTTGGGTGGATGAGCAAGCGGATCACAAGTTTGAGGTTATCCCAAGCTACATGGCAAGTTTGAGGCCAGCCTGGACTATATAAGACCTTGTCTCAAAACAAACAAGCAAAAAAAAAAAAAAAAAAATTGAAAGAAATTTTCAGTTTATCCATATTTCAATTATCAATTTCTTGCTGTAAATTATAAGACAGTAGTTTAATGTAAGCAGGAAATCAGTGGGCAACCTACCTGTGGAAACCATCTTTCAAAAATTCTTGCCTCAAAATAATTTCAGAACAAGTGGCCCTTATACCTATAAAAATCAAGACGTTAAAAATGAAAATATGCTCGGGAAAAGAAATCTTAATAGTTAAAAAATAACTACTACAGTAGGCTTTACTTTCGAGAAAAGTCTAGCCACCTAACAGCCCAAGGTAAGAGATTTAAATGTATGCAATTTCAGTTACATAGAAATCTAAGCCCAGTAGTACAGTACTGAGGCTGGGAACCGCCACTGGAGTGGGTTGTCTGTTTCCCATCATTCAACAGCTGTGTCTCTGTGGCTGTCCTAGGCATTTAATACAGTTAGAAGCATACACAAAGGACTTCATTCATGTGACCTTAAGACATTACCCTGGCTTACCAAATCATGTTTGATACATGATAGAGCAGCTTTTGTACTCTCTTATGTCCATGTCTACGAGACTTGGAAGATTGTACACAGATACTTTGCGAAGATGTTGGGAGAGTTTGAAAAAAAAGGTGAGGGGAGAAAATGAGGGGCACGTGAAGATTCAAATAGTTCACTTATACACTTGGAATAAACAGAAATTTTCATAAACTGATTCCATACTTTTGTTCACCAAAACTATTACTCCGTGACTAAAAATTCACGACTGGCGGGATGCCACACACCTCGGTCTACATACCAAGTTTCAAGAGAGACCCTTTCTCAAATATCAAAAATTAAACAACAAAACAAACAAACAACCCTAAAAATTCAGTAGCCAGGTACCCTGCTATAAAACACTGGCTAGAAATGTGTGGGAAGAACATTAAAACAGAGTGTGAATCACTGATAAACCTGTTACTCAGCAATGTGAAGCCAGAAGAAGAAACAGTTGGGAAATGCTTGAGGGTCCTACCAACAATATAAATGGGAGTCAACAGTTGCTGGGGGCCAAACTGCAGAGAGAGGGGGGGGGGCTCATGTTGGTGCTGAATTGCTGCCTGGAAGTTGCTTAGTGAGCTCCAGCGTTTCAGGAGTCACCTATTTGGGGATGGGTGATGCAACTTCTTTTGAGTTATCCCTGCCCCTGGTAAGCAACCCCTCACCCATTTTCCTACTAGTAATCCCAATTTAAAAAAACTAATTGGTTTACCAGACTGAACACTGTTACAAAGGTTACCTTTCTGGAGTGAGTAGGTTGTGTGCGTGTGTGTGTGTGTGTGTGTGTGTGTGTGTGTGTTTCTCTAGGAAGTGTCACACACACTACCTCACCCCTTCTCCTACACACGCTGTCTGAGCGTTCTCACACTTCGCTGGACGCCGAGGGTTCGCTGCTTCTCAGCTAGCCCAAAGCATCTTCAGGGGGTACCATAAGCATCCCAAGATGCTGCGTGGCTGGCTGTACTTGTTTAGTCCTTTAGTCACAACGGGGCCAGTACCGTCTCCGAAAGACAAAGCCCGGCTCTGAAGCCCGGGACGGAACACCCAGCAAAGATCACAAGGAGGGAAGGGCCCGCGCGGCCTTTGTTGCGAACCTCCTCCGGACTCGGGTACCCCAAAAGACGCGAATGCTCCCCACCTCCGCCCCAGCTCCGCACACATTCGCTCAGCCCCCAGACCTTTACCAGCGCCAAAGGGGGCGTCGCTGAAGTCTGCGGCGAGCCTGCCGACCAACCCAGCTGCCCAGAGGAGCAGCCAGGCCACGGCGCCGGCAGCCAGGACGCCGGAGCTCGACGCCCAAGAGGGGCGCGCAGAGCAAGCTGCGGGCACGGGAGCAATCTGAGCACGCTAGCGTGCTCCCTCCTTCTCCGGTGACCGGGCAGAACGCTGCTTGCACTACCACCCCAGGACCCCCTATAACTCCAGGTTCCCCAGAGGCCTGCCCTGACCCCGCCCCTCGTTATCCCAGACGGGGCGGGGCGAGAGGCTGCGCAAGCGCAGTCAGCGCTCCCCGCTGTTGCCTAGGGAACGACCCTAGGGGCACCCTGGCGGGCCTCTGGACGCGGCGAGCTGCCTTAGCACTGCGCTCGCCGCGCTCAGCCCCGCTTCCTGTCCACAACCGGATACGTGAGGGCTGGGCCCCCCTGACGCTGAATTCACCCCATGGTTACTCCTGTAGGCTATGGCTGTCGTCGCTTCCAACAGCGTCAGGCTCCATCTCGCCTCAAAGTCGATCTAAAATCTCCACTGTGTAATGCAGTAGGATGGAAACCACCCTCTCACTGCTGTTCAGATTTGCACTTCCTGTACTTCTTCAAGGGTAAGAAGGGTCGCGGAGGGTAGGAAGGGTCGCTTTCCATTGGTAAGGACATGAATCGGGAACTCTATTCCCTCAGGTGCCCCTGGGCGCGCGGGGGTGGGGTGGGGGGAATACTGTCTTTGATCCCTGGTAGGAAAAGTATATCAGGTTTAAAAAAAAAAGTACATTAGGTAAATGTGATGTCTTTCCTCCCAACTGCAGAATGTATTAGCTGGCTTAGATTGTGCTGAACTGCAGATCAGAAAGCTATAAGGTCTCAAAAGTGGGAGAATAGTGGAATATAGCACTACAAACAGACTATTAAATATAGACAAAACAAACAAACAAAAAGCCGAGAAATGGTGGCTCGTGCCTTTAATCCCAGCACTAGAGAAGCAGAAGCAGCCAGATCTCTGAGTTTGAGGCCAGCCTGGTCTACGGAGTGAATCCAGGACATGATAGCCAGAGGTACACAGAGAAATTCTATCTTGAAACAACAACAACAATAATAAATTAAAAGGAAAACTCTATAGTCAAGACCTTACATTATTATCAACTCTTGACAAATATGGCTGTTTGTTTGTGTTTTTAGATCATATAGTGTCTAGAAAGTTTACAAACATTACACTTTAGTGAGGTGAACTAGGAATAGTGATTGGCCATTGATTCAGCTCAAAGGCAAAGCAAAGCAGTATGAAAAACAGCTCTTTAGTATGACTTAACCTCATAGGAGTAAAAAAATCTCATATCTATCACTAAGGGTGAGAACACATATTATGATTCTATATGATAAAAATACCTAGCAACCATAAAATTTGCATTTTAGTAAGGAAACCATATGTATGCTATAAGACTAAATCTTAGTTTATTGGTGTATTTATATTTATGCATATATACATCTATATAGCTAGAAAAAAAAGAATAGAAGTTAGATGAGTATTTCATTTTCTCCTTCCCATTTATCCCTGTTTTTCTACAATGAATTGATATGTTAGTTTCTAAAACAGTGTACCTATAGTTGTCTTCCTACAGAACTAAGTTATATTCTGAAGATATTATTACCTTATGCTACCTTACCTCAACAATTTCAACAGTTCCAAATCATAGCCACTATGTAATTGTAAGAATCTAAGCAGTTCTTATAACTGAGTGGACCTTACTACTGAGGGTAGAAAAGGAAAGAGAGAGCAGAAAGTATTAATCTGAAAATATCTGGGTTTCTTATACCCGGAAAAATACCATACTAGGAAAAAGGAGCTGAAGCGAAAGCCACATAAACGTGACTGTTTTGAAGATGGAGAGGCTGATTATGCACACCCTACCCCCAGCTGTCCTGGAACTCTGGGCAGTCCTACTGTTTTGGCCTTCTGAGTTCTGGGATTACAGGTGTAAAGCACCATGCTTGTTCAGATCTGCCATTTTAACTGTCACCGATACTTAGGTTGTTACCGATCAGCTGGCCGGGGTCATGTTGCTCTAACGAGATAGAAATTATGAGTAAGAGAAGTTCCTAAGCCCTTGAGTGCCCAAGGTCTGGACTAGGAGACTAGATGATTACAGTTCCAAACACTGAGAGGTAGGGATTTAGGGCTCCTGGCTCTGGGTGCTCAGATCAGATGGCTATTGGCATCCGTTTGGCAAGCATTTGCCAGATACCGTAATGCTCAGAGTCCAGTAAGCAGACAACATCTGCTGAATATACAGCTCCTGGGGGCCTTGACTGTTGAGACACTCTATTCCTACAATGGCTAGTATTATGGACTAAGGCCTGAAAGCCTGCGGAGCCATGATGACTGCTTCCTGCTTCTCTGTCTTTGATGAAAGGAGGGTTACTGATGCTCACCGAGGCTTCTGCTCACCTGCTGCTTTCTAAGGCCTGTGCAGGCTGTGGGGTGCTCGTGATGGCTGTCTTCAGCTGTGCTTCTGTACTATCCTCAGAGAAACAGAACTAAAGGAAGGAAGGAAATCAGGGTCTGGTCAGTTAGTTAAAGTTCCACCCCAGGCTGCTTATTGTAAAACCTGTGAAAATGTTGCCCTA
Source organism: Micromys minutus (assembly GCF_963924665.1). Lineage (NCBI taxonomy): Eukaryota > Metazoa > Chordata > Mammalia > Rodentia > Muridae > Micromys > Micromys minutus. The sequence continues at coordinate 60,609,690 of NC_137976.1, read as the reverse complement.
CCTGGTCTTAAAGAAGCCTCAACACAAACTAACAATTCGAGTAATAGTTAACAGTACTTCATATTATTTAACGCTGTGTAACAGCATTTGACTCCTGCCCAACGCCCCAGGATAGTATATAGGAACCTTAGCTTATATCAATACACAGCCATGAACAAGTCTTACCCTTGTTATGTTCCAGACATGAGCTTAATGAAAATGGACACACTTTCTGCCTTCGTAGGGCAAGTAGACTAACAGAGAAGATACATGATACGTAAAAATAACATCTTGACAAATAAAAGAATTGGTGGGAGTAGGCCAATCTTGGTGCACACCAAAAGAAAGAAAGAATGAATGAATGAATTTGGAAAGCACAAGGTGATTAGATCTGGGCTAGTGGACTGCTCAGCACAAAATGCTCCTAAGTAAAAAGTGCTGGGGATGTAGTATAGCTGGTGGAATGCTTGCCTACTATGTATAAAGCCCCGGGTTCCATCAAAGCAGCCCATAAACCAAGTTTAGTAGCACATGGTATAATTCTAGCACGGGGAAGTAGAGACAGGAGTTTCAGAAATTCAGGCTTATCCTCCACTACATAACAAACTCAGAGCCAGTCTGGGCTACAGGAGACACTGTCTAGAAGAAGGAAAAAGTTTAAAAGAATGTGTTCATAGAAGGTGAATCAGAAATTCTTTAACTGAAACATCAAAACGATTCTGAAGGCCAGCGGGTCAGTTCTTGGGCTCCCAGGAGGTTTGTGTGTAATCCCTGGTAAGGATGCAGCACACTAAGGGTTCCAGACAGAATGGCATTACCTACTCAGAGATCCAGGGAACCGAGGCTGGCCTGGACCAAACTGAACTTTCAGTTATCCCTCAAAGTCTCAAACTTTGTAAGCATACAATCCTGGGCTAGTCCACAGCCAGATCCACTAAGGGGGAGGAGAAAAGATTTATTCAACACCTAGCTCGATTTGGTTGTCCTTTTTTAGGAGATTGTTGTACAGCTGTCCTATTTGTATTATATTTCCTTTAGTTTACCCTGAATAACACGAGAAGATGAAATACATTGCCAAGAAATGTGGAGTTAGGTTCCAGCCTCCAGCTATGATCTTGATCTACGAGAGTGAAACAGAAGGAAAGAGCCGCCAGCGTATCATGCCTGTCCGAAACTTTTCCAAGTTCTCAGGTACTCCTTCTTTATCTTGCCTTCTATCTGGTTTTCCATTTATTTTTATTTATGTATGTGTGTCCATGTGATTGGGTGTCTGCAGACACCAGAAGAGGACATCAGATTCTTTGCAGCTATAGTTACAAGCCTAATTGTTGCTGAAGTTGGGAACCCTACAAGCATTCCTAACCATTGAGCCATCTCTCCAGCCCTTCCCTCCTGTCTTAAATACTTTTTTTTTTAATTTTTGTTTTTAAAGATTTACTTATTTATTATATGTAAGTAGCTGTCTTCAGACACACCAGAAGAGGGCATCGGATCCCATTACAGATGGTTGTGAGCCACCATGTGGATGCTGGGAATTGAACTCAGGACCTCTGGAAGAGCAGTCAGTGCTCTTGACCACTGAGCCATCTCTCCATCCCATTAAATATTCTTAAGTCACTTAACAAAAATAACATGACATCATCAGGTATGGTGACATACACCTATAACCCAAGCAATGTAGGAGGCTACGGCAGGAAAGTTGCAAGTTCAGAATAAGCCTGGATAACTTGAGATAACGTGTCTCAAAGTGAAAGCAAAGAACAAAAGCCATGGGTTGGGAAGGGGTGTGAGTCAGTGGCGGAACACTGGCCTTGTGTACAGGGTCCTGGGTCAGTCTCGCTGAGAGGGAAAAGGAAGAGGAGTGAGGACGGAAGGGGAGGATATCTTAGTTTCATCCGATGGAATGGCAGGTTCCTCAGAGTTAAATCATCAGGGACCGACCTGTGACCATTGTGAGGTAGATCACTTATTACTTATCGACTTCAGTTTCTGTGCTGGTATTGTTAGGTCAACCTGACACAAGCTAGAATCATTTAGGAAGAGGGAATACCATTTGAGAAAATGCCTCCAACAGATTGATCTGTAGCAGACCTATGGTCCATTTTCTTGATTGATTACTGATGTGGGAGGGCCCAGCCCACTGTGGGCAGGGCCACCCTGTGCTGGGTGGTATAAGAAAGCAGGCTGGGCAAACCACGGGGAGAGAGCCTGTAAGCAGCGCTCCTACGTGCTTTAGTTCCTGCCTCCAGGATCCTGCCCTGCTTGGGTTCCTGCTTTGGGCTTTCTCTGAGATGACCGTGACATGAAAGTGTAAGTGAAGTCACCTTTCCGCCCCATTATGCTATTGATAATGGTGTTTTATCACAACAGAAGTCCTAATCATGACAGCCGCCCCCCCAAGCTGTACTTTGTAACGGTTACAGAATTGGTGACTTAATATTTTAGAATAGTTGTATGAGTTAAATAATGTACTACTGTTTAATGATACTAAATTTCCTTCTCTCTCCAAATATTTTTATTTGTAGACAACATTCTATTAGTGTCACACAGCTGCCTCTTAAGAACTATGTCCTTTTTTCTTTTTGGAGGGAGGGGTAAAGGAGCTTTAGTCCCAGCACACAGAAGGCAGAGGCAGGTGGATCTCTGAGTTTGAGGCCAAACTTGGTCTTACATAGTGAGCTCTAACCCAGCAGAGGCATCATAGTCTCTAGAACAATAAAAAAACATGCCGTTTTTATCTTTAGACATTTTCTTCAGTTGAAAGTTTTTAAACATCTTCACAAAGTAATTTTAGGTTAAGAAAGTAAAAAAGAAAAAAAAAATCCACCCTTCCCTCTCCACACCAAAGTTAAGCTTGTTATTTATTTATTTAAAGTGTTTTATTTGGGGGCTGGAGAGATGGTTCAGCAGTTAAGGGTACTTGCTGTTTTTTCCGAGGATCTAGGTTCATTTCCCAGCACCCACTTTGCAGTCATCTCACTCCGGTTCTGGGAGATCCAGCGCCCTCTACTGATCTCTGCCAGCACCGCACATATGGTGCACACTAATACATTCAGGCAAACACTGAACATTTAAAGTCAAAATAAATAAATTCTTTTAAAAATTATATTATTTTATAGTATCTTTTGAGACAAGATCTCTCTGCTTCACCTTGTCTGGCCAAGAACTCATAAATATCCTCCTGCTTCAGCCTCCTAATGTTGGGAGGAGAAACAGTTATAAACTTGTACCACCGTACCCAGCCTGTTGTATTTTTTGCTTTTAAGGCAGGACCTAGTGAAGTAGTCCAGGCTAGCCTCAAACATTCTAGTCTCCCAACTCTTTCAGATGCTAGGATTGCAGGCATGTGTGTGCTGTATGACAAACTTCTAGGTTGAAACAACATAGTTATGTATATTTATCTCAGGTAGTGAATCCCTGACCAAACTGTAAATGCCATTGAAGTTCAACTTAATGAACCAACAAGCTTTACTGGGGTTACTTACAGGAATATGGTTGAGGGGTTACTCACAGGAGCAGAAGTGACTCAACTACAGACAGCTACATCACTGAGGCTTACCCTAGCATCCGTGACAGCTAGCAAGGCAGCTCAGAGGGAGGAGAGTGCCTTTAGTTTCTTTTAGGCTGTTTGGCAGGTCTCAAGAGTCTTTTGTGTAGCTTAGCTCCTTTGGGAGTGACCTCAGCAGTCTTTATTGTTTTTCCTAAGGAAGGGAAGGACCTAGTGAATTTGGTCAGTTTTAGGGATTTCCTGGAGTTATTTTGAACTGTTTACTTCTTGTCTGAAGGAACTTCCCTGTAGGGGTAATGTTTTAATGTGGCAACATGTGTAACTGAGAAATGTTAAAACTCAATTGGTTATGAAAGGGCAGTTCTAAAGCATAATTGATTTAGTAAACCCCTTCAGCCTTCAGCTAGTCGGCTACCTTGGGGCTAGTGAGCTCAGGGTTTTGGTCTGTTTTAGGCCTTGCAGTAGTTTGTCCTGGGTGTGCTGGGTGCTGTACAAATGCTTTTCTCCCTCCTAGATTGCACCAGAGCTGCGGAACAGCTAAAGAATAACCCCCGACACAAGACTTACCTGGAACAGGTGTCTCTGAAGCAGCTGGAGAAGCTGTTTGTTTTCTTACGGGGCTCCTTGCAGGGGCAGAGCTTGGCAGAAACAATGGCACAGATTCAGCGGGAAACCACCATTGATCCCGAGGAAGACCTGAACAAACTGGACGACAAGGAGCTCGCCAAAAGAAAGAGCATCATGGATGAGCTTTTCGAGAAAAATCAGAAGAAAAAGGACGACCCCAGTTTTGTGTATGACATTGAGGTTGAGTTCCCTCAGGATGAACAGCTGCTATCCTGCAGCTGGGACACAGCATCGCTCGATGAGTTCTGAGACCTACTACTGCATGTTCCCACACAGAACAAAGATGGCATCTAGAAAGCGCTGAAACAGTGATAAAACCAGGACACTTACACATGCTACTGTGGCCTAAGAAACACAGAACTACAGGACAGGAACCTGCCTCTAAGGAGTTGGCAGGCAATCTAATCCAATCTAAGAAGGTAACTCAAGAACTTGTAAAAAGATAACTTAGTAATATTACTCAGGAAAAAGAGAAGAGAGAAGGGTCAAAATCCAGTTTCCAGAGGGTGGGCTGGAAAGGCCTTCCCTCAGCGGAGAGGGGAGAGGGGCCCATGCTTGGCCTTGAAATGCTACTGGTGTTTTTATAGAAATGGAAATGAAGCAAAGGGGGAAGGGTCTAGTAAAGAGTCAAGAAATAGGAAAGTCTGAGAAAGGGTGAGTAATTATAGTTTGACAAGATTGGAGTTAGCCTGTGTTCATTAGGACTCTGTGTGTATTAACTCTGGGGTAGGCAGGAACACCTGTAAATGTAAAATGTCTCATAGCTACAGAACATGTGGTGGAAGGCAGGCATTTCTGCTCTGCAATCAGGAAGTATGTTCTAACGTTACTCTGAACCCAAGAGCCACTTCCTGCAAAAGGCTGGTTTGTACAGTGGGAAGTCCGCCCACAGTGAGAGATGGGTACTGCTGTTCAGACCTGTTCGTGAGTTTAGATGTTCAAAGAGCTCAGCCTCACAAGGCCTCAGTTCTTACTAGAATATTATCTGATTGATAGAAATCATGTTTTCTACAAGGAAACTGTTCATTGAATAAAGCTGTGAATGTAAGTGTTAAGTCTCATGGGTTTTCTATCCTTCAGTCTGGTGTTTTGTTTGCCAGGTTTTGGGATGTTGCTAGTTTGTGTGATTTGTCAGAGTAGTAAGCTTTACTATGACCTGTTCTCATGTGTCTCAGTGTCCCTTGTCCCTGTCTGCTCCGCTTTCCTACTGTGTTCCCTTTGATCCCTTCTTCCAAAGTCCCCCCCCTTCTGCTTCCATGGCCCGTGGGCCTCATTACATTCTGTACCCCTGAAAGTTTCTTCCTCTCCTCTCATAGTGTCCTTTCTAACCTCTCTCTCTCTCTCTCTCTCTCTCTCTCTCTCTCTCTCTCTCTCTCTCACACACACACACACACACACACACACACACACAAACACACACACACACACACACACACCATAGGGAGAGAAAATGCAGTATTCCTGAACCTGGTTTATTTGTATAGCATAATGATTTCCTTTTCTCTCCATCTCCTGTAAATATCACAATTTCTTTTCCTTATGGCTAAACAAAATTGCACTGTGTGTAAGTACAGTCAGTTCCTTTACTGGTTCTCCTGTTGATGGATATCTAGGCTGGTTGCATTTCCCAGCTGGAGTGAATAGAGCAGTAACCGTGGGTGCCCAAGTATGTTTGTACTGTGTTGATGTCGGGTCATTCCAGGAGTGGGATAGCTGGGTTGTTTGGTAGCTCTGTTTTTAGGTTATTTTTTTCTGAACCTTCATAGAGACTTCCATGGTGGCTGTGCCAGTTTACATTCCCACCACCAGTGCGTAGATTCCTCTTTCCCTACATACTCAGTAGCATTTAGTGTTATTTGGTTTCCTGGTAGCCATCCTGACTGGGGCTGCAGAGCAGTTTCATGTGCATTTCTCTGATGACTAAGGACATGAACACTTCTCAGTGTTCAGTTCAGTGAACAGTACCAGGCCACTAGCGTTTGTTCTTCCCAGAGCTGTTTATTCAGGTTTTGTTGGCCTACTCGTTGATTGAATGATTTGGTTGGTACTTAATTTGTTACTCCTTTAAGTAATCATTCATCTTAGATAGATTATAGAAAGAACTCACAAAATCTCTCATAGATAGATGATATGTAGAGTTTTAGTTGTATAATGTATAGATGGCAAAGATTTGCTCATTCTTTTTAAAATCTTTTGTTCTAAGCCAGACGTGGTGGCTCATGCTTTTAAATCCAGCACTCTGGAGGCTGAGGCAGGTGGATCTCTGAGGCTGGTCGGTAGACTGAGTTCTTACTGGCTTACTCTCCTAGCTTTCGCAGCCTGCTTTCTTATACCACCAAGGACCCACATTGGGCTGCATCCTGTCATGTTAATCAAGAAAATGCTCCACAGACATCTCACAGGCCAATATTTATGGAGCTAATTCCCAACTGATGTTGCCTCCTCCCAGGTGACTCTGGGTTCTGCCAAGTGGACGGAAAACGACCACACTATTTTTAAAGTGTATATGTAAGTACAGGTGCTTGACCATTCCGAAAGAGGGCCTCAAGTCCCACAGCTGGAGCTAGAAGTGGCTGTGAGCCACCCTACGTAGGTGCTGGAAACTGAACTCGGGCCCTCCTAGATCAGTGTATGTTCCTAACCATTGGGCTGCATCTCCAGCCCATCTCTCCCATTCCGTAGGTTATCTCTTTATTGCTGATTGTTTCTGCACAGAACCTTTATCACAGTTCAGAATGATTTCCTATGTTATTGGTGCCCTAGCCTACACCTACGTAAGTGTGAGAGTTTTAGGTCTTACACTAAGGTCGTTGGCCCATTTGGAGTTTGCTGTCTTTGTTGGAATTTGTTTGTGTGTCAACTAAAAGGTGCAGCTCTAGTTCACTTTTCTCTATGTGGGTATCCAGTTTCCCTGCTGTTTGCTGAAGATGCTTTCTTCTTATACTGATGTATGTCCTTGGCACCTTTGTTGAAAACTAGGTGGCTTACAGATGCTGATTTTGTTACTGTGGTTCTGTAGTGCAGTCTCAGAAGAGATATGGAACAGCCACCATCGCTCTCCTTTTTTTTTTTTTTTTTTTTGTAAATAATGTCACTGGAATTTTGGTCACATCATAGGGATCACATTAAATCTTTAAATTGCTCCAGTAATAAAAACATTTTTTCACTGTTAATTTTTCTAATCCATATGCACAGGCAGCCTAATGTTTTCTTCAGTGTTCGTTAGAGAGTTCCTTTACCTCCCTAGTTAGGCTATTTGTGAATTCTTTGTTAGTTTCGTACGTGAATACAATGTGTTCTGAGTATCTCTACTGCCCACTCCCCAGCTCTGGCTCCTTCCTGACAATACCTCCCAATCCCCCTGCCACCTTCATGACTGCTTTTTAACACGGATCTAGCTACTGCTTTCTGTGTGTGTGTGGGTGGAGGGTGCCATCCACTGGAACGTGGACAACCTAACCATGGGCCACGCCACTGAAGAACAGTGAAGTCTCCCTCTGGCAGTGGCTGCCAACTGCTCCTCAGCTAAGGGTGGGGCTTGGCTTTACAGATTTCTTTCTAGGCAAGTTTATTGTTTGTATATAGAAAGACCAGTGGGTTTTATACACTGATTTTATATTGTGCTACTTTGCTGAAAGTGTTTTATTGGGTCTGAATGGTTTCTCATGAAGTCTTTAGGGTCTATAGGAGTCTTTAGGGTCCTATGTCATAGGGACAAATCTTCATCTCCTTTCTATCTTAGTTTGCTTTCTATTGCTGAGATAAACACCATGACCTAAAGCAATGTGAGGAAGAAAGCGTTATTTTATCTTACAGATTATAGTCAGTTTTTAAGAGAAGTCAGGAACTTGAGGCAGGAACTGAAGCAGCAACCATGGGTAATGCTACTTGGCTTGTTCCTCCTGGCCTGCTCAGCTTCCTTTCTTTTCTGTCTTTGTTTTGTATTTTTGTTTGTTTGTTTGTTTGTTTTTTCTTTTCTTTAATGGCTTGGGTTGTTTTTTTTTTTTTTTTTTTTTTTGTTATTTTGGTTTTTTAGTTTTTGTTTTGTTTTGTTTTGGCTGTCCTGGAACTCACTCTGTAGACTAGGCTGGCATCAAACTCACAAGGATCCTCCTGCCTCTGCCTCCTGAGTGCTGGGATTAAAGGTCGACTCGACGCTGCCTGCACCACTCCCACCTGACCTCAGCTGCCTTTCTTACACAGCCCAGGACACCTGCCCAGAAGTGGCACCGTGCACACTGGCCGGGCCTCCTGCGTGCACACTGGGCCGGGCCTCCTGTGTTAATCATTAACCGAGCGAGTGCTCAAACACTTGCCAGTCTGATAGAAGCATCTTCTCAGTTGGAATCTCAAGCAGAACGAGGGCCCTTGTCTCGTTCCTGATCTAGGAGAAAACGCTTTAACATTTTCCCCGTCTAGAATTATGTTGTCTGTCGGTTTGTCGTATGGATTCTTATTTTCTTTTGAATTGAGCAAATAGCCAACATTTACTTCAGCAGGTGTGAGGCCAAAGGCTTTCGTTGTGGGTTTAAGTTGTTCACATCATCATGATTTAATTTTGCTGTGTCACGTATATCTCAGGATTTGTCCATTTTCTTTATATTTTCTAGGGGTTTTTTTTTTTTTTTTTTTTTTTTTGAGGGGTGTGTGGATTTTCAGTATTCTGTAATGGCCTGTAAATACATGGTCACAACCGGAGTGTTCTTCAGAGAAAATGAATGCTCTTTATTTATTGCATACCTGACCTAGGAAACTTTGAGTTTGTAGGATGAGAATTCTTACATTGGCACATTTGATTGCTAATTCCCCATTGCCCGTGACCTTGTTAATTGCAGCCAAATAATGGTTATATGCCTCTCGGCTTAGAAGGGAATTTTAACCAAAGCCAAGAAATCTATGATTGCTACTATTAAATATTTCTTAATTATAGTACCCTCGTCCCGACTCTATGTTAGGTACTAGAGCATTTTCCTAGTTTGGTCAGTCCATCATTAGCTTTAGTATGCTGGCACATGCCTGGAACCAAGGTTCTCTGCACTAAGGAGCATCAGAGTTCAAGATTAGCTTACCCGACACACTGAAATCCTGTCTTCAACAAGACAAAAGTATCTTTTGTTTCCAATGATGAAATACAGAGAGGAGATAAGTTTTCTAAAATAATACACTGATATGAAGATTTGTGTGTGCTTGTGTGTCAGCTGTGTAAAAACATAAAATTGATCTTTGAAGACACGGCAATGCCTGTAATAATCCCAGCACCTGGGAGGCAAAGGCAGGCCAGCGACAGCTAGAGAGATAATATAAGTAAGAACTCAGGGAAGAAAATAAATCTCAATATAATCCTCAAGGTTCATTGTATCCAAACCCTCTAATCTGCCTTTCCCCCTTTCCCATCCCCCTCCACCATATACATCAAACCCTAAAAGTGGGACTACCAGCTAGTAAGGAAAGGAAGTGTATCCACTTGTAGCGTTTGTACCAGTGAGGCAAGAGGTAAGGTCTTCCCAACCGTATAGCACAGCATTGCTTGGAAGTTACAGAGCTGAAGACAGAACCCAGCGCTCTACCGCGCTGACCTAAATCCCCAGCTCTGTCTTCTATGAAAGAACTGCGTGGCTTTGCTATTTACTTTTTAATTAGAGCCTAGGTAGTGTGGGCTTGTGTGTAACTTGAAGGTCTCGGCCCAATAAAGACATTAATCATGGGGAGTGTGGTTTATTTTTCTATCACCATTAACTGTTTCCACATCTAACCTAAACATAATTTGAGCATATTTCTATGAATGCCTGCAAATCTTCGGTTCTAAACAGTTATCCGAATTAAAAAAGAGAAAGGGAGAAAGCACGTAAGGCTGAGAGGTGGGGAGGAATTAGAGGGGAGGAAGCAGACGGTGGATTTGTTCCAAACACATACATGCAAATGCATGAATATTAAATAAAATATTTAAGCCAGGCTAGCCTCTTATCCTCTTCTTTAATGAAGTACATCTTAATATGTACTCACTTCATGTTATATATGAGCTCTTTATTTTTTTTAAAAAGAGATTTATTTATTTATTTAATGTATGTGAGTACACTGTAGCTGTCTTCAGACACATTACAGATGGTTGTGAGCCACCATGTGGTTGCTGGGAATTGAACTCGGGTCCTCTGGAAGAGCAGTCAGTGCTCTTAACTGCTGAGCCATCTCTCCAGCCCTTTAACTACAATATTTTTAGAAGGTGGTAATTTCGTTATTTAATGTGCACGAGTGCCTGCATGTATGCATGTGAATCACGTGTGTATCTTGTGCCCTTGGAGATCTAAAGAGAGCCTTGGATCCCCTGGGACTGGAGTTCCAGAGTTGTGAGCCATCATGTGTATGCTGGGAATTGAACCTGTGAGTTAAGAGCTGTAAGACAAGCTCTCTTAACCACTGGGTCATCTCTCCGGCCTCCGCTTTTGAGACAGCATCTCACTCTATCTCACGCTGTCCTCAGTAGGCCTCATGTCTCAGCTTCTCAGCTGCTGGAAGCTGGGAACCACCATACCCACTCTGTTTTCATCCTAAGAGATGCAGGATGCCAGGCTGGAGAGATGGCTCAGCAGGTAAGAGCTCTAACCCTTCCAGAAGTGATTTCCAGCAACCACATGGTGGCTCACAACCATTTGTAATGGGATCTGGTGCCCTCTTCTGGCCTTCAGGTACAAATGCAAGCGTATAATAAATAATAAAAGTAGGATGTAAGCCAAGCAATGGTAACACTCACCTTTAATCCCAGCCATCAGGCCAAGGCAGGCAGATCTCTGAGTTCAAGGTCTACACCCTGGTCTACAGGGTGAGTTCCAGGACATCCGAGGCTACACAGAGAAACCCTGTCTCAAACACCCAAAACCAATCAGCCAAACAAAACAACAACCAAAAGCAGGATGCTTATTGCTGCTAAAGCAAAACATGAAAGAAAAAAACTACCATCAGAGGGCAGCACTCGTTTTTTAATTTATCAAAGTGTTCCTTTCGTCTGGGAGCAGAAGGCTATATCAGTCTGTTTGATGACATAGCAATTTGGTTGACATCCATGGGGAGCCTTGCTCAGCCTCTAGATGCCTTTTCATTATCTGAGGAAGAGTCGTTCTTTATTTGTCTAAATCATTTCAAGCACTGACAAGATGCCTAGTGCTGTCTGCAGTAATGGGAACACAGAAGACAAGACAGCTAGAGCTTCAGTAGGAAGGACCATCGATAAAAATGCCACACGGTCGGTCGTAAGTGCAGCAAAGTGGGTGAGGTGACGTCACCACTGACATCATCACCTACCGCAGATCCCGAAAGGCTGAGGAGAAAGTGCAAGCCCAGAGGAGGCCCTGTATACAAATTAGTTTCATAGAATTAGGACATTGTATAACCAAGTCACATTTTATAGAAATTTATGCTCAAACCAAGCTTGAAGGTGCATGCTTGTAATCCCAGCACTCAGGAGGCAGGTGCAGGTGAATCTCTTTGAGTTTGAGGACAGCCAGGACTCCACAGAGAAACCTGTCTCAAAAAAACAAAAGAAAAAAGAAACGAACTTTATGCTCAATAGCTTTATGGTAAAATCCAACTTTATCCTCGGAATTCTTTCCCTCTGATTTTATTTTATTCTCAAGGCTGAAAACCTGTCACCCCACAGGGAAGGGTCCAGCAGTTCTGATTTCCCTCCTTCCACATCCTAGGCCTTCATCTGTCTGCAGCTGACCTGGCACCTTCTCCTGTGACCCTACAGGCTGCCACTCCAGCATCCACATCTGTATGCTTGGTCACCCCTGAGACCGGTGGCAACAAAACACAACACAGCAGTTTTTTTTAATTAAAAGTTATTAATTGTGGGGATGGAGACGAGCGTGTGCCAGGTGCACGGGGTGGGGGGTTAGAGGACCACTCTCAGGACTCTCCTTCCTCCAGGTAGATTTCATGGATCAAACTGGAATCCGCTTGGCAGTGGATCCCCTATCCACTGAGTCAGCACATTGGGGCTCGCTGGTACCAAGGGTGGGAGAGTCCATCCTCAGAGACTTCTGAGTACAAATGGGACTGCTTTTTTTTTTAAAAATGATTTATTTATGCATATAAGTACACTGTAGCTGTTTTCAGACACACCAAAAGAGGGCATCAGATTCCATTACAGATGGTTGTGAGCCACCATGTGGTTGCTGGGAATTGAACTCAGGACTTCTGGAAGAGCAGTCAGTGCTCTTAACCACTGAGCCATCTCTCCAAGCCTAAATGGGACTGCTTCTAACTCAAGTGAGTGGCTTTCAATCTTAAGGATGGTTGGATTTACCTGACCATCACAACACAGATAGATCCCTGTCTTGGGGATTCCGATTCAGGAACCTGGTGATAGGACTGAGACTCTGCAATCTACTGGTCCTCTCAGACCACACTTTGAGAACCACCGTGCTAGGCTTTTGTTCTTCGGTTTCTATTAGATCTAAGTTACTTTCCATTCAAACAAACCTTCCCACGGCCACTGCCCTTGGACATTGTGGCTCACTGGTTCGCCCTTATGCAGGCACTAGGCATGTAAAAGGCGTGTCACTAAAGAGATTCCACAGAGGAAAGGACTGATGTAGGCTGGAACAACTGGGACACTTTAAAATGGGGACCAGGTTGAGCCAGGGGTGGCGGTGCACACCTTTAATTCTAGCACTTGGGAGGCAGAGTCAGGCAGATCTCAGAGTTCGCAGCCAATGGGGTCTACAGAGTGAATCCTAGGTCTACACAGAGAAACCCTGACTAGGTTCAGTTTTGTTCTTAAAGGTAAGTTTGTCTATTTAGAGTGCAGAGGAACGAGCAATGGAGAGGACTGAGCATTGCTGACACAGGAATCATGTGACTCCAGAAAACAGGAGGATTTAAATGATTCCCGTCTGCTGCCAGAACCAACCACTCGGTTTAGTACAACCGAGCTGCACTAAAGCCAGAGCACTCCAGAGTACTACCGGGTGAGGCAGTCAGTGTGCAACCACCCGGGGAATGGGTGTGTTTCCTTAGGCGCAGGGCAGATTAATCTACTTCTTCTTTCTGTGGAAAAAGTTGCTCACCCCTGAAGGGCGCGGCGAGAACTGACCAGAGGAGGAAGCTTTGCTCAATAGGAAATGAGGCTCCGGTGCTAAAATGAGGAAGCGTTTCAGCTCGGTGATTTTGAGCTGTAAAGAGTGAGAAGGGGACATGAACGGCAGGGGGCCCCTGCAAACCACCCACGTGGCCGCCGGGAAGGAATGGCGAAATCCACAGTGGAGCATCTGCGCTGTGGCATGCTGGGTTAGTGTCCTCTCGATCCCTTCGATAAGGTGTCCTTACAAAAGCAACTGAGAGGGGCGTTTATTTTAGCTCACAACATCAGATTACAGTCCATGGAGGTCCCAGTGGCTGAGGGTTTGAAGGAGCTGGTCACATGAAAACCAGAACAAGTACCGGTGTGCACGCGTCTGGCGCCCAGCCCGTGAAATGGTGCCATCCACCTCAGCTAAGAAAATCCCTCTCACACATGCTTGAGGACCAACTTGATCTAGACATCTTCTCCTTCAGACTCCGAGCTAGGTGATCCTAGATTGGAGCAAACTGAACAAAACTAACCGTCACGCCTGGCGGTGGTGGAGCTCGCTTTTAATCCCAGCACTCGGGAGGCTGGGGCAGGCAGATCTCTGTGAGTTCCAGGACAGCACAGTGTACAGCGTGAGTGGTTATGAGCGCTGACTGCTCTCCCACAGGTCCTGAGTTCAAATTCACGTGGTGCTTCACAACCGATCGTAATGAGATCTGATGCCCTCTTCTGGTGTGTCTGAGGACAGCTACAGTGTATAAATCAATCAATCAACCAACCAATCAATCTTTAAAAAGAAAACAAAGACGAACCATCAGGAGGAAAGTCAGAGGTGACTTGGAACCACGACTGTGAAAAACAAGTTGTCAGGCAGCAGATTCTAAACCCTTCCCATCCCCCAGCCCACCCACCAGCCTCACAGGCCCCGCGGCGGCAACAGCCAGCTGCAGAGGGGCCGTGCCAGCGGAGGGCTTCGGCACTTACCCGCAAAGACTTGATTCCTGCCTTTGCTTTTCCCTAAATCCCATCTCCGGACTTTACTGTCCCTCCCTTGTTGGCTTCCCTCTCCACTCCAGCTCCGCGCTCCTATAAACAAGCCAAAAGCTGGGCCTCTGAAGAAAAGTGTCCTGTCAACGGGCTTGGAGCTGCAATGCCCTTCCTCTCAGCGGGAAGCCGAACTCGTCAACCTCCTTTCCACCTGCCAAGGTGGACGGAACTTCCACCACACCACTGCTTTTCCCCTTAATTAAACCCAATTAATCAATTTACAGCTGTGTCCAATCTTCAATTCTTCCCCTGTTCTTTCGCTTGCCCATACCCCCGTAAGCCTACTCATATAAATTGCTGTTGGATGGATGTCATACTTCTCCCAAGGCTTGGTCTTATATCCCCTAATGACAGGAAGACGTGGATATATTCCACAGGTTAAAGAATCAAAAATAAAAAAGAAAGCAGCGGAACTGCAATTCCTGTGAGTAGGTGGGCAGCTTCTGACACTTCCTGCAGGGTGCAGTGGACACTGATAGACAGGAAACACCGGGGAGGCAAGAAAATTAACCATTTATTTCATGGTTTTCTTTTCACGGTTTCCACGTATTATCTCCCCTCCTCGCACGAGCACCTCCCGCCTTGTCCATGAAGTTCTCAACATGGCCACCAGGGGGCAGGAGTGTTCCGGTGACTCTATATCTTAACCTGCTCGCTTTAGGCTTTTCTTGAGATCCCTCGGAATTTCTAGTACCGTTAGTAACGACTGGGGAGAGAGAGGATGAAGTAAAGAGTAGGAGACTTAGCATTTGGTGAGCATCAGAAGTGGGGCTAATCCTTGGTTAAGGATCTTTAGAGATCACTGGAATTTATAACTTATTTCTCCATTTTCTTCACCCCCCCTTACCAAAGGCAAAAATCCATTAAGAAAAATCAGTCGTTACTGCAACTCTCTTTCCTGTTTTATTTCATTTACTTTGTATTCATGTGATTGTGTTCATGTGTGCGAGGTACTTCCAGAGGCCCAGAAGAGGACGTAAAATCTCCTGGAACTGGAGTTACAGGTAGTTGGGAACCAATAGATACGGGCACTGGGAGCTCAAGCCAGTCCTCTGCAATAGCAGCAAGTGGCCCTAACCACTGAGCCATCTCTCCAGTGCCCCACTGTCCCCCTCCACCTTTAGGGAGAGTCCTGTGTAGCCCAAGCTGCCTTCAACCTCACTATGTAGCTGGAAATAACCTTCACCTTCGATTCCCGTCTCTCACACCCCCACACCCCCACCCCACCCCTGTCTCCCTCTCTCCTGCAGGGACTGCAGCAGGAGTGCAGCTCCCGGGATGACAGTTCTATTTGTGCTGGGATGGAACCCAGGGCTTCATGCACGCTAGGCAAGTACCCTACCAAGCGAGCCGCACCCAAGCCAAGGTTTTATCATTCCCAGTACCACCTGCCCTGTACTGAATATTAAAGACAGAGGCTTAGCCACATCCACTAACTTTGGCGTTATGTCTTCCGTTGAGAGGTCATTTCCACAGTGGTGGTTGTGTTGTTACAGCTTTCTTCTAAAACACCAGCAGAATCCACCGGCTGTACGTGGGTGCATCCCTTACATTAGATCTCTATGCTGAGCCGGCTAGGTGCCTTAACCAGTGTGCATGCTCTAGGCATGGTTAGTCAGGCAGGTTACCATATGCTTCAGAGAGCTCTGGGACCGGCATGGTGGATGCGAGAGGTTTTTCACTGAGAAAGTTGGTAGTGTCTAAGATGTGCAACTTCTCTGGAGATACTGGAGACCTTGCCCTGCCAAGCAGGGTCACAAGCCTGTTATCCACATGCTGTAGACTGAATGGCATTCAAACCTGCTCTAAATGGTCCTGCAATTCACTGCTGGCCCAGAAAGACTTCTCTTGGCCCTAATTAGGATTTGATAGGATGACAACCTCCGCCTTGTGGAAGAATGGGGTGGGGGAGAGGACAGGGGAGGCAGTTCCTGGAAAGACAGACGCCTGACACTTCATAAGTCCACAAAACATGTCTTATAATGATTTCATTATGTATCTGATAGCAAACACTGTACACATGTGACCAAATTTGGGCTGTTCACTTTCCTTGGGGCATCAAGGTGGTGTCAGTAGATCCTAAAATAAGCAGCCAACTTGCCATAGGCTGTTTCACAACACCTGTTCACACAAAAATCTTCCTAATAAATATATCTTCCAGGAGAGAGAGGTCTTTATGTTTTAGTAAGAGAAAAATTTCACTTTTTACCATGGTTTGAAGAACCATTTCCTACACCACGCTTCATAAACAAGGTGTGTTCAATAATTTAATAGCCCTTTGGCAGATTTCCCTAAGCTAGATCATAACACTCAGGTAATTCTTTTTTCTTCCTTCCCATTTTTTGTTTATGTTGTTGTTTCGTGTTTGATATAGGGTACTTGGGGTGTCACTATAAGCCCTTGCTGGTCTAAACTTGCTACACAGAACAGGTTGCCCCTGAGCTCAGAGATCCGCCTGCCTCAGCTTCCAAATGCTAGAGGTCTACTCCACCATCCCGGGCCTTTTGTTTTGTTTTTTTGAGTCAGGATTTCATTGTGTAGCCCTAGCTAACCTGGGACTCAGTATGTAGACCAGCCTACCCACAAACTCACAGCACCCTTCTGTTTTTGGCACCCAAGTACTGGGGTATCAGGCATATGATTCACTTTTTAAAAAAACGTTTCTATCAAATATGTAAAGAATGTCCCTTAAAATATAAGACAAAACAGTGACAAGAGTGCATTTATATGCTCATCAGAGGAGGGCTGGTTTTGTCCCCTTCTTTTTCTCTGGGTGATATTATTGTAGCTTCCTCCAAGTCCCCAATCATCAGTATTATGAACTGTGACTCCTTCCCTCACCCCATGTCCACACTTGCTTTCCTAGTCTGCAGTTCTGTCCAGGACTCCACCATTGCTATCCCATAGTCCCTTTTCATTTTATGGAAGTCCAAGAAGACTCACCTGCACCTGACACCGTGACCCTCTAAATCAGTGACTCTCTAAGGCAGCAGCCACTCTAAATCTGCCCACATCGCTTCCATCTTAAACATCGCTGGCTCTTGCAGTGCATTCTCTGGCAGCTGGCATCTTTGCCCAGCCCAGGACAGAGAGACTCAGATACCCACACGCACTGACACTTTACTATTTGCAATTGCTGTGTAGCATCTCAGTGATGACTGTGTTACAATCTGGTCCTCTTGTAGTCTGTGTCTGCCATGTGAAGTGAGGTACCCTTGGAGCCAGAAGAGGGTACAGGTCACCTCGGAGCTGGAGTTACAGGTGGCTGTGAGCTTCCCCATGTGGTTGCTGGGCATCAAATCTGGATCTTCTGCAAGAGCATTTAAATGCTGAGCATGCCTCCAGCTTCAGTGTCCATCTGAGAGCAGTGAACAGATTTTTAGACTGTTGCCAGTTTAGGGTTATTGTGAAGAATGACAAATGTTCATAATATGTCTTTGTCAAGCTGTTTTTCTTTTTTCCTGTATAGTAGAATGGAATTGTGGACTATAGGATATATACATACATATATGCATATTTGCTATGATGGCTTGTTTATACTCAACCCAGGGAGTGGCACTATTAGAAGGTGTGGCCCTGTTGGAGTAGGTGTGGTCTTGTTGGAGTAGACTTGGTACTGTGGACATGGGCTTTAAGACCCTCTTCCTATCTACCTGGAAGCCAGTCTCCTGTTAGCAGCCTTCAGATGAAGATGTAGAACTCTCAGCTCCTCCACGCCTGCCTGGATGCTGCCATGTTCCCACCTTGATGATAATGGACTGAACCTCTGAACCTGTAAGCCAACCCCAATTAAATGTTGTTCCTTATAAGAGTTGCCTTGGTCGTGGTGTCTGTTCACAGCAGTAAAAACCCTGAGACATTTGCTTTAGTAAATATCATAAACTTCCACAAACTGTTTCAATTTACCCTCCTATCAATCAGACATTAGTGGTTCCATATACTCAAGAAATTGGTATCACCAGAGATTTTAGGTCCTTTCTTGCAGGTGTGTGTTAGTAAGTTATTTTGAGGTTGAATCTGCATCTTTTCCTGATTTTGACTGTCTTGTGTGTCTCCCTCCTGCCTCCCTCCTGCCTCCTTCCTTCCTACCTTCCTTCCACTCTCCTTACAATCTAGGCCAGGCTGGATCTCTACCCATGGAGAGCCTTCTCCCTCTGGCTCCTGAGTGCTGGGATTGAAGGCATGTACCACCATCTTGAAATTTAAGACTTAAATAAACAAAATCAATACACAAATCATTCAACCTAATGTGCAAAGATATATAATCTTACTAGCAATATGACAGTGTTCATTTCTCCTCCTCCTCTTTCTCTTCCTCCTCCTTCTTTTATTTATTTTATTTTATTTGGTTTGGAGTGTGTTTTTATTTTGGCTTACATTTTTGTTTTGTTTGGTATGATTTTGGCTTTGGCTTTTGGAGGCAAGGCTTCTCTGTGTAGCCGTGGCTGTCCTAGATTTCTCCTTTCTCCTCCTCCTCCTCCTCCTCCTCCTCCTCCTCCTCCTCCTTCTTCCCCTTCCTCTTCCCCTTCCTCCTCCTCCTCCTGCTCCTCCTCCTCCTCTTTCTTTCTTTCTTCTTCTTCTTCTTCTTCTTCTTCTTCTTCTTCTTCTTCTTCTTCTTCTTCTTCTTCTTCTTCTTCTTCTTCTTCTTCTTCTTCTTCTTTCTTACAACTTTATTTTTTAAAAAACCAGAGATACATGTACAGATTTTAAAAAGCATTTTGGCATAAAACTATATGATTATATTTTTGTCAGTACTTGTTTTTTTAAAGGTTTGATAGTATGCATTGAAATCTTACTAGTTACCATAAGCATAAAGCACATGTAAAACTAAACATAACATGAAAATAGTCCAAGTTTTCTTGGTGTGAAAAGATTAAACATAATGATTTTAAAATACCAAAAATTGCCACAAGGCTATCTTCTTAGCTCTTGAGTTATTAATGATTTAAGGTCTGGGTGTACCCCACTCTGAGTGGGTGCTATACACTTGTTGCCTTTTTTTTTTTTTTTTTTTTTCCTAAGAAGGACTGAGGCCTCCACTTTTTGGTCTTTCTTTTTTGAGCTTCATATGATCTGTGAGTTGTTTCTTGGGTATTCAGAGCTTTCTGGGGCTAGTATCCAATTATCAGTGACTGCATATTATGTCTGTTCTTTTGTGATTGGGTTACCTCACTCAGGATGATTTTCTCTAGATGCATCCATTTTCCTAGGAATTTCATAAAGTCATTGTTTCTACTAGCTGAGTAGTACTCCATTGTGCAAATATACCACAATTTTCGTATCCATTTATCTACTAAAGGACATCTGGGTTCTTTCCAGCTTCTGGCTATTATAAGTAAGGCTGCTATGAACATGGTAGAGTATGTGTCCTTATTGTATGTTGGAGCATCTTTGGGGTATATGCCCAGAAGTGGAATAACTGGATCTTCAGGTAGGACTATGTCCAATTTTCTGAGGAACCCTCAGACTGATTTCTAGAGTGGTTGTACCAGCTTACAACTCCACCAACAGTGGAGGAGTGTTCCTCTTTCTCCGAATCCTCACCAGCATCTGCTGTCATCTGAGTTTTTGATTTTACCCATTCTGACTGGTGTGAGGTGGAATCTCAGGGTTGTTTTGATTTGCATTTCCCTGATGACTAGGGATGTCGAGCACTTCCTTAGATGCTTCTCAGCCATTCGATATTCCTCAACTGAGAATTCTTTGTTTAGCTCTGTACCCCATTTTTAAATAGGATTGTTTGATTCTCTGTAGTCTAACTTCTTGAGTTCTTTGTATATATTGGATATTAGACCTCTATCAGATGTGGGATTGGTAAAGATCTTTCCCCAATCTGTTGACTGCCATTTTGTTTTCTTGACAGTGTCCTTAGCCTTACAGAAACTTTGCAATCTCATTAAGTCCCATTTCTCAATCCCTGATCTTAGAGCACAAGCCATTGGGGTTCTGTTCAGGAAAATTTCCCCTGTGCCTATGTGTTCTAAGGTTTTCCCCACTTTTTCTTCTATTAGTTTCAGTGTACCTGGTTTAATGTGGAGATCTTTGATCCACTTGCATTTGAGCTTTGTACAAGGAGATAAGAAAGGGTCTGTTTTCATTCTTCTGCATGCTGACTGCCAGTTGAGCCAACACCATTTGTTGAAGAGGCTGTCCTTTTTCCACTGAATGTTTTCAGCTCCTTTGTCGAAAATCAAGTGACCATATGTATGAGAGTTCATTTCTGGATCTTCTGTTCCATTGATCTACCTGCCTATCTCTGTACCAGTACCATGCAGTTTTTAACACAATTACCTTGTAATACAGCTTGAGGTCAGGGACGGTGATTCCCACAGAAGTTTTCTTGTTGTTGAGAATAGATTTCGATATTCTAGGTTTTTGTTTTGTTTTGTTTGTTTTCTAAAGTTTATTTATTTATTATATATAAGTGCATTGTCGCTGTCTTCAGACACAGAAGAGGGCATCAGACCCTATTACAGACGGTTGTGAGCCACCATGTGGTTGCTAGGATTTGAACTCAGGACCTCTGGAAGAGCAGTCAGTGCTCTTATCTGGGTGAGTCATCTCTCCAGCCCCCAGGTTTTTTTGTTATTCCAGATGAATTTGCAAATTGTTCTTTCCAACTCTATGAAGAATTGAGTTGGAATTTTGATGGGGATTGCATTAAGTCTGTAGATTGCTTTTGGTAAGATGGCCATTTTTACAGTATTGATCCTTCCAATCTATGTGCATGAGAGATCTTTCCATCTTCTGAGATCTTCTTCAATTTCCTTCTTCAGAGATTTGAGGTTCTTGTCATACAGGTCCTTCAGTTGCTTAGTTAGGGTCACACCAAAGTATTTCATATTGTTTGTGACTATTGTGAAGGGTATCTTTTCCCTAAATTCTTTCTCTCTCTTCACACCAAGCTGGCCTCGAACTCAGAGATCCACCTGCCTCTGTCCCAAGTACTGGGATGAATGAATGAGTTAGCTTACCTGACCTCATTTTTATTTCTGATATTAGTAATTTGTAGATTTTTTTTAAAAGACAGGGTTTTGCTATATGACACCACTGGTCTAGAACTCATTACATAGGTCAGGTTAGCTTCAAGTTTCCAAAGGTCTGTCTGTCTATGCCTCCCAAGTGCTGGGATTAAAGTTGTTTGCCACTGTAACTGACTGGTAATTTGTATTTTTCACTTGATAAATTTATAAAAAATGTGCATTCCTTACCCAGCTTGTTTTGTAATAAATACATTTGTCAAATCTCAAAAAAAAAAAAAAAAAAAAAATTCATGTACTAGTAACTCCATTGGTTAGCTCCAGCATGAACCTAAGGGACTTGTTCCAGAATCTAACTCAGAATACTACTTTGCATTTAGTTAAATTTCTGTCTTTTCTTGTTCTTTATGACTGTGATAAGTTTAAGAGCTATTGGTCTGATAGTTTATAGACTACCTCTGATTGGAGTTGTTTTATATTTTCTTAGAACTGGCTTGTGTTAGAAATCAGTAGTGTAGGCAGTGGTCGCATATACCTTTGATCCCAGAACTCTCCCTAAGTCCAAGGCCAGCCTGATTTACAGAGTGACTTCCATGACATCCAAGGATACACTGAGAAATCCTGACTTAAGAAAACAAAACAAAACACTTCCCAAAGATTTATTTTTATTACTTATTTGAGTGTATGCATACATGATACATGTGCGCATGTGTGGGTGCCTGTGTGTAGGCCACAAGAGGGCAGATCCCCTGGAGCTGGAATTACAGGCTGTTGTGAGGTGTCCAGGTGTGGGTGCTAGGACTCTCTGACTCGGGGCTCTCTGGAAGAGCAGGATGCACTCAACTACAAAGCTGTCCCTCTAGCACCTTCTTTTCTCTTTTAATATTCTATTCTTTTTAAATGAGTCATTAACTCCAGTCCATACTTAGGAAACTGAGGAAGCTGGGTGGGGGAGGAGGTCAAACTTCATCTTAAGGGGCATTTGTACACATTACCAAAATTCTGTAAAGAAGATTTTCCCTCCCTCACATTTAAAAACTTATGGGATGGAGAGATGGCTCAGCGGTTAGGAGCACCGACTGCTCTTCCAGAGGTCCTGAGTTCAATTCCCAGTAACCACATGGTGGCTCACAGCCATCTGTAATGGCATCAGATGCCCTCTTCTGGTGTGTCTGAAGATAGCTACAGTGTACTCATATACATAAAATAAATAAACAAATCCTTAAAAAAATAAAAACTTATATAACATAGATGAACGCAGAGGAAAGCCGAGGGGAGTGAGGACAAGGTCTAAAGGTAAAGAGGCCATGGACTGGGTCAGGGTTAAACTGATATTGTTTAATTTCTTTATGATTCAGAGAGTAGAGCTTGGACTCATGTACCTGTGTGATGACTAAATCTGTGACAGTTTGGTATTCTGTGTCACCCAGCTTTGGAACTGAAAATGAAAAGAGGCAATTGTGTCACATTACGAAGCAAATGCACAGATCACACAGGAACAGAAACCGACTCCTCACTTGGGACCTCACTGATTAAGAAATCTCAAGGGACACAAGAGGGGAGATATTACTGCACACACCCTCCCTGCTATTGCCCACATATCACAGCACTAGTCAGTTCTCAGCTCTCATGGGTGCTGAGGAGAGTCAAACAGTGCAGGGGCTGGAGATGCAAACATGGAGGGAGGATGCATAAGAGACAACGGATAAGAAAAACAGACAAGCAAAGCCCCAAGCCCACGCTGTTATGTATCCCCGGGGTTAAGCGGTACCTGGCATAGAGCTGGAGGATTGGAGATATTTCCTGAGTGGATGCTTGGCCATTTCCTCCTTGGCAGATGCTGAAGGGCAAGGAATTAAAGATACAGTATTTCTGTGTGTTCACACAGAAAATAAGCCAAAACAACGCGTGCACGTTCCTAAAGATTGATGTGCCTCAGGCTCATGATGCTGAAATCACAGAAGCCCCTGAGCATCCATGTAGGATGCGGGGGTGGGCTGACAAAGCTATTTCTCTAAAACACCACTTGACCGATACCGAGAAATCTGTGGGCAGTTCTCTGGGGAGTACCCGTTGTCGTGCTCAGTAACTTCGAATCTTTCTGTAGCCCTGTCCTCTCCGTTTGGTATCCGTTGATTTGGGAACTGGAGAAGGGGAAATCCAGTCCATCTGGGAGCCACTTAAGATGGGGGTTCTATTGTTAAAAAAAACAAAAAACAAAAAAATCCGTGTTTTTCTTCCCAGCCCCTTCGTCTGAGACTATTTATTATTACATGCCTTTGTCCGAAGCTTCGGCTCATTCCGGACAGCTCATAACTTACTGAACTCATTCAAACTATTCTGTCGTCCACATGGTTAGCTACATCTCCTTCAGTCCCGACCTGCTTCTTCCTCAGCGTCTCCCTGCAGGGTCTCTCTCAAATCTCTCCTTCAGTGTTGCTCCAGGAGGCTCCTTTTATTCACTCACTCTTACCCAGAATCCTCTCTTCCTTCCAGCGTCCCACCTCCTGTTTCTTGTCTCAGCTCATTGGCCGTCAGCTTTTTTATTGACAAGTGTTGCTCGTAAGAGATTCTACATTCCATCCTGGTCATCCAGGGTGATCCTGGAACTCCCCATAGAAGAGTCAAGTTTACTGATCCAGTTTCATGTTTAGCTAGTGTTAAAAGTTTGGGAAGCAAGATCACCTAGGTGTTCACACACACCTGGAAGCTCACAGTATGTACAAGAAGATAAAAATGGTACATACAGACAGCAAGACTAGCCAGGTATGGTGGTTATAGCTGGGATCCCATCATCCAGCAAGCTGAGGCAGGAAGACTGCTGCCTGTCACAGCTATAAGAATTCCAGACTAGCCTGAGATAAAGTGTGAGATACTGTCAAGGTTGGTTATTTGTCAACTTGACACAAGCTAAAGTCATTTGAGGAAAAGAAACCTCAATTAAGAAAGTGCCCCCAGCAGGTGTGTCTGTTGGGCAAACCTGTGGTGCATTGTCTTGACTGGTAATAGATATGGAATGTCCTTGGATTGGTGGTCCTAGGTGCTATGAGAAGGCAGGCTGAACAAGCTACTTGAAGCAAGCCAATAAGCAGCATCCCTCCATGGCCTCTGCATCTCTCCTGCCTCCAGGCTCCTGTTTTGCTTGAGTTCCTGTCCTGACTTCCCAAAGTTATAAACTGTCCTCTGTAAGTATGAGCTGGAATAAACCCTGTCCTTCCCATGTTGCCTTTGGTCATGGTGTTTTATTGCAATAACTTGAAACCATAACAAAGAAGATCCTGTCTCAAAAACAAAAGCAGGGATGGAGAAATGACTCCGTGGTTAAAGTGCTGTTCCAGCAAATCTGAGGGCCTGGGTTTGGATCTCCAGCATCGAAGGCAGGCATAGTAGTATGTTCCCGTGAAACTTGTGCTAAGGAGGTGAATGCAGGAAAATGGCTGGGTTCTATATGAGATCTTGATCTCCAGCATCGAAGGCAGGCATAGTAGTATGTTCCCGTGAAACTTGTGCTAAGGAGGTGAACGCAGGAAAATGGCTGGGTTCTATATGAGATCTTGTCTTAAAAAAAATTAAAAAAGGTAAAGGCTTACAGGTAAAAGTACGTGCTCCTCACGCATGATGGCCTGAGATGGCCCTCAGAACCCATAGGGAAGGAGAGAGCTGAGTCCTGAAAGCTGTTCATCAGGTACCAACATGGCTGCTCTCCTGTGCATTCCATATACACAAACAACAGAAACAGCAACAATAATAAAATTACTCTTTAAATATTAAGAGGATAAAATGGTCTCCAAGCACACACAGGAACATGAGAGCATGCTCGAGCACACACACACACACACACACACAGACAGACAGACACACACACACACACACACACACACACACACACACTAAACAAAAGCAAAGGTAGCCTGCATATCCACACTGGAAAATCAAGCCAGGCTAAATGCAATGTCATGAACTTACAAGAGCACAGTCTCCATACAAGAAAACAGAGAGTGAGTGTGTTTCAGAGACAGGGTCTTTGGGTGTGGAAACAGTGTTAAGGACACCAAGCACCACAGGCGTACAGACTGCCAGAGCCAGACTTTAGCTCATGAGTGGACGCCAAATAGACAGACCAGGCTACTCTCCGAAAAGGATGTTTGGTTTGCTGGAATGATTTAATTTAATGGCTGGAAAATTTCCACGGGGCACTGACAGATTCAAAAGATGTTAAAACATTGCGTGCAAACATCCTGGCTTGCAGTTTATAGACAGACTCGCTGTCTCAGGGCCACTAGGTTTTCCTTGCAGCCTGCACCATCTTCCTGCGTAGACATTCTGGCCTCTCCCCTCCCTCCTCCATTTATTTTATGGGTGTGGGTGTCTTTCCTACGTGTATGCCTGTCTGCCATGTGCATTTTTGGTGCTTCCTAACACGGATAAGAAGACTTTGGAGCATCTGGAACTGGAGTTACCAACAGTCTGGAGTTGCCCTGTGGTTGCTGGGAATTGAACCCTTGTACTCTGGACAAGGAACCAGTGCTCTTAACTGCTAACCCATCTTTCCAGTCTGTGGGATAATGGGCCATGCCAGGACATTTGGTAAGGTAGAGTGGATCTGAGACCCCAGAACCCAGGTACCCACCTGAGAAGGTAGGGGTCCCCCTGCTCCCTAATACATTCCTGGCCTGGAATATAGGCCACACTTCCCATATAGGAAATGAGATCTGTGGTCACATAACCCAGAACAGAGTTCTCCATGCTAATAAGGTATCTAGAGGCCCTGAGGGTTAACTCAGTAAGTTTCCCTTCTTGAACGTTCCTTCCTGCAAATGGTATTTAATCTCTAGTCCAAGTGGTGGCATGCACCCATTTTCCACAATGAACAATCAATAAATAGTTTGGAGCCAAGGACTGTCTCTTTCATCAAGAACTGCTGTGGGGAACATGGAGAAGACCTTTGCCTACTGAGCTGCACTGCCTAAGTCTCTTGCAGAAGGCACACACACACAAACACACACACACACACACACACACACACACACGCACACACACACGAGCTAAGCTAAAGACAGCGGCAGTACAGGGTAAACACAGTCCAGTGTCTCTGGGTTCTGCCCACCCAGCGGAGTTTCCCACACTGCAGCGGCAAGAGGCAGGGCAAAAGGCAGACCCACACCTGTCTGGAGCTTTTTCTGAACAGCTTAGACAGTTGGGCTGCAGTTGCTGGCAGATCATGAGGACAGAGTAGGACAGAGACAGCTCACTAGCTCCAGTGAAGGATCAGTCTACAGAACAAGGAAAATCTGACACAAAGGCTAAGGCAGCAAAGGAGACAGTCACTGTTCCATTCCTGTCAACTTCAACTATTAGATATCTGGTGGGTAGTAATAGGTATTAGAGCCAGTGCTTCAACATCATGTTGGTTTGTTACACACTGAGAATTAATGGATATTACAAAGCATCTGACAAACTTTCATTAAAGTTGGTCCAGAAGTCAATGAAATACAGTTGGTATTTCTGGTTAAAAAAAGAGAGAGAGAGAGGAGGAGGAGGAGGAAGAGAAGAAGGAGAGGAGGGGAGAGGAGGAAGGGGAGGAGGAAGACATCTTTAGAAATAAAACTTTAGGAGCTGGTGGGAAGGCTCAGATGAAGAACTCATATTGGTCTTCCACAGGATCAGAAGTAGGTTCTTGGCACCCAAGTCAGGAGCTCACAACTGCCTATAACTCTAGCTGCAGGAGATCCAAGGATCTAGTCTGGCCTCTGTGGACACTCACACCTATATGGCACTCAAACACACACACACACACACACGCACACGCACAAGCACACACACACAATCAGTCAGCCAATCAATAGACAAATATTAAAATCTTAACCAAAAATAGAAATCCCCTTAACCAGGCATGATGGTTTAATCCCAGCACTGTGGAGGCAGAGGCAGGAGGATCTCTGTGTTTAAGGCCAGCCAGGACGACATAGAAAAATTCTGTTTGAGGGCGGGGAAATCCCTTAAAAAAGAGAGTGGTAAAACCTCAGTGTGCCTGGGTGAGGGAACAGGAAGGCAAAGCGGGACACTTCTGAAAAGTTAGAAATCTCGAGGGTGTTTTCTTCTCTAATCGAGCATTAAGATAGCAGGATTTTCATTTGTTGTCTTTCTCCAGAGAAAGGATGCTCTACTCCCTGAAACAGGAGCTAGAGGAAGTTGGTATTACTCGAGATCTAGTTCAAGAAAACCAGGGTTGGCCTGAAAGCAAACGTGAAGCTTCTTGAACACTTGGAATGTTAGGAACAGTGACCCCAGTGCGAAAGATCTCCCGCTGTGGCGTCCTCCATCACCCCATCCCCCACCACCCGTCAGCAGCACCTGTGGACTTGCGCCTGTCAGGATGCTGTTCTGCTAAATCTATGTAATAGCTCATGGAAGCAGAGGTATTTCCTTCCAAGGATGAGATGCAGAATCTGATATTAAAATGATCCTTTCCAACGCTGCAGGACGTTGGAGGTGGAGTGGAAAGGTGAAACGGAGCGAGGTTATACGGATTTCTTTGACAGTCTCACTCTATGTATACTTCATTCTTAAGATCTCTTAAGGGCATTCCATTGGGCTGCTTTTCAAGGTGGAGAAATTATCTTCTGGTTCCCGATTGACCAGAGGATATGGTCATACGTAGGAACGGTGCTTTTTCCTCTGCATCTCCTGGAAAAAAAGCCAGCTGTGTTCTGGAGCCTGGCATCCTGACGGAGCCCGCGCTTTCCACTTCCTCCCTTTCCCCTATTTTTTTTTTTTTTTTTTTTTTTTTTTCTTCACTTGCCATTTGCGTTTTTGCAGCAGCATTGGTAAGAACAGGAAGTGCCAGGTTTCCTCTCCAGGGCTTCCGTAGAAGGGATGTGCTTACCACAGCCGGAAAGAGAAATGCACACACCCGCTAGAAAGCATGGCCCTTTCTGCCCACCCAACCCCCTCTGTGCCCTTCCATGCTTGCCCCGCCCCACCCCCAAGAGCCTCAGAACTGTAGATTGTAACACAGTTTGGGCCACGGGCAACATTCAATCCAACTTTGACCCCACTGAAAACCTGTTTGATGTTTACAAATCCAGCGCTCACGCTAGGCTTGAGGGGATTGGCTAGATGGTTTTGCTTATGGGTTGCTTGCTGGATAACAAACTTGACAACCCGAGTTCAATCCTTGGGGCCCACAAAAGGAGGAGGAGACCAAATCCACAAGTTGTCATCTGACTTTCATACACGTACCCTGTTGAGCGTGCACACACACACACTCGGAAACACACACGGACACAAAAATAAATGTATTTTTTAAAGGGAGGAGGCCAGTGTGTACGTGGTGTCACTAGCTGTAATCCCAGCACTTAGGAGACGGGAGTTGGGGAAGGTCAAAAATGAATTTGAAGCCAACCGGGGTTGTGTGTGACCACCATCTCAAACAAACAGAGAGCTAAAGAGCTGGTGAGATTGACTGTAAACTCCCTCCGGGCTGTCTCCATGTTGTCCTGGGTGCCTCTGGAGTCAGGTACTGTAGATGATTAACTGTTATTCTCAGCCTTCTTACCTCTGCCCCACATGAGCCGCCTTCTTATTTGGCATACGATCAGTAAATGTATGATTTTAGGGACCACTAGTCACCCAGGGCCAACAGTTTGATATATCTGATAAAGATATCAGGGTGCTGAAGCTGCTTTTTGTAGCACACTGATAACATCTGGACATAGTTCCATGTGATCTGCAACTCTTATCTGTTCTCAGCCCAGGGTTTCCCTCAGCTGAAGTGAGGTTATATAAAACATTAGAACAAAAGACGTTGGAAACTGTGGAAGGTTGTTATGAATAGTGGGGATTTTTTAAAGGTGCTGTTAGTTTAATGGATTTCCCTGTTTAATTTTTGTCCTAAATTTCCCACTACATTCCAACCTTGCTGTCAACACTGACCCTCCCTCCTTCCCTCCCTCCCTCTCTCTCTCTCTCTCTCTCTCTCTCTCCTTCGTTCTCAACTCCCTTTTCCAGACCCTAGATAAACTCTATTCTACACTATTCCCATTGTATGGCCGGTACCTCACAGGAAGAGATGTCTCAGCATGGGTCCACAAAGGCACCGCTCACTATACCTCTATACAAAACATATCCTTGGCTTTTAAAAGAACACAATAGTCACACCCTTTCTGTTGTTTTTTCCTTCACACCACCTTCTCTTGTACCCCCTCTATCCTGCTTTTAGACCTTTAGTTCCTGTACTGGCTGGTTTTGTGTCAACTTGACACAAGCTGGAGTTATCACAGAGAAAGGAGCCTCAGTTGGGTAAATGCCTCATGACATCCAGCTGTAAGGCATTTTCTCAACTAGTGATCAGGTGGGGAGGGCCCAGCCCACTGTGGGTGGAGCCATCCCTGGGCTGGTAGACCTGGGTTCTATAAGAAAGCAGACTGAGCAAGCCATGGGAAGTAAGCCAGTAGGTAACATCCCTCCATGGCCTCTGTATCACCTCCTGCTTCCTGACCTGTTTGGGGTTCCAGTTCTGACTTCCTTTGGTGATGAACAGCAATATGGAAGTGTAAGCTGAATAAACCCTTTCCTCCCCAACTTGCTTCTTGGTCATGATGTTTGTGCAGGAACAGAAACCTTGACTAAGACAGTCCCCATCTCTCTTTTCTCGGGCACATGCTCACACCTGCACATAAACACAGTCCCCGATAAATCCATTCAGTGTCTGTTCTGTGTGTGAGAAAGAATGCATGCAATGTGGAGTGTTCTATTTTATATTGTGTGTGTGTGTGTGTGTGTGTGTGTGTGTGTGTGTACTCATGGAGGTTAGGGTATTGAATCCCCTGGACCAAAGGAATTGTGAGCCGCTTGGCAAGGGAAGTCCTATGGAAGAACAACTTTGCTCTTAACCACTGAGCCATTGTTAGGTCTCAGGAAGCACATATGTCCATAAAAGGCAGTCTTGGTTTAGCTCAAACTGAACTGTAGAAGGATTTCTGGTGGTCAGATAAAAGCCAGCATTCCTCAGAAACTGTGAAACAGCTCTTCTGTCCACCAGAAGGAGTCATTTTTCTTGCCTCTGGGGAAAGGAGCTTTTTATTGGCACACACCTGTGTCAATAAAAGCCCATGTGTCCTCCCGGCTCCTTCAGTCCCTATCCACAAGTCCTGGTTCTGTATCTCAAAGCCCACGCTAAGGTCCTGGCCCTTCCCACCTCCTCCTGCTTAGGTTCATAGCACACCCCCAGCCTTTCATCCTCCTTATAGTGAATTTTTTCCACCCACTCCGGCCCTCCGTAACCCTGGCATGTCCGATCTGCTTCTTTTTCTCTTGGCTCTGGACTCGTCCCTCAGTTCCTACCTGGTATATCCTGCCCTCAACCCTGAACATTTCACTGCCTTTTCCTCAGACTCTGTCTCTATCTCTGTCACTCTGTTTCTCTCTCTCTCTTTCCTTCCTCCTACTTTCCCCCCTCCTCCTTCTTTGTTCTCTGTGCCCTTTTCTTCTTCTTTTTTTAAGATTTATTTACTTGATTTATATAAGCACACTGTAGCTGTCTCTAGACACACCAGAAGAGGGAATCAGTTCCCATGACAGATGGTTGTGAGCCACCATGTGGTTGCTAGGAATTGAACTCAGAACCTCTGGGAGAGCAGTCAGTGCTCATAACCACTGAGCCATCTCTCCAGCCCTCTGTGCCCTTTTCTAAGAGTGCACTGTAACATTTGTTCAGTACATTGGAGACCAGATTCTCTGGTAGGACCCGAACAGCTGTTTGCCTGAGATCTCCTACACAGCCAGGCTGTGGGTAGGAAGTTACCACATGCCAGAATACTCAGATGCAAGAACATTTAGAATACAGGAGAAAATGGAAGGCTTGTTTGTTGGCACAATTCATAGTCATTCAGATTTTGACAATCACAAAGCCAAAGCTGGAGGTCTTCCTAGATGTGTAAAGTGAGTTATTAGAGATCTGCTGAGGTCTAACTGGTTGCAAGGACTCATATGGCCCTTAGTTTGATTCCATTTGGTCATCTATCCATTCACAGCCCACCTTCTGTTTATTCAGTGTGCCAGGCGATTTCCTCTGCAGCTCCAGCTCTGTGGTCTGCCCCACCTGGGAGGCTGATTTGGCTACAAAGGAGCCTCAGCAGACTGAAGGGGAGACATGGAAGGTCAGAGATTTCCAGACTTCTCTCTGTGGATTACTTTGGGCTGGCTTCTCTCAGGGTGGCCAGCTAAACTCATATCTCTGCTTGGCGTTTAGGCCCCACTGGTTCTCTTGGTCCCAACCCTATGGGCTTAGGGATAAGTAGCAGTTTTGTGCCACCAGCCTGTGTAGGTGCCTTGTCCTTTCTGGGATGCCTTTCCCTAACTGCTACCTTATAAACTGTCCCTTGAGAGTGCCTTGGGGCTTTGCTCTTACTTGAATATTCTATCTGGTTCCTATGGGTTCCCTGAGTGGTAATATTCCTTATTTAGTAAGGAACCAGCTCGGAAAAACCCTACAATTTGCACCCAAAAACCACAGGATGTTAAAAACACAAGGCAGAGCCAGGAAGGCCATCCCTGAAGGTGGCTTCCCTCTGATGCATTATCAGTGGACTTGAGGAAGGAGATGGCAATAAATAGTTGGCATATCTTATCATATGACAAAGTGACTTAAACTTTACCCAAATTTACAATGAGAGATGTTTCTAGCCAAAAGAGTGTGGGTGTTGTGATGGCCAACGGGAGTGGACGGTGGGGCTAAGGAAAAGGGTGTTGATAGGTTACTTGTCCTCTGCTGAGATGGAATGAGCCAATTCAAGCCAGATTAGAACACATTAAAGGCAGACTTATTGGGGAGCTGCTCTCGGATGAGTTCACTGGCCCCAAGGATTGAGGTCAGGGGAGTCGACATAGGGAGGGAGAGAGGGGGAAGAGGAAGAGAGAAAGGCTATACCGGAAGACTGGAATTTGGTTCCCATAAGCCACACCAGGGCTCACAACCACTTGCAACACCACCTAGAGGCTGTCTAAGACATCTATCCCCTACTGGCTCCTGTCTCACACATACAACACACACACACACACACACACACACACACACACACACACGATTAAAATTACAATAATTCTCTTTTGAAGACCCACCCGAACTAACCAAACTTCATGAAAGAAGCCTTCAGACACTATCGAAAGAACAAACTTAGCAGGACAGTCACAGTCTTCTGAAGTCACAGACAGTAGCAGGGGGGTCCCAAATTCTGAAACTGCGGTCCTGCCAGGCTGGTTCCTAAGAACAGTGATTATGACTTAAGGACTTTCAAAGGGCCTCACAGACCCCAAACGTCTCCCCAAAGGACTGAAATTCCCTTCAAAGTTTCCATTATTATTTGAGTCAATCTTTTATGCCAAGAACCCATTTCTGGAAACATACATGCCTGTCTAAAAGTGTGTGATGCTTCTCAGCTCCTCCTTTGGTCTTACAGCATCTTTCTTTTGCCCCCCGTGTTTGGGCCATCTGTCCAATATGAACATCTGCAAGAAGTCCAGCCCATTGTTGGCAAAAACATCTCACCTAGAGGCACATCATGGGTTCAGTGTGCATCCTGTTGGCAACCAGTCATAGGACCTACAGTCAGTTAACCATGCATTTGCTCCAAGCTGTGCATCAGCTGTTGGCACAGGAGAATTTATGGAACATTTATTAGATCTTAGCTGGTGCCTGTGACAATGACCCTGTGGCCCTGGCGGTAGCGTGAACTATGGATCCAGGATTAAGGGTGGCTTTGGCCACATTCTCAAAATCATTGCTTTTACCACAGTGGCACCAATGCTTACACAATCCCCCTCTGCTCCCATCTACCTTCTGAGACCCATCCTCAGCCTCTCCACAGTGTTCAGAACTCCCCGGGATCCTGTTGCTTGAATTCTCACGATGCTTTGGCCAGGTAGGATCAACTATTCACTTTGAGATCCTCAAAGCACCAACTGACTCAATAAAGCCTGGCATACTAACAACTCGAGACCAACCACAGAGTAAGTTCCTCTCTAAGAAGCCAGTTACCACCTGGAAAATAGCCAGGGAATGGGTCTGATTAGCGGGGAGATTAGGAGAGCTGGTTTTCTGAGCAGTGACTGAGAGAGCTTGCCTGGCAGAGCTGGACAGAGGCCTCAAGGTGTGAGGGGGGTGAAGCACTAGGCAAGGGTTGTGCTGGGTGATAGGAAAGGTGGTGACTTTAAGAGCAAAGTCTAATTTGTCTAAGGGTTACCAATGATGCCATGGAATGCAATGCCTTTCAGAAACAGCTGTGAAGAGCATTCAAGGGAATCTTCTGCTTTGCCGAGTTCAGACTATCAGTTTTATCTTTGATTTGCCACTGTTGACCTTAGTCTACGCAGTGATAAAAATCAGTGGGGTTCCTGTCCTCTCAGGTGCCCTCTCTTCATTTCTTACCATTCTCTTGTGACATAGAACGTGGAGATGAAAAGACGTGTAAACTTGTAATTACCAAAAGGGAGGCGACTATGTCTTTATATTTCCCCCCAGAGAGGAGCAAGGGGATGTTCTGCTTTTCTTGGAAGAATGAAAAGACTTCTGGAATCTGGTGATTACAGATGCTGAACATTGCTAACATTTGTGATGTGGAGTGGGGGGAGGGGTCCAGAGGAAGAAAGCCTGGGCTTCCTTCCTTTCTGCATAATCCTGTTTTCCCTCAGCAAGCACGGGACTGGTCATAGACTGGGCAAGCTCAGGCTGAGTTACTCTCAGCTTAGCTTGTCCAAGGAAGCATTATATCTGTCTGTTAGAGATTGCAGATGTGAACTCAGAGCATCTGGAAAGGGTCCTACCACAGCCCCTTTCTCTTCTGGCTGCTGTGCCAATCGGCCATCACCACAGTGGGGAGTTCACATCTGGTGCCAGACCCTTCATTAGGATCTTGAGATTCTTGTCCTGGGTAAGTTTCCAGGATGCTGGAACTTCCCCTCCTGGGACATGCAATAGGAGATATACTTTTGTCAGAGGGCATCAGACCGTTACCCTTTGCCTGCATGGATGTCCCTAAAGAAAGATCACTGAAGAACAATCAGGAGAAACCATTGAAGATCATTACACAAGATGCATATGATTTTTAAAATATTTATGAGACGCGCCCTTTATTCTCACAGAATGTCATTTAATAAATATTTCACCAGGACAATGAGGATAAATCACAAAGATGGGAGACATTAATGGGACCGAGGATGGAACTCTTTCAGATTTTAGCTTAACCTTCAACACATCACACTCGACCCCTGAAGAACTGAAGATCCCGTGGGGAGAAGCATCCTTGAGACAGACCGAGTCTCTAGCCTGGGCGCACGGGTCAGTATATGGAGGACCAGTGACAGCGGCTCTTGATGACCTGAAGCAAAGGCTTCTTAAAAGTGAGGAAGATGACAGTGCTGGCCACCAGCAGGGTGAGGCAGCTGGGCAGAATTAGCACGAGGTAGAACAGACCGGTGTCCACCTGCCCCCACTTACAGTTCTGAGGCACGCCGTCCGGCAGCTCAACCACACGAATGACCTTGGAAGACAGGTTGCAAGTGACCATGGATAGGTCCGCAACAGTCTTGAGGCGCTGCAGGGCCCCCCATCCCTCCACCCCACAGCAGTCGTAAGGGTTCTGGCTGAGGTAGATGGTCTGCAGACCCCTCAGAGGCTGCTCAGACACAACCCTCTGAGGGAGGGCTGTGAGAGAGTTTCTGCGGAGGTCAAGAGTCCGCAGGGCCAAAGTGCCCTTGAACCTTGGGAAGCTGGTCAGGGAATTTCCTGACAGATCCAACTCCCTCAGATTCCCAAACCCAGAGAAGTCCATCTCTGCAGCCCCAGAACCAAGGCCCACGTTCCTGAGAGACAGGACCTGTAATGTAGGGGCAACAGCCCACAGAGGGCTGATGCTCCCATTCAGAATCCCCCAGTTGCTAGACAGGTCTAAATGGGTGAGGGAGGTCCCCTGGAACGGGCGGTCTTGTAATGCTGTCAGCCCACAGCCATCCAGAGAAAGGCTCCTCAAAGAGGTCATATTTCTGAAGTCCACACAACTGGAGGGCCCCTCCCAGTCTAAGGGCGCCGTCTGGGGACAAAGTGAGATTTCGTTGTGACTCATGTCAAGTGTAGTGATGCTGCTGGCATTGTCGAAAAGGCCAGTGGGGACTCCCAGGAGCTGGTTGGAGCTCAGGTTGAACACTCGGAGGTTCTTGAGGGAGCCAGTGAGCCCCGGAGCGAGCCGCAGCTCCATCAGCTGGTTGTGACTCAGATCCAGCTCGGTGAGTGCTCCCGGCGGCTCGTGCTCCCGAATGTGGAGCATCTTCAGGCAATTTTGGTTGAGGTTCAGGTGGGAAAGGGAAGGTGTCTTCTTCAGGAAACCATCCGGCAAGTGCCGGAACTGGTTTTGGCTCATGTCCAGGAAACGGAGCGCTGACAGGTCACTGGAGGCAAACTCCTCCCAGAGGTTGACGGTTGTGATATTAGTCACATTGCCATCCACGAGAAGGAACTGGGCCACCATCTCCTGCGGGGAGGAGGTGTTGTAAAGCTCCCTGTAGAAGCCCATATTGTTGTCCTGTAGCAGGAGGGTGTGTAGCTTGCCGCACTGAGGCAGGAGTGGGAAAAAGAGCAGCTGGTTGTGAGACAGGTCCAGCATCTCCAGTTCAAAGGCCACCTCCTCCCTGGCTGCCAGGAACCACTCCAGGATGTTGTAACTGACGTTGAGGAACCGCAACTGTGTGAGGCTGAAGTCCACGATGCAGGGGAGGTTGTTGTAGGCAAGGTTGAGTCGCCTCAGCTCGGTCAAGCCATCAAACGCACCACCCTCAATCTCAAAGATGTAGTTTCTCTGCAAATCCAGCTCCACAAGGTGCTCCAGGCCCTCAAAGACAGAGTCATCAAGCCTCATGAGGGTATTCCTGGCCAAGGACACAACCTCCAGCGAGGAGAGGTTCTGAAGCATGAGAGCTGCCATGTCTTCGGTCAGGGAGTTTCCAGACAAGTCTAGCCTCCGAAGTCCCAGCAGGGTGTGGAGAGCTGTGGCTGACTCCTTGTAGTTCTCAGAGAGGCGGTTGTCTGCCAGAACCAGGTTACGTAAGAGGCCTTGCTCTTTGAAGGCGTAGTGGCTGATCCGGTCCAGGTGACAGCTGTGCAGGCTGAGGTTCTCCAGGTGTGGGTAGGCCTGGAGGGAATGATTCCACAGGGCCCTGAGAGGGTTGGTATCCAGAACGAGCATCCGGGAATGGGCTGGGAGGCCGCTGGGTACTGAAGCAAGGTTCAGACCCTGGCAGTCAGCCACTCTGTCCACCTAGGTCCGAAAACACATGAGGTTTATGCACAGAAATGTTGTTTGCAAAAGCAATCAGCTAGCCAGGTGTTAGGGGTCCAGGAAAAAGAACGTTAAGAAGAGCAATGTCATCGCTTTCTACAGGCTGGTCAGGAGGATAAGGTCAGGGAGTACCAATGGGCCAATCTCCAAGACAAAGTGGAATGAGGTTTTGTAGTGGTCTTGCTCTTAGAAGGCATAGTGGCTAATAGGAAGATGCCCTGGTCTGGACTCTGCAGTATGTTAATTTCCTGGACATGAGCCCAAGCATGGAAATAACTAACCTCTTGCAGTTTCAAATTCTTTATCTGGTTATTCAAATAAAACCTACCTCTTGCAGATTCAAATTATTTATCTGGTTATCAAAATAAAACCTAATAACTAAAAAGTTGATGCTATATGGAGGTATATAAGCAAACAAACAAACAAAAGAAACTGAGCATGGCGGCACAAGCCTTTACTCTCCGGACCCATGGAGATAGAGGCAGGAGGATCTCTGTGAGTTTGAGGCAATCTGGACTACACAGAGAGTTCTGGACCAGCCAGGACTATATAGGAAGACCCTGTCTCAATAAATAAATAAATACTAGAAAGACCCTCAGATCATCTCAGCCTCCCTGTCAGAGAAAAATCACTAATGATCATGCTTGTGATTTCCTCACAGAATTTTTTTTCAAGGATTAAAGCATGCTTACATATGCAAATCACATTTATTATGGCTAATAAGTGTTAGCATGTCAGCTGTAATTACCAGCATGTGCTAATTAATTAAGCTGCTCATTGTTAAACACTGGAGGTTTTTTGTTTTTTTTTAATTTCAACATAGACATTAGAATGGATTTTTCAGGTTCCTTCCTACCCCCACTCCCCCTCCCAAGGCCTACTGCATTAATATTGAGATTGCATTAATGCATGGAGAACTGATATATTAATAAATTGAATCTCTGCACTGAGAGACAGGTGTATCTCTTTATCTTCTTGAGGCCTCTCTGAAGAGCATTGTACTTAGAGGCTTGCCCCGGGTGTAATGAAGCCTGCTCCTCCACAGTTGCTGTAGTCAAAGGGGAATCAAACATTTGTAGCTCCCTTGGATCCGCCAAAGAGTTGCAAAGGATGGTGTGGCCTCCCAAGCACCCATTTTGTGCTAAAGTTGAATGGCTTATGTAATGAAGAGCAACGGAGACAAATGCCTGAGCTTCCAGACTTCTCAGATCATAAGAGCCAGAGAAAACCCACTGTTGGCCTCTTTGATTGTCAATCCCTACCACGTCCCTCCCTAGGCAGAGAATCCAGACTGAGCCCTGAGAAGCAGCTGAATGACTCATACTTTACTCCCTTCTCTTCCTATGGCTAATGACCTCCAAAGAGCTACTGTGAAGTTGAGCCAGATGTTGCCTCTGTAAGGGAAGGAAGGGTGGCAGTTAAATGGGGCTGGGCTGACACAGGTAATAACATTAATGATCCTTGGTATAACACATGGTACTCATTGCATATTGGGCATTATCGTGGGGGCTTGTTATAAATACATTCAACCACCACAACAGCCCCGTGTCATGATACCATTAGTAGAAATTATTCTTGTTATCATCATCATCATCTTTGTCATCATCATTGCTATTGACAGAGTCTCACACAGTCCAGACTGGCCTCAAACTTGAAATGTAACTGAGACTGGCCTTGAACTCTTGACCCTCCTGTCTCTGCCTCCTGAGTACTAGGTTGTCAGGCATGTGTCACCATGACCAGCAGATATTATTATTACTTCTGTTTTACAGATGAAGAAATTGGCGCAGATTGACTTGGTATCACAGCTAAGCAGTAGGGGGGCTAGGAGTTAAATCCACACAGACTGGTTGGTGACCCTTACATCATACTGGAATGACCTCATGCACAGTGGCTACTGGTTACCATAAGCAGGTTAGAACCATGATAACCACCGTCTTGCAGATTAATCAGCTTTAAGAACACTTTCTTTGCCTAGCATCAACTACACTGAAAAAGATCTCGAATATAAGTATTAACTCCGGCTTCCAATTTGTCTTTCCAGTCCTTAGGCTTGAGGCATGCGTTTCTCAAGCACACGCTTGATATCCTTCAGTTATAGGCAAATTTCTAGAATCAGCCTCAGTGATGAACTAAATCTATCTCCACATGCAGACAAGAAGCCTTCAAAAGGCTCAAGATGCCTCATCCCACCTCTGG
The DNA here is from genome assembly GCF_963924665.1 of Micromys minutus. NCBI lineage: Eukaryota > Metazoa > Chordata > Mammalia > Rodentia > Muridae > Micromys > Micromys minutus. The sequence continues at coordinate 60,570,954 of NC_137976.1, read as the reverse complement.
GGTTTCAGAGGCTTAAGCTTGATCGCGAGCAGTACCCTTTGGGTACATGTTCTCTGCAAGGTTGCTGAAGCCTTCTTTGTTGGCTCACACATGACCTTGAAGAGAGGCTCCTCTGGTGCTGGTGTGTTTCCCTCAGTGACTCTGGAAACATTAATGGAGCTCAGTCATCCAGAGGCTTAGCCTCTTGGGAGTTGACCTAGGCCTGCTTCTAGGGCCTCTTGTCTTCAGTACATAGGAAACAGTGGGACACGGACTTGCAGTCCTTCCCAAGTGCCATCCTGAAAAATCGCCTGCTAATGAGCAGCAAGCACACTGTGTACTGGGCAGGCACACACTGGGTCTGCTGGGTCACTCAATGTCCCCTTCAATTGACAAGTCATCCGTTTTCTGAGTAGACCAGGCTTCATCAGGACAGGGGCAAAGGAAAGATCAGAACCCAAGGAGAAACTCACCACCTTGCAGCCTCCTTGGGAAGCTGCAGTGGCTGTCCCACGTCCACACCTCCATTCCACAATGAAGAAGTGAAAACCCAGGCAAAGCCAAAGGCGCAGGAACTCCATCTCAGGCGCAGCTCTGTGGATGGAAGACCAGGAAGTAAGACAGATTAGCCAAGAGGGCTGCTCAACACGGGGCAGAAGGAATCAGCTAGCTCCCATATGTGTCTGGTCTTAGAGGCCCACAACTACAAGGAGGTGGAAAACCACAGATTATTCAAATTTCTCACTTCAGCCAGCACGGTCAACCTTTCACTAATGCCGCTGGCAAGAACTCATTTTGATTTGCCTATGCCATTTAATGGGCAGGTGGCTGACCTCTGAAACCCCAAAGGGGCAACTCGGGGAATGCAAAGGACTTGAGCACCAGGGTGGAGGCCACAGAGTTTCCTGTGCTTTGCTGCTCCGCTGTTCTCCCCTCTGAAACTCATCTCTACCTGATGCACACAGGAGCTGGAGATATAAGTCATGAGTGAGTGAGTGAGTGAGTGAGTGAGTGAATGAATGAATAAACAAAAGAAGGAGAAACTGGGATAGAAATACTGACCATAGTGTCTGGACTCATAAACATATTAATTATCTTGATGAAAGAAGGCTTTCAGGGCAGGTAGTGGTGGCATGTGCCTTTAATCCCAGCACTCAGGAGACAGAGGCAGGTGGATCTCTGAGTTTGGGGCCAGCCTGGTCTACAGAGTGAGTTTCTGGACATCCAGGGTTACACAGAGGAAACCTGTCTTGAAAAATGAAGGAGGAAGAGGAGGGAGAAAAGGAGGAAAAGACAGATTTCAGAAATGTGTCTATCACATTAGTTAACTCTTTTAAATATGGCCCTTCAAAAAAAAATGTTCATGTTTTCACTTTCATGAGAAAAAAAACTTGAAAAAAAAGAAAAAAGCAATCTCTGGATGGATTAAAAAATCTGAAGTGTAGTTGTAGCCCCCTTGTCTGGCCAGTGCACAAAGAACAGCAGTCCTGGGAAGGCTTGAAGTGTTACATCTAACAACAGAAGTCTCCAGTGAAGAGGTAACAGCACTGTCTTCAGAAATTCCAGGGGAATAAGGGTCCTGGGAGCCCAGGTCTCTGAGCTCCATAGTGGGGAACTGGAGTTGTTTCCCCCCTGTAGATACAATTGCACGGACAACCCTCCAAGTATGAGATCAACAGTCCAGAGGCATCCCTGCCCTCCTTTAGCCTCATTGGAAGCAAGATGGCCCAGGTCCACCTTCCCCATCCTTGCTGGATACCCCCAGGAAGGACCACAGGGCAGCTCTTTAGTCTCTCCCTAGGTCAGCCACACCCTGCTAACAAGAACCTCCTCACCTTCCGTGACACTTACAGACCTTTCCCCTGACACACAGGCCACCTTTGGGTCCCTCCTCTTTGCTATTTTTTTAGCATGTCTATCCATCCCGAAGGGTAATTTCACATCCTGGGTAGATATGAACGATCACTATGGAAAACAGACTATCAGAAAAACTCACTGAAACAACACAAATCAGCCTTAGCCATCACCGGAGGCCAGGTCAGATTCCCATTCCACAGAAGGGATCTGGGGTCCATCCTCACTAGCCTCTGGGAATCCCGCCCAGGGCCCTCTCTCCATTTCTGCACACGAGCAGGAATTATCATGCCACGGGCAGCACAGGACACAGATGGCATATGCAGAGCCATCTGGTCTTCTGTCTTCACTGTCCTTCCGGAGCGCGCGCGCGCACGCACATACACACACACACACACACACACACACAAAGTGCGCCCCTGAAACTTTGAGATTCCCACCCATCCTGGGAGAAGGTTGCCAAACTTAGTAAATGCCAAGGACGCTAACGAATCGCTCGCTCACATTCTCTTGTCACTGAACGTCCTGCGGCTCACGGAGGAGAGACAGGGAAATGGGAATTGTCAACACAGTAAATCTTCTCCACTTCCTGTCATGCGTGGGCCGCTACGTGCTGCTGTACCCTGAATACTGACAAACTAGGTCTCCATGTGTCCAGGCCGAGAGAACAGCTCTCCAGGGCTGCACAACATGTCAGACTGGCAAGCTAGAGAAACCTGGCTCACCACACCCACAAGTGTAATTTTAATTTCTGAAACATCAAAATGTTTACAAAATTTAAATGTATCCTTTTCTCCTAAACTCAGCCAACTAGCCCAGAATACATACATACATACATATATACATACATACATACACACAAGAATAAATCTTGCCTTGCCCGTAAGGGCAACATCTGCCTATCAGTAATAGAATAGAAAGACTATAGAGTTTGGAACCTGACAGCCCAGAGTTTAAATTCTGCCTCCACCGTGCACCATGTGTACAGAGTCTCCAAGACTTGGCTGATCCTCCTGCAAAACAAGAGCAATGCCGTCCACTCACAGACTTTTATGTGACCCGCAGAGGATGCGTCTGTGAAAGTGCTTCATTAACCATGAAAGCTGCTAATAACCTAATTATTATTTATGAATTCCAAATAGCACGGAGCAGCTTGAGTGGCTGCTGTTTCTCATGTATCATCTGTGACGGGACAGAAAAGACAGCAGAGTGAGCGGCTGGAGGGACGATTGCATCGCTCTCCCAATTAAATACGTAACATCTATCCAGGAAGGCTGGCCTTCAAAGTCTGTGTTAGCGATCAAGACAAGGGGCTGGAGAGACAGCTCAGCCGTTAGTCGAGATCGCTGCTTTTGCAGAGGACCCAAGATTAATCACCAGCACCCATGTCATGTGGCTCACAACCTCCTACAACCGCAGCTCCAGGAGAGCCAGCACTTCTGGCCTCACACGGAACATGCACACACACACACACACACACACACACACCCCATGTGAGTGCACATACACAGACACACACACACACTCATGTATGTGCTCATACCCACACACATGCATATAACCAAAAGAAAAGAATAGGATGATCCTTGGACACACTGCTGGCTGGTTAACAGCTATCTGTCCTCAAGATGATGACCTCACCTTGACATGCTCTCTGTGACAATCTGGGAAGGCTCTGCTTGCTCCCCAAGCCCTGGTGAGGAGGAGCATAGTTTGTTTGGGTATTGGGAGCACTACAGGGAAGTTAGCAGGCAGGAGAGTGGAGAATCTGGAATATCTCTCCCTTCCCTCTCCCCCTGAGCCTTTCCTGGGGACTCCAGACTCTGGGACCACCGCCCTCTCTCCCTCCTCCCTACGGTACAGTTTCCTGCATGGCCAAGGGGCTATTGTTTGGCTTCTTAGCCTCTTCCATGGTTTTCCAACAATCTCCTGCATGGCATTTCCCATTTGAAAGAGTCCAGGTGACCTCTGCTTCCTTTCTAATATCTAACAACGTAAATCAAAATGACCTCAAAGCAGTGTTCCATAAACACATAGACCCAGAGGTGATGGCTTCTGCTCTGAATTCCAGCCACCTTGGGAGGCTGAGGCAGAAGGATTACAGGTTGAGGCCAGGCTGGTCAACTCTCCGAAACTCTCAAAATGAAAGATAAAAAGGGCTGGATTCTTGGGCTGGGGTGGAGCTCAGTCCTTATTAGGGTGCGGCAGACAAGCATGTGAGAGGTCCTGCCTGCAAAGCATGGAATGATGGAGGAAAAGTAAAAGACTTGAAAAAATAGCAACTTCTCAGACTGGGAACACTCTTCTAGATAACACATCTGCAGAAAGCTCCCAAGGGACACTGCACTTCGGGGACCAGGGGGACCAGGACAAACAGTGCAGTTATCTTGGCCCACTAGAGAATCCCAGGACCACAGGATGACATCCTCACCTCTCCACCCCTCCAGCTATTACTACCACACCAGCTGCTGCTAGGAAAGGGGCTAAAGAAGCCTTCATCGGGTGTCATACATATATTACCACAAAATTAAGAGCTTTCTCCTCAAATAATCGGAGGAGTTTAAAAAAAAAAAAAAACAAAGCCTTAAAGAATGGGGATTTGTGGAGAAGGCAGGAAACTGTGGAGGCATTTTCTTAGAGATAAGAAGTTGTGGGTTGGGGGACAGGGGCCATCAGAAGCAGGTTGCAGCATCACTTGGGAAGGTGACACTGGGCACACAGAGGGTGTGATTACACAACAGAGAGAGGGCTCTGAGAGAAAGCAAGTCTGCCTTTGTGTAAAAGCAAAGGGCATCTGCGACCTAGGATCTTGGAAGCAAGGGGAGGGAGGGCAGCTGGTCTCAGGGCACAGCACAAGGAACTAGCATCTCGACGGTGACTACTTCAAACAGTCCCAGGAAGCAGGGAAAGCTCCGGGCTGGCAGGTTTATTCACTGGGATTCTTAGTACAAGGTTAATGAGACTCCCACCTTCAGGAAATTCAGATCTGGAGTTGTCCGAGTGCTCTGAACTGTGGAAGTAGCTCAGTCCTTTGTGCTCACGCCCCCAAATGTGAGGGCACACCCTGAACTCAGTAATGATGAAAACCCAGATGGACCCTATCCGAATGCCCTACAAAACAACTGACTTGGAATCTCCTGGGGTCAAAGTCTTGTCCAATGTAGTGATTCGCACCTGTTATCCCACAAGGCTGAGACAGGAGGACTGCTATGAGTTCTGGTCACCCTTTGTATAGACTAAGAACTCCCCCCGAAAAAAAAAAAAACCAAAGATAGTATTATTGACTATCAATTATATATGCATACATACATTTACACATACACCACACATATAAAATCCTGCATTCAATGGCTTGGTCAGAGTAAAAGCAAAATGCTCCCTAAGTTGGCTGGTCAGCCGGTTACTCAAGTTAACATTGTACTTTTGAAAAATTATTTTACTTTCATTTAACTTTTTTATAACTTGAAATTTTTCAAAAGTAAAAAAATAAAGAATGTGAGATTAAAAACTTCTGAAAGACAACTTTCACAACACATTTTTCATTATACAATAATTCCAATTCTAATTTGAATTCTAAGTAGAATGATTCCAATTCTTTCTTAATTCTAATAAGTTTCTTCTCCCATAAAATGAGACCAGCAGTGGTGCAGGTGCCGCTAGATTGTGGTTTCTTAAGGACTTATTTATCTATATTTATATGAGTACATTGTAGCCAGAAGGCACTGGATCCCATTAACAGTTGGTTAGCATCTGTGGTTGCTGGGAATTGAACTCAGGACCTCTGGAAGATCAGTCAGTTCTCTTAACCACTGAGCCAGCCCTCACCCCTAGATTAGGTTTTAAAAGATATTCAGAAAGTAGCAATATGACAGCCCCTCACACACTGTTAAGTGACCTGTGCTCAAACATATCTAGAGTAGGACAATTCCTTCGAAAGCAGATGGTTGTCCTACTGGGGCCCTGCTTTGTTGGTCTCTGGGACATAGGCTGGACAAGCAGGTAAGGGGTGGAAGCATTTGAAATCATGGAAATACTGCCCCTTGAACCAACTGCATTTCTTCTGCATGAAGAAGGAAAGGTTGGCTGCATATGACCCTTCCGGCAGATTTTTATTCATAGTTTGGAATTGGCCACCTTTTGAGAAAAGGTAGCATTTCTGTCTTGGCTAAGTTTCTAACTAAGAAACTTGACAGTTCTAGTTAATCCAAAATCCACTCGGGAGGAAAGGGCTTATTTAAGGTAGGAACCTAGAGAGGAGACAAAGACTGAGGCAGAAGCCACAGAGGAGTGCTGCTTACTGACCTGCTCTTCATGGCCTGTTCTGCTTGTTTTCCTTCCTTCCTTCCTTCCTTCCTTCCTTCCTTCCTTCCTTCCTTCCTTCCTTTTTTCCTTCCTTTTTTTTCCCCCCTGATTTTGTGTCTATGTGTGTGTGTGTGTGTGTGTGTGTGTGTGTGTGTGTGTGTGTGTGTGTGTGTGTGTAGCTATGGCTTTCCTAGAACTAGCTCTGTAGACCAGGCTGGTCTCGAACTCACAGAAATCCACTTGCCTGTATGCCACCACTGCCTAGCTCAACTTGTTTTCTTATGGCACCCAGTACAACTGCCCAGGGATGTCATTATCCACAGTAGGCTGGGCCCTCCTAGGTCAATCATTAGTCAAGAAAATGCTCTCCAAACTTGCTTTCAGGCAATCTGGTGGAGGCATTTTCTCAACTGCGGTTCCCTCTTCCACATGACTCTAGCTTGGGTAAGGTTGAGCAAAACCTGGCTAGCACAATTCCCAAGGGCCCCACTCAGGTCTGTTTTAGAGCTGGAAATCCTAACAAAAAGATGGAGCCGGGCCAGCAGCCAGCCTGGGGAGTTGTGTGAAAATGACACCAAAGCACTTGTCAAGTACAGAGCTCAAGATGTCTCCTGAGCAAATGTGTGAGGTCTGGCTGTGCTCTACCCTAGCCTCTGCTTGAATGGAGGCTTAAGAGATACAGCAGCACTCCCCACCAGCCCTAACTGAGCTCTGCCTAGAGGGACTGCTTCAAGCACTACTACCTGCTCACTCACCATTTCCACAGGACCACAGATGAGTAAATTGGCTCCTTGTGTGGTCAAGGCTAGCCCATCCAAACCAAGAGAGGTCAGCTCACTTTGTCCCTTCCATGGCCACAGAATGCATCTAGCCACAGATGGTCAAAAAATGCAAGTTGTGTTCCCACTGAGAGAAAACAGCTGCCTCTTGTGTGTCTTGCTGTGGCCGGCAGTGAGAATCCTCCTTTGTATCTGAGAAAATGCATCATCTCTTCAGATACCCTCCCTGCGTTGTGTTAGTTTCTCTGCTCCTTTCACAGGTTCGTTCCCACTGGGAACGTCTGCAAGAGCAAGGCCCAGCCACCATGCTTCTTCAAGAGGAAGCGGGACCACCACAAACACCAGCACAGCCTTCAGCAGTCCCACTCATGGGACAGACACATTCCTTGGTGAAGTTAGGCAGTGGCAGCGGAGGTCTTCTGTGCTAATGTCAGTGTGGAGGAAACACTAAGATGAAGGATCCATACCCTCTGCTTCCATTCCTGGAGGAGGTGACCACCCAGAGTCTGTAGGGTACCATAAGATATGCAGAAACCACAGAGGCGCATTTTAAGCCTGGAGTCAGAATGAAAATGCCAACTCTCCAACATGGTTGATAGGGACTCCTAACAATCACACAGTTTAGTAGAAAAGCTGGTGGCCCTGTGAGACCCAAGGCACAGAGAAGTGTGGCCGAGTGCCTGGGGAAGGGAGGGAGAGCTTCTGTTCAAACTCAAGCCTGTGAGTTCCCCATCAACTCCACCTCGACATCCCAAACCCCAAGCCACCCTGGGATGCATGCGGTCCTCAGCTGAATCACACATTTCACCACCTGGTTCCTCTGCAGGAAAGACCCTTTCTGTGGTCTCCTTTTACCAAATTCCTATTTATCCTTCATGGATTCTCTTCTGTTTATAGCCTAATGGTCCCGTGAAAGACAACCTATGCACATTGCAGGGGTTTCTCTATTATTATTTTAATTTTACTTACGAGAAGCAAATTGAATAGTTATTAATTACTAGTAACTTAACTTTCTTCCAACATTTACATAAAAAGAGAAAACTTCAGTCTAGAGCCAAACTGAAAAAGTCTGTCATCAGTGACTACTGTATATCCACCACCTACCTTCTGCTTATAACATTTTACTGTTCTCACTTTATCATGTTTTTGTTTATCCTTCAATTCATCATATTATTTATTTATTTGTTTGTTTATTCATTTTTGCCTTTTCAAGGGTTTCTCTGTGTAATAGCTTTAGCTATCCAGGAACTCACTCTGTAGACCAGTCTGGCCTCAAACTCACAGATATTCCCGTTCTTCTGCTTCCCAGTGTTGGGATTAAAGGTGTGCCCCACCACCTCCCAGCTCATTTGTTATTATTATTATTATTAATTATATTTTTAAACATATGGCAAGGAGCACCTACATCTCTAGCTCCAGAGGATTCAATGCTTCTTTTCTCTATATGCTCTTGCATGAACATGCAGGCTCACACATAGACCTATAGACACACAAATGATTATAAAGCAATATAAATAAGTCTTAAAAGAAACAAACAAAAATCCCAGCACAAATACAAATAGGTAAGGACAGAGGGATGCCTCACTGGTTAAGAGGCTTGCAGCTCTTTCAGAGGACTTAAGTTCAGTTCCCAGCACCCTTTTGGGGCCTCATGACTGCATGCAAATACAGTTCCACAGGATTTGATGCTCTCTTCTGAGATTGTGAATTCCTGCATGCACATGGTGCATGCACATACACTTGCATACATGCAAATACAGGTAAAATTAAGTATTTATAAAAAAATATTAAGTAGCTGGGCCTGGTGGAACATGGCTGTAATCCCAGCATTCAGGAGGCTGAGACAGGAAGATGGTGAGTTTGAGGCCTGCCTACGCAATTTCATGACCTGCTCTCAAAACAAAACTTGAAAAGGGTGGGAGGCAGAACAGGGGAAGAACTGTGACCTGGCCAATCAGTGGAAGAGCCTGACCTGTCGTGCACAAGGACCTGGGTTCAGTCATCAACAGCAAACAAATTAGCACACACTATGGTCACCAATACACTCTTCCAAAAGACTTCAGAGTGGATATAAAACAATGGAACTCTAAACATTCCTGTAAGTGGGGGCAGAGAGGTGGCTCAGCGGTTAAGAGCACTGGCTGCTCTTCTAGAGGTCCTGAGTTCAATTCCCAGCACCCACAAGGTGGCTCACAACTATTGTTAAACTCCAGTCCCAGGGGATCCAATGACATCCTCTGGCCTCTGGCCAGTCACATTAGAAAAACACAAAATTTTGAAAGCCTGTCAGACCAACACTGAGGAGGCTGAGGCATGAGGACTGTCATGAGTTTGGGACCCACAGGGACTAGCCTGAGCTCTAGTGTGAGGTCCTGTCTCAAAATTAACTTTTAAAAGAAAATGTAAATGTTCCTATCTATCCTGGACAGTGGTGGTGCACGCCTTTAATCACAGGACTCCGGATACAGAGGCAGGCAGATTTCTGAGTTTGAGGTCAGCCTGATCTACACAGTGAGTTCCAGGACAGTCAGGAATACACAGAAAAACAAACAAACAAACAGCAACAGAGGGAGAATCCACAGTTCAAAAAGTCAACTCAAGTCATGTAAGATTACACCCAAGCCAGAGCTGAGTTCAGTTCAGGAAGAAGGGCTGGAGGCACAACTGCTAGAGAGGTGTTTGTCCTTTAAATGTTGGGTTGGGTACACAGGAAGATACACATTTGCTGATGAATAGCCAGAAGCCTCTATCCCAGATAACTGGCCACTCCCCAAGAACTCTCAGGGTGCCACTGTAATTCAGCAGCCAAAGATGCCAAAGATCCCTTAGGACCCAATCTCTATCCTCAGCATCTATTCTTCTAGTACTCTGATTAGATTTCTTGTGAAAGCAGGGTAATCTTCAGTGGGGATGAGCTAGGAGTGAGAGAGCCTTGAGGCCCTGGGAGTTAGAAAGAAACAAGCCAAGCTAAAAATAGAAGCTTCAGTGTAAGGACTAGAGGAAGGGGCCAATAACCAGAGCAAGAGGAAGGCCACTGGGATAGTCCCACGTGGAAGTTTAGAGTGACTCTGGGAGTGGTTACAACTTGCCTGAAGTTGAAAGATGTAGCCCCAGGCAAGGAGGGAGCTGACTCTAGAGTCTGAGGGTCACTGCTCAGTCTCAGCACCCAAGGGAGACAAGGGAAGCCAGGAGAGGCCAGGGATACCAGATATCTAGGGTTCACTGAGAAGAGGCAGTGTAAAAGAAATCAGAGCCTCAAATGCTGTCTCCTGAAGAGAAATCCCCTCCAGATGGTTATCTTCCTTCGAGGTAGGAGCAGGCGAGACCACGGACAGTGCCTGAGGGCGGTAAATGTGGAGGCTGGGGCTGAACGAGGGGAGTCCCCGGGGACCTCACAGAAATTTGTGGCTATGCCGAGCACATCACCAGTCCCAGCCTTGTTCTTCGTACCCACCTCTCTGGTGAGAATCAGGGCAAAGTTCCTACTTCCTCTTTTGTACCTTCTGCTGAGGCTAAAGTCCCACACCAAAGACACAAAACATTGGGTCTCAGCCCCCGATTCTGTTTGTCCTGGAAAGTCTGTCTAGCAATTTCATCTCTCCTGCTTCTGGTACCCAACTTCTTGGCTGCTTTTTTTTTGGGGGGAGGACACATACTCTCCCTCCCTCCCTCTGTTTTATCACATAAACTACATCGCTTAGCCATTTTCAGACCTGCAGTTCAGTAGTGTTGAGTACATTTACTGATCAACCAAACCATGCCTCCTTCAGAAGTCCAAGTTTTGTTTCTCTGGGTTTTGGTTTTTTCTTTTGCTCTGATCCCAACCCCCTGACTCAGTCATAGGACCCCTGAAGAAGGCTGGCCCTGTTACCTGCGTCCCTAGCTTTTATTAGACACAGTGCAGAAGCTAGCTCCCCGAGATTCTATCCAGGGACACTAAGGAGAAAGAGTTTTGTTTCTTTTGTTTTTGGTTTTTTGTTTTTTTTTTCCCCCTGCTTTGCAAGCCACTTCAATGGGGATTAGCTTAAAAGCTACTGAGTTCCAGGACAGCCAGGTGGGGTGTGTGCCACTGTCCACAGAGTTCCCTCGAGGGACCAGTCATATGAAGGTGCCTTCTCAGTGAGGCTGTTTGGTTTTGATTTTAACCTAAGTGTTGAGGGGCTTTTGGTTTGGGGGTGTTTTTTTTTCTTTTTCTAGGCCCATGAATCTATAACCCCTTCTAGGATCTCTGGGGATCATATATAGAGCCTATGGGGAGGGGGTGTCCCCATGCCTCAACCACCTGCAGCCGTGAAAACAGTCTACTGCACGGTCAGTTACAGAAAGAGACACTGGAAAACCCTTCCTTCATCTGCTCCAGTCCTGGTTACAGAGGGGCACGTGTTTATCCCGGCAGAGTGATGTTGAGCTAGCAACTGCTGGGAGAGCTGTGGTTTTTCCTGTCCTGGGTGTGGGCGTGTGGATCCATGTGTGTCTGTGCCTGGAGAAGCCACAGCAGAACGCTGGTCAGGAGTCAGGGGAGCCTGGCTCTGATCTCTCTCTGACACTTGGGTAGCTGTGGACCAAGTTACCCAGGATAAAAGCTCTAGAAGGGCTTTTGCTGCTTTCTCTGCCTGACCCTGGGAAGATCCCAGCTAAGTAGATGCGACTGTAGATGAATTTCCGTGCCTTTGCCTGTGTAATGGTGGGTCTCAATTTATGTTGAGGGGCAAAGGAGTCGATGCAAACACCGGTACGCTGTGTTCACAGCGTCTTCTCATTACGTCCGGTCACTCAAGACTAGGCAAAGAACACTAACTATTGTGCAAATAGACAAACAGGAGGCTCAGAAAAGTTCCCTAATCTGTTCACATTCTCCCTGAAGAGCCTGGAATCAAACCATAGCTGGTTGTTAAGCCCTACTTGCGTCTCCCACATCTCACCACCCATAGGAGACTTCCACCTATACCAAAGGTGTAGCCCCCAAATCCAGCCCAGAGGTGGGGAGTATGGATAACTCAAACCCAAGTTCACAAAGAGCTTGCGCATGAGCGCGTGTTGGGGTGTGGGGCTGCCGCCTGACCTCCCACCACCCCACCCGGTCCCAGCTCGCCCACCTCTAGTGGCCCCGCGATGCTCGGCGGTGAACCCACGCACGAAAGACTCACTGCTCCCGCAGGCCCAGGCGGCTCCGCGGGGCGCATCGTCTCCAGGGCCCGGGACTCCTGGACAGCAGTTACCGCTACCGCGCTGCCTACTCGCTCTGGGGCATCAGATTATTTTAGCACTTGCGGAAGGAACCGACGGAAACTGAAGTCACATGGAGAGCTCGCCTCTCAGCGACTCAGCACTCAGCGGGCGTCTTAGAAGGAACTGCCACTGCGGGGGAGGGGGGGAGCGGGGAGGGGGGACACAAGTGGCACATGGCCCCTTGAGGACTGGTGCAGCCTGCCAAGCTCTGTAAGGTCGCTAAGCATGCTCCTGTGGCTCCTGCTTTGGTGGGTGCAAATGGGAACTGACTTGTGGTCTGCTGTTCCAGGAACTCTTCTACACGCTTCTACGCAAGGACCAGCTTGGGGCAGAATTTAGTGAAGGGCAACACAAGTTTATTTGGAAACCGGACAGTTCACCATTTAGAAGGGTCGTCCATCCAGTAGTCTGTTTTCATCCACTCAGCCAGTCTTTATCGTTCTAAGGACTGGTATTCATATTTTAAACATTTGTTTGTTGATTGAGACAGGATCTCTCCAAGTAGCCTTGGCTATCCCGGAACTCACTATATATACAAGACTGGACTCAAATTCATAAAGATCCACCTGCCTCTGTTTCCTGAGGATTAAAGGCATGTGTCGCCACACCCAACTATATTTTATTTATTTTTATTTTACAGGTATGACCTTCCAGTCTTAGCCTCCCAGGTTACAGGTGTATGTCACCTTAGGAATGTTTTTTCTTTCCTTCTTTCTTTTTTTCTAAAACGTAGTTTTATTTTTATAAGTGTGTGTGTGTGTGTGTGTGTGTGTGTGTTTATTTAAGTGCACGCCATGTATGTGGATGTTCAAGGATACTGGAAGAGTGTATCAGAACCCCTGGAACTAGAGTTATAGGTGATTATGAACCACCAGACATCATGGCTGGGAGAAAACTCAGGGTCTTCTGAGAGAAGAGTACTGAGTGCTTTTAACAATCCAGTCATCTCTTCTGTCCTAGGAATGATTCTTGAATCTAATTGTGGTGTGACTTTTCTTGGGGAGATCTGAACAGTTATTCATCCCAAACAAGGCACTGATGACAGATCAAAGAACCAATTCCACCCATATCTAGCTTAGAGAACCGGTGAGTTTCCTGGGGTTACCTATAGGAAAATGGTGATTCACCAAGAAACCCACCCTAGTGTGAATGACAACTCACAGAACTACATTCCCAGAGACTCCTGAACTCACAGGCAGATCCCTACTACATTCTCTCTATAGATTACTGTGTTATGAGCTTGAGGAGGAGAATCTTAGAAATCTTGCAAGTTTCAGGAGCTTTCTGGGCTGCTTTTGTTTACTTTCTGAATCTTATAAGCCTCCTTCCTTCTTCCAAGGGTCTAGCTCTCACCAACGTATTTCTGGATGACTTCAGTAACTTTCTTAGTTGGTTCCCTGTCCCAAATCTTGTCCATCTCCAAGTTAGACTCTACCCATCCTTCATGGGTCATGAAAATAAAATGTGGGAACTAATTCGTTCCTTGATTAGGGTCTTTATGGCCAGCCATTGTTCTCATTTACCTGGGCCAGGGTTTAAGTCCTTGTTCAGCCAGTTTAAGAATCATCTATGCCTGAGTTCTAGCATCCTCATCCACTTTTCTTCCTCTTTGCTTCTTGTAAGACAGAGTCTCATTTAGTTGGCCTGGAAGTCACAGTTGGCCCTGCCCTGATCCCCCTGCCTCCACTTCCAGAGTGCTTTCCCATATGTACCACCATGCCTGTATCACCCACTTGTATACGCTTTACCCATTGGCATTCTCTGCAAGATTTCTTTCAAGGAAACTTAGGAACTGGCCATCTTAAAGGCTATGGAGAAAAAGGGCTGTAGTTGTCTGGGAAATAGCACAGATTGCTCTCCTATAGTAGCAGCAGAAAGACCCAAAGACTTCCAGGAGAAACTAAAACAAAGCTGAAAACAGGACAGTCCTCACACCTGCAGGTCTCATAAGGCTGAGTGTCCAGCCAGAATTTCCCTGCTCAGATGGATACTCTAGGCTCCCTCCCAAGACCCAGGAGATCAGAGTCCTTGGTCTCCAACACAGTCAAAGAGGTCCTGCTATCACGTTCCTCTCAGCATAGCTTTATGTCTCTTTCTTGACTTTATGGAGTTTTGTTTTTTTGGGGTTTTTTTTTTTTTTTTCTGGCTCCTGTGCAACAATGCAGGTTTTGTGTTATAGTAGCTTCATGTCTTGTTGCCATGACAACATATGACCCAAGCAACTTATGGAAGGAAAGATTTATTTTGGCTCACAGCTCTAGGCTCCATCACAGTGCAGGAGTCACAGTGGTATGAGCCTAAGACAGCTTGTCAATCAAGATGTGAGCTCTCAGTTGTTTCTGCTACTATGGTTTTGCACTGGCACCATGGACTCTCACCTCTGAAACAATAAGCCCAGTGAAACAGTCTTTTATAACTGCTTTGGTCATAGTCTTTTGCTGCAACAATAGAAAAATAACTAAAACAAGTATTTATTTTTGCATGTGTTTTGTTTTTCTTTTTTTTTTTTTTTCTAACCTGAGACAGAGTCTTTCTACATAGCCCTGGCTGTCCTGAAACTCACAATATAGATGAGGCTTGCCTCAAACTCAGAGAGATCCACCTTCTTCTGTCTCTTAAGTGCTGGTAATATATGTGAGTGTCCCCATACCTGTTTTTTTTCTATTTATTTCTCTCTTTCTTAAAATTTTTTTTGTTTTGTTTTATGTGTATTGGTATTTTGCCTGCATGTATGTTTGTGTAAGGGTGTCAGTTCCCCTGGAACTGGAGCCACAGACAGCTATAAGCCACCAGGTGAGTGCTGAGAACTGAACCTGGGCCCTCTGGAAGCACAGTCAGTGCTCCTAACTGCTGAGCCATCTCTCCAGCCCTCATTTATCTATTTCTTATACTAAGTTTCCTAATAGCTTGTCATTTGTGTACCATCTCAATCTCCCAAAGACATCAAAGGGAACTTGCTTTGTTGATGACAAATGCTCTTCAGAGCCAGTATCAGGAGATATTTACAGTGGAGACTGAATGGTCACATATCTGAGTCAGAGTAGAATGTATAACATATCTGTTAGGAGAAAATGGATCAACTTTCCTCTGCAGAGGAGTCCATGGGAAAGAGGAGACAGTGCATGTGACCCAGCCATGGAGTAGCGAGAACCAGGTCTAGAAGGTCACCTCGGGCCCAGAGACTGTCTATTAGCTTCACCTCTGGCATTTCCACCTGCCCTGGGCTCTCATTGCTTCATGACACACAAAGCAACTTTCCTATCCTGGTCTTTCAGTGTGGCGGCTGCGCCTGGCCAAGCACTGAGCTGGTGTATGCTGTACTTCTCCCAGCCTTGGCACATGACCGGGAGGGGATTTCCTTTGAGGCCTTAACTGGGAATTGTCCTCTTGCCCCACGTCAACTGGTTGCTGGAGGACACTCTTCAGTAGTTTCATTTCCCCCATCTGGAATAAAGTTTTTAAGAACCAAAAATCCAAACCAGAGAGAGATGAGGCCACCACCCACACTGGCACCTCGTGATGCCAACCTGAGAAGGCTTGAGGCTAGTGTAAAGACCCAGGTTGCCACTGGGTCCTTCGAAGCATCTTACTCTTCTTTAGCCGTCTGGAGGATGAGGCTGGTCTCAAATCCTGAGGTCATCTCCTCAGGTCCTGGTCTTCCTCAGCCACTAACTGCAGTGACTTGTCTGTAGGGGCATACCACCTCTTCCTGTTTTGGAAACACTGACAGTATCAACAAATAACCAAAGATCTCATGCTGTACAAAGATAATTAAGTGGTCAAGGAAGTCTCTTGTCAGTGACAGAGCTTGGTGGATCGTGGGGTAGGAAGGTGGGGCCTTGGAGCCATGATGAACAGAAGGAATTAGGCGTTTGAGCCTTGGTGTGGGGGGGGGGGGGAAATGTAACTATGGAAGATCTCAAACAAGCTGTTTTGGGATATCTAAGCTGTGACTTGTGTGGGTCAGAGACTGATAGGACGAGGAGAACCTTAAATAAGGCCAAGGTCAAAAGAAGGTACTATGGGAAAGAAGAGGGCTTATCCATGGCTCTGTCCAATGCTGGAGGGGACTCAGTCATCTGCTGTGGTCCTCCATATCCCCAGGGGTCCTCAGCCCTGAAATGCTGGGGCTCTGATTTGGTCTTGTTTATGTTTCCTTAGCCTAAGTATCTTGCAGAGGCTGTGCAAATGTTTTTTAACCAAACGAAGGTTGGAATCATTTCTTCTACAACAGTGGGAGAGGCTGAGGACTTGGAAAGTCATTCACTGATAACTCAAAAGTACTTCTTTTCCAGCCAGGCGGTGCTGGTACTGATCTGTGAGTTCTAGGCCAGCCTGGTCTACAGAGTGAGTGAGTTCCAGGACAGCCAGGGCTACAAAGAAAAACCCTGTCTAAAACAAAACAAAAAACAAAACAAAACAAAACAAACCCCTTTTTAAAAATATTTTTTGGATTTGTTTATATGCATGAGTGTTTTTCTTGCATGTGTATATGTGCACCATTTGTGTGCCTGGTGCCCATAGAGGTTAGAAGGGGTGTTGGGTCCCCTGGATTTGGGGTTACAGGTAGTTCTGAGGCACCATATGATGCTGAGAAACATCCCCTGTAAGAGCAGCAAGTGTTCCTAACCACTGAGCCACCTCTCCAGTCCCTGAGAAGGATCTTTCATAACTAATGAAAACCTCAGGATTCTTGCTGGAAGCTTCTCTTGTTTCATCCTGCTGCTTCCACACTTAGGCACTCCACCTAAACAGGAAGTCTTCCTTGCAACCCAAATTCTGTCTGGGCCCAGCAAGATGGCTCAGTGAGTAAAGGTGCTTGCTTGCCTTCAAGCCTGAAGACCTGAGCTCAGTCCCCAAGACCTACATGGTAAGAAGAGAACCGACATCTTCAAGGTGTCCTCTGGCCTCCAAAAGCATGCCACGGTAGGCATGTACCTATGTACATACACAGAGATTCTCTCCAGATAAATAAACCATTTATGAGATAGCAGCTTGTCGTGGTAGCACATGTTTGTAATCTCAGCATCCCAGAAGCAGAGGCAGATGGATCTCTGTGAGTTCAAGGCCAGCTTGGTTTGTATAAGGGCTATTATAGCCGGCTCCAGATGAGTCAAGGCTTCATGCAGTAAGACCCTGTCTCAAAAATACAAACAAAACAAAACAAAAAACAAAAACAAACAAAAAAAAAAAACCCATACAAAACTAAGAGGCAGGAGAGATGGCTCAGTGGTCAAGAGCACTTGCTGCTCTTCCAAAGGACGTGGGTTCAGTTCCCAGTACCCACATGGCAGCTCACAACTGTCTCTAAGTCCAGTTTCATATGCAGGCAAAGCATCCCCACATATGAAATACAAAATCTAAAGAATTATGCCTTGGGGCTTTCACCTATTTCTTCTTCTTAAGTATAGAATGTTCTTAGGCCCCTACGTACCATATACCCAAATCATTTATGTCTTAATTCCTTTTAGGTACCACTTATTTGAAGAGGGATCCTCAGACTTGAAGGCAAGCACCTGCAATTTAAATACCAAGGCCCTGTGAGGCAGTGGACCATGCTAGAAAACTTGGTAAAGTCAAGTGGATTCAGATCCTCCCTCCCTGCTCCCTCATGCCTGAAAACCATAGGTGTTTGTTTCATCTACTCCTGACCAGATTCCTGTCCTGGAACACGGGACCATGACACCCCACATAAGGAACATCACCAGTAGTCACATAATACAGAACAGAGCTCTCCATGCCGTTGAGATATCTAGATGGACCCTGAGGGTTTAGCCAATTAGCTTCCCTTCCCGAACATTCATTCCTGCAAAAGGTATAAAAAAAACAGTTTGAACAAACTAGGACTGTCTCTCTCTTCGAGAACTACTTTGGGTGCTGTAGTTTTTTGCCGAAGCCTTTTTCCTTGCACAGAGCCACACAACCTAAGTCTCCTTCAGAAGACTCCTCCATGCTCCCAGATATCCACTTCATGGCTCATCCCCACTCCAACCCAGTTCAGGGCTCCTAGGACTCCCCAGCGGTCATTTCTCACCAGGGCTGGCATTCCCTAATCTTAGGCTGCGTTCTCCCACCCCTGCTAAGCAGTACATCAGTGCTCCCTGCAAGCCCAGGACCTGATGGCAGAGAAGAGTAAAATGCAGCCTAATCCTTCACATTTTGTCAGCCTGAGCGGAGTTTGTCCACCCAGGCAGCAAGACAGAATGCCAGAGGGAATCCCTAGTCATCCCATTTAAATACCAACCTCTTGTCACTTTCTTTTCCCTAACTTTGCCTTTTTGTTACAGTATATTTATTTATGTCACTGTATAATGCTCAAAAATCCCAGGGACTAAACCACCAACCATTGAACACACATGGAGAGACTCACGGCTCTAGTTGCACATGTAGCAGAGAAAAGCATTGTCTGGAACCAATGGGAGGAGGGGCCTTTGGTCCAGTGAAGGCTCATTTTCCCAGTGTAGGGGAATGCCAAGGTGCTGAGGTGGAGAGGGTGATTAGGAGAAGGAGCACCTTCATGGAAACAAGTGGAGGGGGAGGGGAAATGGGAGGGGAAGAGGGGATAACATTTAAAATGTAAATACAGAGAGAATCCAATAAAATAATAAAAAATAAAAATAAATAAAAGGTCAGACTCAGTTCATCTACTAGTTGCTGTTATAAACTGTTAATTAAATAATGAAAAATAAATGTCAGATAGTAAACTCATTGTAAAAAAAAATGTGTTTGTAATTGTGGCTCAGCCTTTGATTCTAGAGGTTTCTATCTACTGTAAACAAGTAGCTGTGTTGTGGCTCAGCCCCAACACACACTTTTAATCCAAGAGCTACATAAGGTCAACCCTAGGTCTAGAGGCAGAGCAGGCAGCCAGCCCACAGGGAGTGAACTTGAGTAGACAGAAGGGGGTTTTTGAGTTGAAGGGTATCTAAGACTTCGCAGAGAAGGAGATAGGGCTCATTTTCCTGGGATATCATCGGAGTAGGACGGTCAGCTGGGTGCTTTCTCTGCCTCTCTGAGCCAGCAGACTTTCACAACAGGGTCTGGCTCCTGAGTCTTCAATTGGTAAGACCGAACAGCTAAGGATTTAGTTTTTTAAAGCAACAATCCACATCAGGTAACTCAAACTACCATCAACTCCAGTTCTGGGAGATTTGGCACTCTCTTCTGACCTCTGCAGCACATGCATTCACATACACTCACATGCATGCACATACACTGTCGTGTGGTACACACACAAACACACACAGACACAGACGTGCACTTATAAATAACAAGGTTACTCTTTGAAAGTGGGAGGTTATTAGGTAAACATCATATATAAGTTATCACATAAGACCCTATTTCCCCTGACAAAGCAGATCAGTGAAAGGTAAGCAGGGATGGGACCCAGTATCCATAAAATATGGTTTAGCCTTGACAAAAATGAAAATCGCCTGCATATGTTGATGTAATCCGGGCAGAGGAAAGAAACTTAAACATCCTGTTGAGCATCACAAAGACACACGTGGAAAAACGGGTGACGGCTGGAGAGAGACAGCTCAGCTGGTAGAGACGCCAAGCCAGGCAGCCTGAATTCAACCCCCAGAATCCATGTGCTAGAATAAGAGAACCAACTCCTATAGTTATCCCCTGATTGTCAAATGTGTACTACACACACACACACACACACACACACAAAGCCACATAGTAGGAAGTGTAAGCATGGGGCTGGAGAGATGGCTCAGCAGTTAAGAGTACTGACTGGCTCTTCCAAAGGTCCTGAGTTCAAATCCTAGCAACCACATGGTGGCTCACAACCATCTGTAATGGGATCTGATGCCCTGATATGTCTGAAGATAGCTACAGTGTACTTATATATAATTAATAAATAAATCTTTAAAAAAAAGAAAGTGTAAGTATCTACTTAATTCTTTAAAAATGTATTTTGAATTATGTGCAGATGTGGGTGTCTGCAGGTGACTGTTCACACGAGCACAGGTGTCTGAGGAAGCCAAAGGTGTTAGACCCCCTAGAGGTGATTGTGACAGATGGTGGTGAACTCCCATGTGGGTGCTGGGAACCAAACTCAGGTCCTCTGCAAGAGCAGCAAGTTCTCATAACCATAGAGCCATCTCTCTGGCCCCAGCAACTGGTTTTGAGTAAGTTTGGCTGTTTATTTCCGGGGGACTGGAGCCATGGCTTGATGGTTAAGAGATTGATACCACCTGACTGTCCATAACTCCAGTTCCAAGGGATCTGACACCTTCTTTTGATTCCCATGGGTATCAGGCACACATGTGGTGTACCTGCATATATACATGTGTAGGCAGAATATACACATGCAGGCAGAATGTTCGTACACATAAAAAAATAAAAATGTTTGAACTGGGATGTGACGGAACACACCTTTAATACCAGCACTCAGAAGGCAGAAGCAGGCAGATCCTCACAACTACAATTGATCCTCTACTGCCATCCCCTCCCCCTCCCCCTCCCACGTCCTTCCCGTTGCAGGAATTCACCTCTGGTTCTGTTCCTTCTGCCCATGGGTAGTCCCTTCTCTGGGTCACCATGTCCAGGATACTGGGTCACCATGTCCAGGATGATTCTGAGTTCTAAACAGCACTAAAGGTTCAAGGCCAGCCTGGTCTACAGAGTGAGTTCTGGGACAGCTAGAGCTACACAGTCTCAAAAAAAAAGTATATATATATATATCATATATCATATATATGCGTGTATTTTTTCTGACTGCTAAAGCAAAGCAAAAATAAGAAAAAGCCTATTAACCTACTGCAAACATTATATGGCCTTTCAAGCTTCTCCTATGCATGCCCAATTATATATAGTATTATCGCATATCTATCATTTGTGTTCTATTATGCATGCTTCTTATAAATTTGCATTATCATTTATAGCATTTGGGTTGTCTTTTCCTGTCTGCACAGTTCCACTATCCAGGACTCCTTTGTGTGTCACCTTAGTTTTGGTCTAAATCCCTCAACCTAAATTCTGGGGGCCAGCAGAGAGCCAAAGATCACAGTGTCTCATAATTTAGAGCCATGACAATGTTGGTCATAATTCCTTCAGCTGGGTCTATGCAAAGTTCATAATCACTGGGCGATAAACTGAACAAAAAGGCTTTTTGCCATTTAAGGCCACACACACAACCAAAACAGCCCTTTGGTTTTTAGAGGTTTTTTTAAGAGTCCAGAATGATGACCCATGTAAGGGAATACCCCTGGTCAGAAAGAACAAAACAGGAGGTGAATTCCTAGAACTGGGAGGATGCTGGGGGCGGGGGCGGAAGGTCAGCTGTCGCTTCCGGAGTTGTGAGGAAATGCACAAGCTAGGAGGAAGTCTTTGACAGCCCAGAAGAGCTCTGGCAGTGGAGCAAGGTGCCCCTGCCACAGAGGCCCCCAGCTCAAGTTCACATCACAGCCACCTATCACCACAAGCTATTGTCACACTGGAGAACAAGACCCCACGGAAGAGCCCCTGCGGAGGGCCAGGAGGTCTACGAGGAAGGAAAGAAAGCCTAGCTCTGCTTCCCGGGTATTGCAGGAGGCAGTTCTTCCTGCTTCAAGTGTGGGTTAGTGTGGAGCGCAAGCAGGTTTTCCCACAACTGGGGGAGGTGAAGGCAGAAAGAAGCCTGTGGAGAGCGTATTGCTCTGTGGTGAACACAAGTGATTGACTGAAGCCCCTGTGAGCTGAGGCAGGGTGAATGGAAGGAACTGAGACTTCTGAGCGGTGCAAGGCATACTGGGAAATGTGGGTTTTAATTGGCAGTTGGGCAGTTTAGCCACAAGTGGGGGCAGGGTGGGGTCGGTAGAGAAGAGGGGCCACTGAGGCGGAAACAGGGAAGCTTTGTTTTTCTCACACTAATAAACCAGAGGAAGATGAACCCCAGAGGCAGTTAGCAGCTTAGCTCTGAACTCAAAGGTTCAAATTTAGAGCCCCAACCACTAAGCAAAGCGCCTTTCCTCTCCATGCGTCACACAATAGTTACAAGAGCATACAGTAGCTACAAGAGTAAGCTCACCAAAGGTATGATTTGCATCGCCATCCTGAAGACAGGTGCTGAGATGCTACTGCCTGCTTCCCCAGCACTCCCGTTCCACCCCACCTCACCCTTACACCCCCTCTTTTCAGTCCCCTCTCCTTCCCGAGTTCCTCTAAGACTTAAAAAAATACTATTTAGTGTCGCTGTCTTCAGACACACCAGAAGATCCCATTACAGATGTTTGTGAGTCGCCATGTGGTTGCTGGGAATTGAACTCAGGACCTCTGGAAGAGCAGTCAGTGCTTTTACCCACTGAGCCATCTTTCCAGCCCTCTAAGACTCTTCTAGCAAATCTTTCTCGTTTCTTTCTTGAGGATTCCACAAATGCCTCTCCTACACTTGCTCCAAGTGTATAATGATCATTTCCACACTAAGCATGCTATCTCCACTTGCATAAAACGAATGCTCCCCGATTCTTCCAGAATCCAGCCATCTGACAACTATAATCGCTGGATAGGTACAATCCCCCCAATCCTAGCAGAGAACTCTCAAAACAAGATGCTTTGTTTGAAGAGAAGCTGAGTGGCGCCCAGCCTCAGCCTCTTCCTAGAGCAGTGCTTCTCAACATTGTGGGTCGTGATAACAGTATCAAAATTACAGTTACAAGTAACAAGAAAAATAATTTTATGATTGCAAGTTGTGGGCTAGCCACCAACCTAAGCCACAGGGAAGGTTTTCCTAGCCATACTCTCTTTGCAAAGTGAGTCTTTGTATACTTTATAAATCCTCAGTGCTTCCAACGTAGAGGATTTCCCCACCTGAGGAGCTCCAGAAGCTAGTAGGCAGACATAGCTTAAGGCTGAAAACTGGCCAGCCAACCACCACCACAAACCTGCCCCACCCCGCCCTGTCCCAGACCATTGTTTTGAAACTGCACTCATTCCCAGTACAAACACAGAAGAGTAGCCAGGCCCTGTCTTACCAAAAAAAAAAAAAAAAAAAAAAAAAAATCCCACCAATCCCTGAGCTTGCCCCCAAAGATGAGGGTAACATAACCCCTCCAATCCCAGAATACCCTGGAGAGCTCTGCCCACTAAGAAACCCTACATGATTTCTGTGTGCTGCCCAGTTCTCTGCCTCCCCCCCACCCCACCCCCCAGCAGAGGCAGCCAGTTCCATTCCTGGGGGACCGAAATTCATGCGTGTTCACTGCCAAGAAACAAATGATTGTAGGCTGTTCAGAGGGTAAAACACGGGGCAATCATGCCTCCATTTCTTCAGATGATTCACTCCGAGGCATCAGCATCCTTGGAAAGACAAGTTCCTCATATAAAGTGGTGCCGTAGTGGCCGGCATGGAAGAAGGAAAGAACTGGCTCCTACAGGTTTTTAGAGTTTTAAATTACATTTATTATTATGTGTGCGCATATATGTGTTTGTGCATGTTTGTAGGTCAGAAGACAACTTGCAAGAGTCAGTTAAACTCTGGTTATCAGGCTTGGCAGCAAACACCTTTACTCACTATACAGACTCCTCAGCCCCTCCTGTGTACTTTAAACCATTTCTAATACATTCTAATACTTCCATATTATTCTACTCTAAAACTATTCTATACTTCTGTACTGTACCTAATACACTGTAAATGTGTAAATGGTTCTTACACTGAATTCCTTAAGGATATGGCAAAAAAAAAAAAAATCTAGACTTAGTGAATATATATGCATTTTTAAAGTTAATTTTTACTTTAGTATACAACACAATGGGTTTCATAACAGCATTTTCATAAATATGTCTCATTATACTTTGTCAGGCATACTTTATTTTATTTTGCTTTAGGGCAGCTTTAAAAAAAATGTTTTTGTTTTGTTAGAGACAGGATTTCTCAGTGTAGCTCTGGTTGTCCTGAAACTCACTCTGTAGACAGGGCTGGCCTCGAACTCAGAGATCCACCTGCCTCTGCCTCCCAAGTTCTGGGATTAAAGGAGTGTGCCATCACCATCCAGCTAGACAGTTTTTTATAGTCAAGGCTGGCCTCAAACTTGCCCAGCAGCCAAGTGTGACCCCGAGAGTCCTCCAGCCTGCACCCTCCAAGTGC
The DNA here is from genome assembly GCF_963924665.1 of Micromys minutus. Lineage (NCBI taxonomy): Eukaryota > Metazoa > Chordata > Mammalia > Rodentia > Muridae > Micromys > Micromys minutus. The sequence goes on along the minus strand of NC_137976.1, from coordinate 60,546,738 downwards.
TGGTATTATAGGCACGTGCCCATACTAGGGAGAGCTTGGGGAAATCGGAACCATTATACAGAGCTAGCAGGGATATAAACTGGTGTGGCCACTGTGGAGACCAGTGTGGAGGTTCCTCAAAAAACTAAAAAATAGAGCTCCCAGTTATCCCACTTCTGAGCTTACATCCAAAGGAATCTAAACCCATACGCCCACCCCAGAGATGTTTGTCCATTTTTACTGATGCCCTAGTAACAATAGCCAATATATGCAATCGGCTGGAGGCTCAACAGGTGAGTACACACACAATGTCACAGTTACACACACACTCAATGTCACAAACATGCACACACAATGTCACAACCACATACACAATGTCACAATTACACACGCAGTGTCACAATTACACACACAGTGTCACAATTACACACACAGTGTCATAATTACATACATAATGTCACAATTTCACACAGTGTCACAATTAAATACATAGTGTCATCATTGCATACATGTTACAATTACATATACAATGTCACAGTTACACAGTGTCACAATTATGCACACAATGACACAATTACACAGTGTCACAATGACACCCATTCCTTTGTATGCTATCTAAAATTTTTAATTGAAAAAAAAATTTATGGATTGTGTGTGTAATTAATTATGATTCTATTTTATTTATTTGTGGGGGCAGTATGTATGCCATAGTGTAAGAGTGAGAACAGCAGACTACTCTGTAAAGTCTCTCCTTTCAATTTACTTAGGTTCCGGGATCAAACTGAGGTCATCAGGATTGTACAGTAAATGTTTTCTACCAGGTGAGCCTCATAACTAAATGTTTATAAAAATAACGAAAATACATTTTCCATCCATGAGTGGTTGAATCTATGGGTGTGGAATCCTTAAACCCACAGGGCCAATCGTATATGCACTCGATGGGATAACAGCTTACCATTAAAAGGGCAGAGCGAGGATTGGGGAGGTGGCTCAGTGGGCAAAGTGTTTGCTATGCAGGCCTGAGGCCCCTGTTCAGATCCCCGACACCCCGGTGAAAGCAAGGCCTATGGAGCACAGCTGTAATTCCCTGGCCCTCTGGCCAACCTGGTTGAACTGGGGAGTTCCAGGATCAGTGAGAGTCCATGTCTCAAAATAGAAAGTGGAGGAAGACGCCACAAACGTCAAGCCCTGACGCCTGAACACATGCACATACACTGTGCACAGATACACATACAAAGAATAGAGCGCTGATACATTCTGCAAGTGGACAAATGTCAACCATTACAATGAGCGAAAGGAGGCAATGACAAAAAGATTGCATGCCTGTGTCTGAAACAACAGAATAGGTCAGCAGAAAGAGAAAGCTCTGCGGTCACCTAGATTTAGCTTGGTAGCTGCTGCTGACTGTGGGGTTTCACTGTGGAGTGGTGGGAATATTCTCAAGTAGTGATAGTTACACCACTCTAAGAATGCGTTGAGAAGAATGTTGCCTAGGACACCTCAAATGGACGACTTCTAAGACGTGTGAGTTACATTTGATTAAAACATTAAAAATTACCAGATATAACTAAACAGTCAGCAAGGACAGAATCCTGTGTCCTCCTTGTCTTGATTATAAGATATGAGAAAAATTGTCTAAAGATCTAAAAATTGTTTTCACTAGGTTTTTTGTTTGTTTGTTTGATTTTTTTATCCTGATTTGTCAAGACAGGGTTTCTCTGTGCAGCCCTGGCTGTCCTGGAACTCACTCTGTAGACCAGGCTGACCTCAAACTCAGAGATCCTCCTGCCTCTGCTTCCCAAGTGCTAGGATTAAAGGTGTGTGCCATCACTACCTGGCAAGATTTTTTTAACCTTAATAAAAATTCAGAATGTAACAGAATCAAAATGTAACAAAAAGTATCAATATACTTTCCAGTTATCAAGGAACCTATTTTTTAGAATTTAAAAACATTTTAATTTTGTGTGTGTGTGTGTGTGCGTGTGTGTGTGCGTGCGCGAGTGAATTTGAGCACAACATGTGTTGAGACCAGAAGAGGGTGTGAGATGCCTCGAAGTTGTGTTTGCAGCTGGTTATGGGATGCCAGATGGTGGTGCTGAGACTCGAACTCAGGTCTAAACTAGCAAGTTGCCTCGACTGTCATCTCTCCAGCCCCTTAGGAAAGTACATGTATATAAATCACTTTGTTTTTCAACTGCTATGATTTAAGTTAAATGGTATATTAAACCAACTAGCAACACCTTAAGCCCAGCTAGAAGGTAACAGCATTTTGTCCTATTTTTGAAGCTGCTGAGTTTCTCCTGAGAGGTATGAAGTGTTTCAAAAGTATTTGGCTTCTGTGCTGCTTAACTTTTTTGTAACTTGGTACAAGCTAGGGTTGTCTGAGAAAAGGAAACTTCATTTGAAGAAATGTGTCCTTTAGGTTGGCCTGCAGGCCAGGCTATGGGCATTTTTTTTTTAATTAATGACTAATGTGGGAAGGCTCATTCCACTTTGAGTAGTGCCATACCTGGGCTGGTGCTGGTTTGTATGAAAAAGTAGGCTGAGAAAACCATGGAGAGCAAGCCAGTAAGCAGTGTTAGGATTCTGCTTCAGTTCCTGCCCCCCGGTTCCTGCCTTTACTTCCTTCCATAATACTGTAAAATGAAATAAACTTCTTTCCCCCTAAAGTTGCTCTTGGTCATGGTGTTTATTACAGCCCTTGAAAGCAAAGTAAGACAGCCTCTTAAAGTAAGAATATTTCACAGCTATTGAACTCTCTCTCCCCTTACAATCTGCTTAAATGTTTTTAAGTGTTCTGTTTTGAAGATTTTGATGTGCAATGGTTATTCCTGGTTGTCAACTTGACCATATCTAGAATGAACTACAATCCAGAATTTGAGGGCTCACCTGTGATCCAGATCTTGAGGCTGGAAGATACACATTTCTGACCTGGATCTTGGCATGGAGATCTTGAGGCATAATGACCATGAAAAGCTTAGGCCCAGACAGGGTAGTAGACACCTTAAATCCCAGAAGACTAAAGCAAGAAGACCTCTGAGTTTAAGGTCATCTGGGACAAAATAAGTGTCCTCTGCTGGAGGACTACATAAGGACATTGGAAGAGGGAAGATTCATTCTTCTTTGCCTGCTTGCACTTACTTGCCAGCACATCTGTTGGAATCCACTTCTACAGAAGACCAGCTGGAACAACTAGCCTTGTGGGACTGAGTAACTACTAGATTCTTGGACTTCACATCCACAGCTGCCTATTGTTGAGTTAGTTGGGCTATAGACTGTAAGTCATCACATCAAATTCCCTTAATATAGAGAGGCATTCCATAATTTCTGTGACTCTAGAGAACCCTGACTAATACATGATGCTATAGATGTATTGAAATACAGTTATCTTTAGAAGACTATTAATATATCAATCATATATTTTAAGCTAGCAAAGTAAATATTTTAGCATGATATATTAAATGTGGATATAGAAAGGAACAGATAATAAATATTTATAAGTTAATATAATTTGAATGCATAAATTGATTACATTTTTGTTATAGATCTGAAAAATCCAGAAAATTGATTTTGTTTTTGTTATTTGAGACAGGGTTTCTCTGTAGCCCTAGCTCTCCTGGAATTCACTCTTTAGACCAGACTGGCTTCAAACTCAGAGATCTGCCTGTTTCTGCCTCCCGAATGCTGGATATTCTCTGTTAAGAAGAAAAGGATAAGAACCAGGAAGGCGCTGAGCTTAAATTGAAGCAAGTTCTGAGGATGCCTGTGGCGCCATGGTTAGAAGAGGAGATTTCAGGTCCCCACATCAGGAGGCGCAAACTCGAAAGTCAACCCAGAAATGGGATGCCAGTCTTCAGACACTGAAGAGAGCAGAAGCAAGAGAAGAAAGTAGCATTGGAGGCGGCCATCTTCAAGCAGCTCTTCAGACAGCAGGACATACAGCTGTGAGAAGGGCTGGAGGAGGCCAAGGTCTGATTCTGAGAGACCCCAAAATTGGGGAAGCCCCTCACTCAAGTACCGGGAAACGTGAATCCAAGAACTCACGGAGAGCCTATCTTGATGCAATCAGGCAAGAGGTTTATTCCAGAGCTCTGGGGACAACACATATCTCACGCAGGAGATAGAGGAGTCAACCCCGAACTCAAATGGGGAGCAGTATTTATAGGGAAAAATCACATAAGCAGTTAGCAACAGACACATAGCAATTTCATTGGTTCATTCAAATTGGCACACTTTGTCTATTTTGGGCACAATTCAACTCTAGGCCACTCTATTTTGGGGCACACTGACCTTCATACTTGTTTTTCTCAGGACTGAGGAGCCAGACCTTATCGAGTCCAGATGGTCTGGGGTTGGGCCATTTTTGGAGCATGTTATTTTGTCCTTAGCCTTGAGACATACTTGTCCTCAAGACAGGGTCAGTGGGGCCAACTTAAAATTTTAACTCTTTCAATTCCAGATCCTGTTCTGGAGACCACCAGCCTCATTTGAATTCTCATGAGAGAAGATGCAGGATCAGGTCAAGCAGCAGCTCTTCTTATGGCTCCAGAAGAAAAAAGAAGAGGCAGTCATGCCAGGGGCCAAAGGAAATCCTATAGAGTTCAGTCTCAGTCAAAAAGCAGAACAAGATGGTCCAGGTCAAGGCCACGTTCACGTTCACATAGAAAAATCAGTGGTAGATCCAGTCACAGAAGAACTCGTAGTATGTCCAAGGACAGAGACAGACATAAAGTCCAGGACAAAGAGAAAAGGAGAAGGATAAAGGCAAAGACAAAGAAGCACACAGCATCAAACTTGGGTATTCTGGAAATATCAAAGCTGGATTAGAACATCTGCCTCCAGCTGAGCAGGCCAATGCCAGACTACAATTGGTCCTTGAAGCTGCTACAAAAGTTGATGAAGCATTAAAAGCCAAAGAAAGGAATGAAAAAGATGTAGGTTGATGTCAAGATGATACATGATTGGAGAGTAGAGAGTGGGCAGAAACAAAGTTTTGGAAAAGCGGAAGCGGAGGAGAAAGGGAGATTCAGGAGGAGGCAACATGGGAGCAGATGTGGATGTTTCTCTATATGGATAAGGTTTTAGGATTCTTTCTAAGGGTTTCTATGGGTCAATTTATCTTATCTAGGTAGGCAGTTTTTTATATCTTTGCAACAGTTTGTAAGCTTATTGTGTAGAGGGATTGTTGGTTGAGAATTTAACATATAAACTTGTTTGATAAGTTATTGGTTGTTGAGTTGTGACTTTACCGGGCTGTGAAGGACAGTGTATGAAGGCAATGGTTGAGATGTAGCTGGAACCATTCAAAGTTCGAGGTGAGGGTGCTCAGGGGCCATGAAATACGTGTGTCTGTGAAAAGCTTGGCAACAACACGCCAAGGGAAAATGAGTGAAAACAACACTCTGGGGCGGTTGTGGACCATCAGGGACAGAAGCAGCTGGGGTGGGCTGGGCTGAGTGAACCGTCTGGGAAGTGAACAGAGTGGAGGGAAGGCTTGCAGATAATGCTTGTGAAAGCATCCGGGTGCCCGGCTCTTCACTGAAGTGGCTTCCGATAACAACAGAACATTTTTATTATTACCTCAATAGGAAGAAGCAAAGAGAAGAAAAGAAGACCAAGCCACCCTGGTAGAACAAGTAAAATGAGTTAAAGAAATTGAAGCAATTGAACGTGATTCGTTTGTGCAGCAGACATTCAGATCAAGTAAAAAAGTCAGCAGAAGCAAGTGAAGTATGGACCTGAGTATCAGGACCAGCATCAAGACCAGCATCAGTAGCTGCTGACCCACCCAGCACTGGCAAGGAAATAGACTCTGACAGCATCCCCACGGCTATCACATACCAAGATGACAATTCTATAGCTCATCCAAACATATTTATTGATAAAGCTGAAGCTGAAGAAAAGTGGCTCAAGAGTTAATTGCTCTCCGACAAGAAAGACTGGTGGGCAGTCCCATGGCCTAAGCAATAGACTTACGGTTGGAATGACAAGAAGCTAGAAACTTTAGGTGTTTATAAATTCCAATATTATCCTTCATTCTTAAAAATAGTCAGTTACATGAAGAAAATAAATCTCATTTTTCTCCCTCATGTTCAACTCAATATTTGGTAACTTGAATCAAACATTGTGGATAGTGTGACTCTGTTACAAAAAATTTTGAGTTTAGGAGGGGGGGTGGGTTGGTGGTGAGCACCCTCATAGAAGCAGTGGGAGGGGGCATGCGATATGGGATATGGAAGGGAATCCGGGAAAGGGGATAACATTTGAAATGTAAATAAAATATATCCAATAAAGTTTGGAGTGCATAAGCATAGTATACTGTCAATAAAGCAAATAATTTTAAAAATCAGTGTTTTGAAAAAAAAAAGAAGAAAAGGATACGAACCTTTTTGAGAAAAAGTTCTTCCCTCCTTCCCTTTAAGAAGAGAGGATTATGTTCCTAGAGTCAGGGTCTATAATAGTCATTATTTGCTGCGATTTTGAAAAGTGGCTGTACCCAGACTCCTTTATGGTTCAAGAAATCATTTCATTACATAGGCCCAAGAAGCAAAGCCATGCCCCTAGGAAATTAGAAAATTAAAATGAGGTTAGATAATTCAGGATCTGTCCCTGTGAGTCTTGCAGAATTCAGAAGTCTGGAGCTCAGAGTTTAAGGATGCTGCCAGCTGTGGCAGCAATCTCTGATGTCTCAGATGACAGTTATGCCAAAGGCAGCTCAATGCCACAGTAACAAAGACTTCCAAGCTGCTCCCTTGGTGTGCCAACTAGGTTGTGCTCATAACTGCCCACCTCCTGCATTTGCCCAGCTCCCCTTCTGGATCCCCTAGCCTTCGTACTGGGGTCTCCCCACTACCCTTCCCATAAATCCTCTCTGGCAGCTGTAACCAGTCATCTTCTATTGCTTGGAATCCTGACCCCTGACTCGTGTGGCACGACTGCAAATTGCTTGAAGCAAGAAAGATAGTTCAGAAGAGAGGTGGGAAGAAAGGCATTGATTGATAGAACATATCTCACAGAAATGTTAAGAAAATGAAATGTTGTCACTACGGGCCCTGTTTGTATCATGACCAATGGGATTTGGTTACTTAGCATGAATCCGCTGTATTCTGAATTGCTACAAAAGCAGAAATGTGTATTTGCTCTCACAGACACACATACACAAATACACACACACCATAATTTAGAAACAAAAAATAAAACCACACCAGGCTATAGTGATGTGTGCCTTTAATTCCAGCACTCAGAAGCCAGAAATGGGAATTCTCTGAGTTTGAGGCCAGCCTGGTATACAGTCCAGGACAGTCAAGGCTATACAGAGAAACTCTGTCTTAAAAAACACACACGGATGCAAAAAAATGCTTAAAATCTGTACATTTATCTTTGTTTTGTAAAATAAAGTTGTTAAACACACACACACACACACACACACACACACGGAGAAGATTCTGCCACCGCCACCAGCACAGCTGCGCCAGCGAAGCTGTGCCAGAGCCGCGAGGAGACCGGCCGCCTGACTTCCCCTCGCTGGCCACCGTGTCCTCGGATTTGTCCAACGGACTGTTTAAATCATGGTGGATTACTATGAAGTGCTGGGAGTGCAGAGACATGCCTCACCCGAGGACATTAAAAGAAGTGTATCGAAAACAGGTGCTTAAATGGCAACCGGACAAAAATCCTGAAAATAAAGAAGAGAACGGAAATTCAAACAAGTATCTGAGGCATAGGAAGTGTTACCGGATGCTAAAAAGCGGGACATCTACGACAAATACGGCAAAGAAAGATTAAACGGTGGTGGAGGAGGAGGTGGAAGTCATTTTGACAGTACATTTGAATTTGGCTTCACATTCCGGAACCCAGATGATGCCTTCAGGGAAATTTTTGGTGGAAGGGACCCATTTTCATTTGACTTATTTGAAGACCCATTTCATGACTTTTTTGGAAACCGAAGGGGTCCCCGAGGAAGTAGAAGCCAAGGTGCTGGCTCCTTTTTCTCTGCCTTCAGTGGATTTCCTTCTTTTGGAAGTGAATTTCCTGCTGTTGGTACAGGCTTCACTCTATTCGGGTCACTAGGTCACGGGGTCTCACTTCATTCTCTTCATTTGGCGGCAGTGGAATGGGCAACTTCAAAGCAATATCAACTTCAACCATGATAGCTAATGGCAAAAAAAAAAAAAAAAAATCGCTACAAAGAGACTTGTGGAGAACGGCCATAAAGAGTACAAGTTGAAGAAGACAGACAGTTAAAGTCCTTGAGGATAAATGGTAAGGAGCACCTGCTACGCTTGGATAACGAGTAATTCACCGCACGCATTTAACAGAAATGTTAAACCATGACAAGCACCATTTGAGGAATAACAGAAACTTTTTTTTTAAGATTTCAAACGAACTCGATTTTTTGTATAACTGTACCTAATCTAAAGTATTTCTAAAACAGCTCATTGGAGCCCCCATTTGTCAGATTTTTGAGTTTGTTGTTGGTTGTTGGGACCACAAAATAGGACTTTTTTTTTTTTTTTGTCTTTAAAATTGTTGTAATCTCTGTATGCACTTTGCTTTAAACAAAACGTGATCTGAGGTGAGCTCTGAGTAGTGACAGGACGAGACTGTCTTTAACACCAGCATGGAACTGCTTCCCACTGTGTTGAATTGTGAGTGCGTAGTGTCAGCCTACTGTGAAGTTAACATTGCCAGAATCTTCTACAGAAATATTTCAATTTAATTTTCAGTATTTAGTGATGAAAGCTATTATTGCACCAATGGTAACACATTTCTGGTTTAGTGTAAATTAAGGATGTTTTCTAGTTGTACATGGATGCTGGCAACCTTGTCAGTTTGAATATTGTTTAAATATGTAATGTTAAACTTAGGTTTTTAAAATGCTGGTAATTTGGGTTTTTGTCATTTGCTAAAAAAAAGAAAAGAAAAGAAATTCGAATGTGTTTGGTGCATTCTTTTATGAGTGGGGTCTGCAAAAAAAAAAAAAAAAAAAAAGAATGAAAAGAAAAGAAAAAGAAAAAAAGACACACACACAAACAAAAAAGCAAGTATTTCACAAATACCGACATTTGTAGCAGAATGTCCATGACCTTTTAGAGGAGGATTTCCAGGCACAGGCCTTTCTCTTTGGAACTTGTCATTAACTTAGTCCTCAGAGGTATGCAGCATTTCGTGGCATGGTGCTCTGATGGCCTCAGTGTGAACGGTCAGGACGAGGACTCTGGAGAGCAGACAGGAACTCATCCAGTAAGAGAGTGGGGACTGACTGGGTTACAAGGACGGAAGCTAAAGGTGACGAGAAACTGCGATCCATGCCTGTGATCCCAGAGCGATTAAGGCAGAGAAAAGATTACGCTGTGAAGTTGGGCTACAGCTCTCTGATCCTGTCTCCCCAAATTGGAGCAGTACAAGAGGTCTGCTCACCAGCGCTGTGGTAAAGAGCCTGCCCTCCTCTCAAGGCTGCTGAGCCTTCCTTACCCATAGATAAACTGCTGGCAACTGAGGGGGCCTGTTTACTGGGTGCTTATAGAGAAAGGAGGTTGGATTTTTGCTTGAGTTGTTGCTGCAAAATAAATTATTTAAGCAGCTTCTGAACCAAAAATAAAATTTTGAAGCATTGAAGGACAATAAGTGTGTCAAAATGGAACTCGATGAAAAAGAGGAGAAGGGTGAAGGGGAGGAGGAGGAGGGAGAAGAGGAGAATGAGGAGAAGAGCAAAGAAAGCCAAAAGTGGTAGAAATATTGGAAAGGAGGCCTTAGGGAGGATTAATGAAGATCATGGAGCCAGAAACAGGACCACAAACCCTCTGCCTCCCCACGGCAAGAGTAGCCAAGGCAGAGAGGTTCCCACACAGACCCCAATGTTCTCAAAGTGCTGCAAGTCTACTGTAGAGGGCACAAGGTCCAAGTGCTCACAGATAAACAGTAGGGAAAACAGGAATGTGACACGCACAGACACACACACACATACACAGATACATAGACAGACACTCACATAGACACACACAGACACACACACATGCACATACACAGACACACACATATGCACATACACATACACAGACAGACACACACACATAGACACACACACACACACACACATTGATTTTTTTGAGACAATTTGTGTGTAGTCCTGTCCTGGAACTCTATGTAGGCCAGGCTGGCCTCAAATTTAAAGATCCAGCTGCCTCTATCTCCTGAGTGCTGGGATTAAAGGCGTGCACCACCACTGCCCAGTCTAGGGTTGTCTCTTCAATGGAAGACATGTATACCTGTTGTCTATCCAGAAGGTTAGGAATGGATGTAGTTAATAACCTGGTGATCTGTGCTTTCTGTAAGATTAGAACACACAAGACTCCCCCAGATTTTTACATTTATCTCAGATTCCTCCTCCCTGGACCTTTGAGCATTTTTTTTCTCTCAGTCAACAGAACCCATTTTTTATGGAAGATGTCACATGTACTTTGAAAAAAGCTTCAGTGTAATCATGTCTTAAGCTTTGTTGTACACTTGAGACTGGGTTAATTATCACCAGGAACCTTTCTTCCAAATTGTGCTGTGCTTACATATGCCTAAAATAAACTGCCCGGTGTCGGATTCTGGAAGTTTGAACCAACACTGGCTACTGACTGAGTCCCGGTAAACCAGATTCCCTTCTTGCCTCAAATGGATTGTTACTCTGACTCCACCCCTCACCCCCCATTGTCTGTCCATGCTCTGATACGCAACACTGGAGCCTGTGCTTAGCTTCTGGAGTCTGGGCCTGGCTGCAATGCCAGCCTTCCACTACTTGCTGTGGATGAGATAGAGCAAGTTGCTCGGCTTCCCTTTGCCATTGCGCCGGCTGGTTTTGTGTCAACTTGACACAAGCTGGAGTTATCACAGAGAAAGGAGCTTTCCTCAAGGAAATACTTCCATAACATCCAGCTGTAAGGTATTTTCTTAACTAATGATCAAGGGGGGAGGGCCCAGTCATTGTGGGTGGTGCCATCCCTGGGCTGGTAGACCTGGGTTCTATAAGAAAGCAGGCTGAGCAAGCCAAAAGAAGCAAGCCAGTAAGTAACATCCCTCCATGGCCTCTGCATCAGCTCCTGCTTCCTGACCTTCTTGAGTCCAGTCCTAACTTCCTTTGGTGATGAACAGCAATGTGGAAGTGTGAGCTGAATAAACCCTTTCCTCCCCAACTTGCTTCTTGGTCATGATGTTTGTGCAAGAATAGAAACTCTGAGTAAGACAGCCGTCCTGTGGGGAGCACCTCTCACACACCAAGAGCTCCGGAGATCTGAGCTCTTGTTCCTGCTGACTGACAGTTTCATTGTCCACAGAGCCCGAGGAAGTCATGAGGGGAACTGGCGCTCTGGGCCTAAATTTGGCCAGAAGGAAGAATTGGGTGGCTAAGTGGAAATGACAGGGAACTTGGGGAAAGCAGCTGCACTTTCAAGTATGTGACAGTATGGTGACACATGTCTTTGCTGGACTTTTGACAGTGCAAGGGGATCAGAAGTTCAAGCCATCCTTGCCAACACGGTTTTCCCAAACTGCTGTCTGAACCCATCTCAGAAAACAAAGTTAAATTAGGGGTTGGAGAGATGGCTGAACAGTTCAGAGCACTTTCCGTTCTCACAGAGAACCTGGGTTCAGTCCCCAGCACCCACATGATGGCTCACAACCTTCTGTATGTTTCTAGGCTCTGCAGGCACCTGCAGGCATGGGGGTCCACACACACACACACACACACACACACACACACACACACACACACAAATAGACTGTGGTACACACATAAAATAAATATGTCGTTTTAAAATCAAAAGAGCATACTACAGCTTGAGAAAATACCACATTTGGAGAAAGCAAAAGATTTTCATAACCTCTCGGGAGGAGGGGCTGTCAAACCACTAGGGACCAAACCCAGGGCCTTGCACAATCTAAGCAAGTGTTCCTACCACTGGGCTAGACCCGAGTCCCAGGAAACAACCATTGCCTTGACCTGTGAGACACCTCAGGTGCAGTTTCCAAAGGGAAGGGCTCCAAGACGCCTCTTGGTTCCAGCTGTTTCTCCTTCTGTGGGCCGGCCACAAGTGAGGCCAAGTTGGACAAGGGAGGGCGACCACAGAGGAAGGTGAGGGGAGGAGAGAACAAGTCCTCTGGGAAAGTGAAAGCCACACAGGAAGGAGGCCTCCGGAGGGCTTTATATGGCAAGAAAGGAACGGCTGCCTGTGGTCAGTACTGTCCTGTTGGCGGTGACAGAAAGCAGAACTCATCACGATGTGTCCTTTGCTTCCATCTTCTCCATCATAGGGAGTATTCTGAGAATCAAGCGTCCCAGAGGAAAAGTCAACCTGAGATGGGAAAAAAAAAATACTGCAACACATTGCTCTGGGGTTGTTATGTGGACCAGTGTGGGGAGGGGGTGCATGGATTTTCCCACAGGTGTTGTCTAAGGAGCAGACAGAGGTCTGGAAAGCTGACACTAATTTTCAAAACTGGAGGAAACTCAGTTCCAGGAATTGTAAGTCTTAGTGTTCCCGCTGTCCGGACCTACATGGATAATTAATAAAGCCTGTATGCACCTCAAATGTGCAGGGTCTCCCTGACCAGTGAAAGGGCCAGACATTTTGATTCCAGTCATTCTTGTCCTCGAGGAGACTCTTGGTTCCTCTCCCTTTCTGTCTTTGAGACAGAGCCTTGCTGTGTAACCCAGGCTGCCTTTGAACCCAACATCTTCCTGGTCCTTCCTCCCAAGTACTGTGAAGACAGGCCCAATACCCCAATACCAAAACATTTCAGATCAGTTATGCCAGCAGTAATTATTTATATCAGAACTGCATTTTCTAGTGCTGGGATTAAAGGCACATGTGCTGGACCACATCTGACTGGTATTTATACTTTTATTTATATTTAAATTTTTACTCAAATGGAATCCTTTTTATTGGAAACAATTGTTTTACATGATGGACCACAACCATCTGAAACTCCAGTTCCAGGAAATCTGAGTCCCTCTTCTGACCTCCATGGACACCAAGCATGCACGTGGTACCAAATACATACATGCAAGCAAAACACCCATGCACATAAAATAAAACAAATCTGAAAATAAACTGGGTATGGTGATGGTCCACCTCTTCTACCTCAACATTCATGGGGCAAAGCAGGAGACAGGAATTCAAGACCAGCTAGAGCACCGTAGTGAGTTCAAAGTCAGCCTGAGCTACTTAGTGAGCTTAAAGGGCAAGGGCCACTGGGCAGTGGTGGCACACGCCTTTAAACCCAGCAAAGGGGAGGCAGAAGCTGGTGGATCTCTGTGAGTTCAATGCCAGTCTGGTCTACAGAGTGAATTCTAGGACAGGCAGGGTTACACAGAGAAATCTTGTCCTGAAAAACCACATACGCACGCACACGCATGCGCACACGCACATACACACACACAATGCCAAGGGCCAGAGATAGAGCTTGTGTAGCATGTGGAGTAAGTGTATGGGGTTTCCCCTTAAGCACCACTGGAAAGTCAAGAGCATATCCAAGTGTGGTCTCCAGACTAACTTTCTATCCTGTGGTAAGGAGTGCGTGTTGTCTATTCAAAGATGCTGCTCTGGCAGCATGTCCCAATGTGTTCCCACCTCCCTGACATTTTGTTCTCCTCAGACACTACCCAATGTGCCTATAGTTTTCCTGTGTCTCAGTAACCACCATCTTGTGCCACTTTCCAGTGTGGACACAGGGTATATACTATGGCATCATGATGCTGCATTATAGGAAGGAGATGGTATGGATAAACTGGGCAATTTAAGGAGGGTTGGGGGGGTCCTAAAAGGACTGGTACAAAGATGACACAGGAATTCAGAGGGTCAGGACTAGGCGGCCACGGTAAGGAGAGTTCTGACCAGAAGAAGGTGAGAAAGTCCACAAGTGACTTTCTGCTTTGTCTCTTCTGTACCTTACTAATGCATCATGACAATGGTAGCATCTTTGTAATGATACGGTATTTTTCATTCCTATTTTTATGAGTATGGATTTTTTCCTGCTTGTATATCGGCGCATCATGTGTGCCTGGTGCCCAAGGAGGCAAGAAAGTGTTGGATTCCCTGAAACTGAAAGTACAGATGGTTGTGAACCACACTGTGTATGTGCGAGGGACCAAACCCAGGTCCTTTTCAAGAGCGGATAATACTCTGAAATACTGAGCCAAGATATTGGGCATGATGGTGAATGCCTCTAATCCCAGCACTTTGGAGGCAGAGACAGGTGGATCTCTGTGACTCTGAGACCTGCCTGGTCTTCAGCCTGGGCTTTTATACAGACAAATCCTGTCTCAGAAAAATCAAATCAAAACAAAACAACAACAACAACAACAACAACAAAAAAAAACCCTAACCACTGAGCCATTGCTCCAGCCCTTCTACAATACACTCTTAAAGAGCTTGCCTAGCTCTCTTCTCTCCCTTAAAATGTGTCACACGATAAACAGAATATAAAGTATTTCTTAAATGCATTGCCAGACATTCACTTTCACTAATGTTTAACTGTAGTCACATTTCTTTTCTTTGTTTCTTTTAAATGGGATCTTATTCTGTGGCCTTGGATGATCTGGTGTAAGTACTTGCTTTGTAGCTCAGGCTGTCCTTCAACTCATGGAAATCCTCCTGTCTCAGCTCCTTGAGAACTGAGGTGACAGTTGTACACAACCACACCTGACTCCCTTCTAGCTGTTCTTATTCTTAACCTGACTGGATGCCATTTAGCAGCAGGAGGCTGTGGAAATCACTCAGCACCGTGCCTCAGTTAGATTCCCAGGCAAAAAAGGAAAGAGAGCAGGGAAGAGTGAGAGGAAGAAAACAAGGGACAGAGAAAAGGAAAGAAAAGAAAAAGAAGAAAGAAAAATACTGTAATAGCTGGGTGGTAGTTCTCACCTCTAATCCCAGAACTCAGGAGGCAGAGACAGGTGAATCTCCAAGTTCAAAAACAAAAAAAGAAAGAAAGAAAGAGAGAGAGAGAGAGAGAGAGAGAGAGAGAGAGAGAGAGAGAGAGAAGGAGGGAGGGAAGAAAAGGAAGGAGGGAGGAAGGAAGGAAGGAAGGAAGGAAGGAAGGAAGGAAGGAAGGAAGGAAAAAGAAAGTATGTGTGTATGGGCTGGGGCGTGGTAGTAATGGGGAAGGCCCAGAACTACATCTTATTGGTGGTCTGGGGGTTCCTGGTTGTCCTCTAAGCAGCTCTATGCTTTCTCCTCAAGCTCCATACAACTTCATATGTAAGTCCAGAGAAGGAACAGAAAATCAGGGTGCTCTTACCAGAAGAGACTGACATAAAAATAATGACCATCCTTCCTGGTCTTGGAAAAGATCTCTTAGAAATTCCAGAGTGTTAGGTCACAGGAAGCCCCTCAGCCTATCTAGCGTTCCTGCCTTTCCAGCCAGTGCTCACCCACCAGGAACATAGTCAGTCTCCTACTGTGCACACTGGTAAAGGAGGTGAGAAGCCTCTTGAATATAAGTAGAATGCCAAACAATGAAGATTTCCACAAGAGATTTCTCTAAGGAATAAGATCCCCCTTAGGAACCTGGCTTAGGAATCCTGTGATTGTTTCTAGTTCCTGAGATCCGTGAGCACTGAACAGACAGGAAGAAGAGCCAGCTCTGTTGGAACAATAGACCCCATGAGCAAAATTGGGTGTGTAAGACCTCGAAGGTCATCCTAGACAGAGGACCTTTGAACTCTGTTCTAAACTGTATATCATCAAAGCAATAGTAAAAAGTTGATCCCAATTATTTAGGGAACAGTTACATCCAAATATCATAGATTTAAGAATAGTATGGGTCCCAGACTTGGTGGCACACACCTTTGATTCCAGAACACAGGAGGCAGAGGCAGGCAGATCTCTGAGTTTGAGGCTAGCCTGGCGGTCTACAGAGTGAGTTCCTGAACAGCCAGCACAGAGAAACCCTGTCTCAAAAACCAAATCAAGACAAAACAAACAAAACCCAAACAAACAAAAAACAAGCATGCTCATGTATGGGCCAGAGAAATGGTTCAGCAGTTAAGAGCACTGGACCGGGGTTCAATTCCCAGCATCTGCATTATAGCTTACAACTGTCTATAACTTCAGTTCTAGGAAACCCAACTTTTATACATACATATATACAAGGAAACAAAATTAAAAAAACAAACAAAAGACAACACTGGTTGTTCTTCCAGAGTATCTGGATTTAATTCCAGCTTCCACGTGGTGACTCACAATTGTCTGTAACTCCAGATCCAGGGCATTTGATGCCTTCTCTTGGCCTCTGTGAGCAGTCAATGCTCTTAGTGCACAAACAGGCAAAAATGTTCATACACATTAAATGAACCAGCCAGATGGCCCAGGGAATAAAGACCCTCACCGCCAAGCCTGGCAAGTTGAATTTGATCCCTAGTATACATGGTGGAAGAGAGAACCAACTTGTAAGTGCTATATCCTCTGACCTCTGACCTCTGACCTCCACGTGCATGTTGTAGGATGCATGCCCTCCCCCACCTGTCCCCTCCCTCCAAAACACAAGTAAATACTCATATTTGATAATATCCAATATGTCTAAATAACTCCTGAAATACAGCAACAATACACACACACACACACACACACACACACACACACACACACACTAAAGCTGCCTTACACCCATCAGAATGTGTTGTTTCTTTTGCCACAAATGAAAAGATGCTGAAAGCTGGAAGGAGCTTGAGAGATCTTTAGATCGTTTCGTCCAAACCTTTTCTTCTAGAGTGGAAAGCTCAGCCCACCCACGAGTGTTGCGTTACTCATAATGATGAGCATGGGGGGGGACCTCCATCTCGCTCAGCTCCGCTGCGATGACTGAACGCGTCCATTCCAACCGGTCCACAGTGCCCAGGTATGTGGTCAATCAGACTCTATTCCAGACATTTCTGCGAAATGTGTATGAATGGGATTAGCATTAAATGTGGGCTTTGAGCAAAGCAGATTTCGAAGAGCCCCAAGCAGGTACAGGCTAGAAAGGCTGGCTTCCCAGACAGAAAGAAGATGAGACCCCCACTCCTCCCTCCGTCCAGAGGAGCCTTAAGCCTTGGATCAGACTTCGGTACAAAACAGTAGCCGAGAACATTTGGGGGATAACTGTAGGTGTTTTGAATATAGATGAAGTATCAAAGTTAGAAGATCATTGTTAATCTCGTTTACTTGTATCTTTAGACTCAAGGTGACATTCTTACAACGCAAATTCATATACTGAGATACTTAAAAGTGGGTTGGACTATCATGACTTTAAACAGACTTTTTTTTTTTTTTTTAAGATTTATTTATTTTATGTATGTAAGTATGCTGTTCTCTTCAGACACACCAGCAGAGGTCATCAGATCCCATTACAGATGGTTGTGAGCCTCCATGTGGTAGCTGGGAATTGAACTCAGGGCCTCTGGAAGAGCAGTCAGTGCTCTTATCCGCCGAGCCATCTCCCCAGCCTTAAACAGACTTCTAAAGTTTCAACAAATATCAAGTAAAGGATCCGAGTGTGTTGACACACACCTGTGATTCCAGCCCTTTGGAGGCTGAGGCAGGAGGATCTAATCCTACTTTGGCTGCATACAGTGTGGGTTCCAGGTCAACCGGAGCTACACAAGGAGATTATCACAAACACATGGGTACTAAAGTAAGAGTAACTCAGAGCGTGGCAGTTATGGTCATGACAAATGGCTAGGTTACACTACCACCCAGACCTGGTAAGGGCCTTCACTGCTTTGTTCTCATTTTCTTCCTGCTTAGCCCCACTTCCTGACATCACCTCCCCCCCCCCCCCTTGGGTTTGTAAATTTCTGAGAAACTCTTGCTTTCAAGAGGCATCTTCACGGGGTGAGCTAGAAACAGGAGTGCCCCAGGGCTGTCCCACGGGGCGGAGGGGTTCACCTGGACCACTGCAGGCAGACTACAGGGTAACAAAAGACCAAAAGATCCTTCAAGACCTCTAAAGCTCTTTGCAACCCCAGATGCCAGCCCGCAGGCAAAGACGGTGAAGCCAGAGGTGGCGAGAAAACGGAGACGCCAAAAGGGAGGCCGATCCTAGGGGGAGGGGCGGGGCCCAGAGTTCATTCTGGCTTTCTGTTTTCCCTGGAGGGCCCTGGCTTCTCTGCCTGCTTCTGCTAATTTCCTTCAGTGTCCGATTTCACTTGATAAAGAAGCAGGGGGATGGGGAGAGAGCCTCAGCAGGCTCCGCGGGGAACACTGATGGCCCTGAAGCAGAAACAGGTGCTCTCTTGCTGGATGTCAACTCTTCCTGCCCCATCCCGGTCCACACCGCGGACAGCAGGGAGATTTAACAGGAGAGAGCCCACAAGCCTAATTAAAGCAAGGGTTGTTTTGAACTCTGCAAACATAGCATGTGAAGCGAACAAAGAACCCCGGCCAGCATATTTCCGAGTTCCAGAGAGGAAAGAACAATACAGTCAGGTCAACAAACCGGGACCCTAGGGTCACTTTATCCTGGACAGGATATAAAGATGAATAGCTTCTTTTCTTACCCTCAAAATACTCCCAGGCTTCAATTGCACCAGAAAGCTAAACAACAAATAATAAAGAACAGCTCACTATAAAACATGCTTCATCCTGCGTTACCAGAAGACCATGTGGAATCTCCCTGGAAATTGCAAGCAAACAGACTATCTCCCATATCCATCTCACCCTTCCAGGGTGGTGCGGATGTGCCCGCATCTCCTCCTTGGCTGCTTGGGGAGGCAGGACAAGGGCAGTTTGACTTCGCTTATCCCAAGCCACCTCAGGGACGGGTGTTGTGCTGTAGGGAAGTACTAAGACACCCTCCGGAAGTAGGAAAGCATAGTCTGAGATGTGGGAAAGCCAGAAGCTGGCTCAGGGATCCTCGGGCCTGCAACAAAGCCGGGGTCTTGGGGTTCTTGGACATTCAGGCGCCGCTGGAAGAACAGAGAATGAAGTTGGGGGCCAAAGGCTGTGTCTAGCCAGGGGGGCGGTGGGGGGCGGAGCTCCGGCTGGTCCCACAGGATATAGTCCTTGGCTACCGCAGCAGACTTGGTGGTAGTCCTGGCTGGGAGCGCAGAGAAGCCTTCCAAGGGAGAGTAGGCTGTGGCTCTGTAGGTGAAAGCCTCCTTCATGGCGGATTGGATTGTGGTAAAGAGCCAGTCCGTGGTTCCAACCAGTTTATTGTCATGGCTGAAAGTGGATGTGTAAAACCATAAGCCACTTTTCAGGGTGGGCCTGAGTCTCTCTTTTCCTATTATGGGTCTGAGATGTTAGGGATGCCTCATTTACGTGTGGAAGGGCTTGGGGCACTGATTAATGGCCACAAATCTATGGGGACTACAGCTACGTGACAGGGGTCAGGGTCTCTGAGGCTTCAAGCCTTTAGCTAGCTCAACTTTACCAGGCTTCCTCTCACGATCCACAGCCCCCACCTATTAATCTGCCATGGCCCCAAGTAAAAGCTAAAAACCAAATCTCTCTTCTCTCTCTCCCTCCCTCCCCACTCTCTCTTTCCCCCCTGAGGCATATTTTCTTGGGCAGCCCTGGCTGTCTTGGGATTCACTCTGTAGACTAGGCTGGCCTCAAACTCAGAGATCTGCCTTTGTCTGCCTCCTATGTGCACATGTCTTTTTCCCATTCCGTTTCTCGCCATGCTGTAGTGGACCAGGAATAGGTGATGTCCCTATGTCTGCTCAGAGGTGTGGGGACACCAGGGAGGAAACCTCAGATCTCTCGTAGACATCTGTTTGCCTCTCCCCAACATCTAGACCAATACCTACCAAGCCATCCTCTGCACAGATGGGAGTAGGTCCTATGCCCTGTTTCTCTACCAGAGCCGTGGCATGAGGTGGGATGTGACCCAGGGATGGTAAACCCGAGTGCTCATGGGCTTCTCCAGGTAAGACGGGGGATGGGCTTGCTGTCAGCACTAGACTGTGGGAGCTAAGTGTTCCCCGCTCACCGCGTCCTTGAACATGCAGTTCTGCCTGAAGAAAAAGCCCCCATTCATCCTGGCACTGTGAAAAGTCATGAGCCACCACAGCCTGGCTAGAAATGGGATGCTAAACGCTCCGTTACACTTCTTCCATTAGTACTGTAGTCTAGAGCCTCAGTCATGGGAGAGGTTCAGAAAGGGCAAGCAACTTCCCTGAAACCCAGTAGGTAAAACCATGCAAGTGACTGATGACTTAGGCAATCTGTTGCATGTGGTTTTTGATACCCGCCCCTCAAGCTCCAGAAACAGGCTACACTACCAGCCCCCAACCAGTTTCCCTTGAATCCACGGATAAAACAAACACACACAGTTGTTCAATTTCAACTAGCCCTTCGACACAGTTGGCTGGCCACTGCTGTCCCCCGAGAGAAGCATGTCCTTGGAGAGACAGTATTCTCCACAATGCCTCTACTCTGATATGGGTATGAAAAGGGTTCTGTGCCTATGGGGTTTAGTGAAAAACAGGAAGTCCTGGAATCACATTCTTTGGGGATCTTTGCAGAATTCTTCATTACTTCTATGTTTTGATATCCAATTACGCATGTCCTATTCCCAGGCAGCTTTCCCATGGCATTCATGTGTGCACAAAACTACATGTCTGACTGCAGGCAGAGCCCATGTCCTTCTACCCTGTCAACAAAAGATCCAGCATGCGAGTGAGGGGTACGGAGACATGGGAGAAGCCCTGCCTTCCAGTTGATTGGAGGTAAATAAGGCGGCTCTACGGCAAACGTGCTAGTCCATGCTGTGTCTCTGAGTTCCACGGCGATTGTATGGTAAGTAAATGGATGGATTGATCCACAGTCCTGACAGTCAGGAGAGAATCGACAAAATAACAGAAGTGAGTGGTATCAACTTGACAGAATCCAGGATTCACCTGGGAAATGGGTCACTGGGCATGACTTTGGGGGATGATCTTGGTTGCCTGCGTGCGAGTGAGCCGTCCTGCCCACTGGGAGCAGCACCATTCCCCAGGAAGGAGAAAGTGAGCTGATAACCAGCATGTGGGAGGTCCTTGTCTCTGCGACTGTGGAGGAATGTGACCACTACCCTCAAGCTCATGAGGTTTCGAAACATCTGCTGTGACCCCTTCTCTCTTAAGTTGCTTTTACCAGGTCATCTTATAGCAAGAGGAAAAGAAACTGCCACATAAGGGAAGAGGACCAGCAAGAGAGAAACTCGAACTTTCTTTATCAAAAAATTATAATAAATTAGGTAAAAAAACAAAGAACAAAAAGCCAGGTCCTCAAAAAGATTGAGCAAATCCTCCTCCTTCGGAAGATGCCTTGCTTTTTGCAGAAAATATGGATGGAACTCACCACAGGGTATGGGTTAGTTAGACTGGGATGTGGAACTGAGAAACTAGTTAGCTTTCTCCACTTCACGGGTTTCCTCCTGCAAGCTCCTCCCTGCGGATTACCCCTGGCACCCCAACCTACCCCATCCTCAAATGTGTTGCTGCTGCCCCCTGCTGGACAAACCCTGTCAACCCCCCCCAAGGCCGCCATTTTCCACATGCAGTCAGGAGCTGTAGGAGGCAGGCAGTAAAATAGTATTTAAATATAGCCAGAGACCAAAATAAATCTGTTCTTGGAAAGTCTGAAACCTCTGGCTAGTAATCAGTATATAAGTTTGTGAAGGGGAAGAGCAAGAGAATGGGAGCATTAAAGGCCTCGACTGCCTGCCTTGTGCCCTGGGTCCATCCCAAGTATACCCCCTCCCTAAAGACTGTGCTATCCGTCAGGGAGGTTTGCAAAGACTACGTGGCTCAGAGACTACCTTCCAAGCTCTTCAGCTATCCTTTCTTTCCTCTTATTCCAGAGACTCCAGACTTAGCCATTGCCTCCTGTGTTAGCCTTGCTTCCCACGCCTCCTCCTCTCCTAGCCTGTGCTCCCACTCGACTGAACCGTTCCTAGTGCGCATGCTCTCTCTCCTCACCCCCACTGCTGCTCTAGTGTCTGTGTTCTCTCCGACTCACACCCCAACACTTACTCATCTGTTAATAGCAGCTCTGTGTGTGTGTGTGTGTGTGTGTGTGTGTGGTGTGTCTGTCTGTCTGCATAGAGAAAGAGATGAAACAAAATTGAACAAAAATGAAATAAGAACAGATAGATAGGTAGACACACACAGAGTGTGTGTGTTTCATTGTGTAGCCCTTGGTGTCTTGGAACTCATTATGTAGACCAGAATGGCCTCAGACTCACAGAGATCCATCTGCCTCCAGAGAGCTTGGATTAAAGGCGTGTGCCACTGTGCCTGGTCAGAAGAGGTAAATTATTTGTCAATAATTTCTTCATTGTATTTTGTATTGTTTGAATCTTGAACTATGTAACCATAACTCAGATTCAAATTTGTTTTATTTTGTTATTTATCTTTGTTTTGGTCTGGTTTTTTGTTTGTTGTTGTTGTTGTTTTGAGATGGGGTCTCATGTAACCTAGGCTGACCTCAGATTTTTTTTTTTTTTTAAATATCAATTCTGTTTCATTTCATCTGGAAAACTGGATAATCCAGGGCAACAAGGTATTAATTACTCTTCTTCCTCATCATCACCAGCTCCAGCACCACCCTGGCCTTTCTCTCGGTCTGGACGGCCACCACCATAAGGAGAACGGAGGGAGAAGTCAACGCGCTTCTGGGAGACCAGAGGACCGATGAAGGATACGATGCTCACCCCCTGCTCGCGGACCCTGTGGACCCTGTGGACCCTGTGACGTTGGCGGATAAGCGCACCGGCCTGGTGAATAGATTTGGCCAGGCCCAGCTTAAAGACCTGGGTCTGCAGCCGTCTCTCCAAGAAATCCTCAATCTTCAAGCCCAGGATGTAATCCAGCTTCATCTTGCCCTCATCCAGCACCCCAATGAGAACAAGTCACCTCAGTTGAGCATTGCCTTTAAACAGACGCCGAGGATCCTTCTCGTCCAGCTTCAACCGCTCCGGGGCAGCTTTATGGATCTTCGACAGGGTAAATGTGACCCTCCACACCTCACGTTTGTTCCAGAGTCCGTACTCCCCAATCAACTTTAGCTCCTGGTCGAGACGCGATTTCTGAAAGGGTTTGCGTGGGATCACATAGGTTTTGCGACGAACCCAGCTTCTGGAGACTGGCATGTTGACTTCGCTAGGCCGGCAGCGCCTACGAACTCAGGCCGGTGACAGAGTCTGGCCTCAGATTTGATAGGCAGGCAACGATAACTAACCTTGAACTCCTGATCCTCCTGCCTCCATCTCTCAAATTCTGGGATTATAGGTATCCATCACCAAGTCCAGTTTTAGGCATTTCTGGGAGCAAGCCCGAGGCTTCCAGCATAGTCACTCACCTTTCTAGCAGCTGAGGCACGTCTCTTGCCATTATCCGTTTACTTTTAATCAGATGCAGATAAGAAATCTTGGAAACATAATCAATGGACAGTATAAACTATGCATTAAACATAAAATGTGAATTAAAACAAGATAAAGGCGCAGAGTGTGGCATCCTGTGCCTTTAACCCTAGCCCTCAGAAAACAGAGGCAGGCAGAGTTCAAGGTCAGCCTGGTCTGCATAGGGACTTCCAAGACAGATAGGGCTACAGATTACTGTATACTCCAAAGGGACCCTGTCACCCTACAATACATAAATGCAGCTCAATGCCAGAAAGACAAGCTGCCTACTTGAATAACAAGAATGACTTTAAACAGACTTGTTTTATTTAGTTTTTTGAGACAGTGTTTCTCTGTGTAGCCCTGGTTGTCCTGGAACTCACTTTGTAGACCAGGCTGGCCTCAAACTTACAGAGATCTGCCTGCCTCTGCCTTCCTAGTGCTGGGATTAAAGGTGTTCCATACAAAGCGGGTGTTTTAAATGTGCTCTAAAGCATTACAAAAGCCACGTGCAGTGTCTCGTATTCTGATGCCTAGAATTATAAAGAGGATGGGAAGAAGGGCGATAGGAGGGAGGGTGTAGGTAAGGATACAGAAAGATTGAACCCCCCCCCCCCACACACACACCACTGAAGGGATGGGGCTGCTGTGGAAAAGTGTCCTCAAGGACTATGTAGCTCTCTAATGCTCCTCCTAGATAACGCTACTCAGAGAAACTTCAAACATTTAAACATAGTCATGCAAAGCCATGTATAAACCTCATAGCAGTACTGTTGGTGTTGTGTTTATAAAAAGAGAGAGGTGATCTGTTCTATGGAGGTGTGGGGGAAGGGGTGTCTCAGGTGGACATATGCTGTGGCATCCCTTCCCCCTGAGGGACCAGGTACTCAGTATAGTATAGAATAGAGTTTATTCAGGGTGGGGGGGGGAGTTAAGAGGGTAGTAGAGGCAGAGAGAGAGAGAGAGAGAGAGAAGAGGAGGAGTAGAGGCCGGCCACGAGCACGTGGGTGGGGGAATGGGGGAGAGAAGGGACAAAGGGAGAAGAGAGCAAGAAGGCAAGAACAAGAAAGCAAGAGAGTAAGGAGGGGGATAACGGCCCTTTTATAGTGTCAGGCATAGCTGGCTGTTGCTAGGTAACTGTGGGGTAGAGCTCAGACAGAAAGCTAACATCTGGTAATGTCAAAAAACTGTAACTAGTGAGCTAAAGAGATGACTCAGCGGTTAAAAGTGCACTCAGACCTGGGGCCTCACAAACACCTGTAACTTGCCAGGCCTGATGGCGCACACTTTTAGTCCCAGCACTTGGGAGTCAGAGGCCAATGGACTTCTAGGAGTTTGAGGTCTACACTGTGAGTTCCAAGACAGCTAGAGCTACATAATAGAGAGACCTTGCCTCAAAAACAAAACAAAACCAAAAACCCAAACAGACAGACAAAAGAACACCTGTAACTCTAGGTCCAGGGGATCCAACACCCGCTGGCCTCCCAGGATACCTGTATATTCATGGCATACACACACACACACACACACACACACACACACACATGAATATATATGAATAAACTTAAAAAATACAAATAGCCCAAATGCATATCAACTGATGCGTGAGTAAACAAAACATGATATGTAAATTCAAGGGAATATTATCAAACCATAAAAAAAGAATCAGTTAGTAGCACATGCATTAGCCTGGATAAATCCTGGGAAAAGGTTTAGTGAAAGAAGTCACACACAAGACATCACATATTGTATTATTTAGTTTGTATGAGCCTTTTCCTGTATTTTTGGGGTGGGAGAACATGTAGATATCAGAGGGTAAATTGAGGGAGTCCATTCTCTTCTTCCACTATGGGGCTCCAAACTCAAGCCATTAGGCTTGGTGGCAAGTGCCTTTACTTTCTGAGCCTACTGGCTGACTCTCGATATAGAAGTTTTAGAATAAATAAATCTGTTACAGAAAGCAGGTTAGTGGGTTCCAGAGTGTGTGGAGGAGGGAGCAGCGGCGACAGGTAGAGGGTTCTTTTGCTGATTATTGATCACAAAGTGCTTATGGCTCTGAGCTTTCTGAGTGTGCAAAGAGTCTAGGAGTTGGGCACTGTGTGGTGGCAGATTTCATGGCCTGTGAAACCTATCTCAATAAAGCTACGAAAGATAAAATGGCTGAAGCTGCCCTAGTATATAAGAAAAACTTGATTCCTCATATAAAAAAGCATATACTGACTTCCAAGCAGGAGAAACATAAGCACAGCAGACCCTGGTGTGCATGCCTGCCAGCCCAGGTGGAGACTGGAGGATTTCTGTGAGTTCAAGGCCAGCCTGGGCTACAGAACAAGACTCCAAAGAGAGAGGGGAAAGAACAATCCACTCGAGGTGTAGGTCCAGGGAAGTGAGATGAATCTTAGGACAACTTAGTATCCCATTACAGATGGTTGTGAGTCACCATGTGGTTGCTGGGATTTGAACTCAGGACCTCTGGAAGATCAGTGAGTGCTCTTAACCACTGAGCCATCTCTCCAGCCCAAATCTTACTCTCAATTTAAAAAACAATAGCGACCAACTTAGATGACATAAGGAAAGCATATATCCTTTCTACCCCTAAACTTTCCATCACTTCAGTGGAACTCCATGACACTGATAATCCATCTCTGTCCCATGGAGGACAGAGTGACTCCAATCATATATTTATGAAGACTGAGCTGGGCACACTGGGTTCACATTTGCTTGTCTTTGAGGGTACAAACTGTTGCTCATGCCTTATCTGGAGAGATGATATCCCTGCAGGCGTGCTTGTGAAATGTGTGTGGCTCAATCTGCTTTTACTAACCAACAAACCTCCATCAGCACTGAGGGCAGGCAGTATTGTGTCACACCGGATACTGCTGCCTTATTTCTCGGCGTGTTTTAAACTTAAATGGGGAGCTCCGTGCTACCTGGACCCTCAGACAATATTACAGATGCACGTGATGGTCATGACTATGGATGAGTCACAAAGACAACAGAATCTCCCAATTCATTCATCATCTATTCATCCGATGTGTGCATTGATTTGCGGTTCATGTTTTCAATTTTCGGTAAGCTTGACAAGCTAAGTTTAAAATCAGTGTGGAGGGCTGTGAGTGGTGGTGCATGCCTCCAGTGTCGGCACTCAGACGGCAGAAGCAAGTGGGCCTCTGTGGACTCTACAGAGAGATGTTGTCGTGATCAATCCACCGATCAAATCTATATGGAGGAGCGGAAAGCTAAGAATGACCAGAGGCGTGTTAAAAAATGAACTTGAGGGGCTGTCAAGATTGCCCAGTGGTTAAGCACCTGCTGTTCTGACAGAGGATCCAGGCTTGGTTCTCAGCTTGCACATTGCAGTTCACAAACACCTGTAACTCCTGACCTAGAGGATCCGATGCCCTCTTCTGACCTCAAAGGGCACTAGGCACACACGTAGAACACAGACATACATGAAAGTAAAATCCCGCCATGCAGAAAGTAAAATAAAATCTTTTTTAAAATTGATTAACTTGCTCTTTCCAAAATCAGAACTGAGTCAGGCATGGGGTATGCATCTGGAATCCCAGCACTCAGAAAGCTGAAGCAGGAAGGTCCAGAATTCTAGGCCAGCAAGACGTTGTCCCAAATCTGGCAAGTGCTGAAGGGGGAATTGTCTTTTGATAGAGGAAAGCAGGAACTGCTCTAAACACCAGGCAGGGCTACTGTGGTGATGTGAAGATTATTTCCCCCATACCACCACTAGGCTCATGGACTTGGTTGCCAGTTGGTGGCGCTGTGTGGGAAGCTACGGATCGTTCGGGGCTCTGAACCTGGCTGGAGGAAATGTGGCAATGGACTAGAGAGCTTATAACTGTGGTGGTTTACCTGAGAACCCCACCCCACCCCAATAGGCTCAGATGTTTCGATGCTTGGTCCCCAGTTGGTTGCACCTTTGGTGTGGGCAAATGAAGCCTTCCTGGAAGTATTTCACTGGGAGTGGTCTTTGAGGTTCCAGAGCCTCCCGCCATTCCCAAAGCTCCCTCTCTGGTGTTTGTGGTTCCAGATGTGAGCTCTCCGAGTCCAGTTCCTGCCGCCAAGAATTGTATGACCTGTTCCTGGAGCTGGTGCCTTATGGCGTTCTTTTCGAAATCAAGCCTGGTCCTTAGATGGAGACAGACGGGGTCTACATTGTCTTTTCAGTGCCTGCTGCTTGCTACCGCGTGTTCCTGCCACAACGACTTCCCCCTCGGGAACCGTAACGCAAGTGAAACCTTCCTGGGCTAAGCTGGCACAACAGAAAAGCAAACTAACACAATAGCCTTGCCCATCACTGTTTCCTATGTGTGGCTGACATGCGATTTCTTAGTGTCCTGATCTGCCTGCCTGCTGCCATACCTTTGTCACCATCAGACTCTCCCTCTGGAACCTCACTGAAACGAACTCCTGCTTCTGTAAGTTGCTTTGGGTCATGGCGTTTCGGTCACCAAAACAAAAAGCAACTAATAGAGGTAGCAAATTAGAAACCTACATTAAAAAATGCTTAAGTGCTTCTCTTCCTTTATGTTACACATAGGGACAAGACGCCACCA
Source organism: Micromys minutus (assembly GCF_963924665.1). Classification (NCBI taxonomy): domain Eukaryota; kingdom Metazoa; phylum Chordata; class Mammalia; order Rodentia; family Muridae; genus Micromys; species Micromys minutus. The sequence goes on along the minus strand of NC_137976.1, from coordinate 60,518,839 downwards.
GGTGCCTGTTGTGCATACGAGGTCATAAGGCTGCTGTTTCATACATCCCCCAAGGCCAGAGGTGTGATGCAGACTCAAACCAGTTGTCAGCTAGATCATGTTTGGGAATGTCTGTGAGGCAGCTCAGCGGGGAGCTGGCTCTTCCAGGGCTGCAGAACTGTAATCACGATGCCCTTTGGTCAGTGGGTTGTTTCCAAGCAGCTTCTCAGTTCAGAAAGATAGAAAGTTTAATCACAAAGCAGATGCTCTCTGATCCCATCAAACTCCTATATAAACAAACAAAGCAACAGAGTAGCCATCACTCTCCAAACTCCTATATAAACAAACAAAGCAACAGAGTAGCCATCACTCTCCTCGTATACATCGGCGTGGCTAACTGTCCACAGCCTAGGCAACCGGTCCATAGAGAATACAACTTCTTGTACCTCCAGTGCATGGTCCCATCATTATGTCATCCATTGAAGTGCGGGAAAGGGGAACTGCCCAAGTATTGTGATGAACAACTTTACTTTTATTAGTGTGTATGTGTGTGTGTGGGGGGAGGTTCCCCTTTGATGCCAGAAGCAGGTGTTGGATGCCCTGGAGCTGGAGCTTCAGGTAATTGCGAGCTACCAGTCTGGGGTGCTGGTACCTTAAGTGGGGCGGGTCCTGTGTAACAGCAGCAACTGCTCTTATCTGCTGAGGCGTCGCTCTAGCCAGCTCTGCTCTGGTTTTGTGTATAGTAACAAAAACTTGAAACAACCTAAATGGTGATCAGTGGAAAGCAGATGGCATGTATATGGTATATATTGGTTTGGTGGGGGAGGGAAATGATTTAACCGTGCTATTTGTTCTATAAATAAGTCACAAGATGGTTACAGAATAACATCAGTGGCATTACGGCACATGCACATATATGTAGCCATGCCATTTACCATTGAGGACATGCTAAGAAATATACCATTAAGTGATGTCATCACGGTGTGGCTGTTATGGTGAAGATGGTGTTGCCTACCACAGGCCATAGCTATACGGTGTAGCCCTTTCCTGCAGGTTACCAATGCTCAGCCTGTCACTGTTCACAACTTGCCACTGGAGTGCAATGGTAAGCGTCACTGCACCTAAATGTTTCTAAACATAGTGCAATAAAAGCTCTAGCAAGGGAGTGTCTCCGATCTTTTGTAATCTTTGGGGCCACCTTATGTATGTGGTCATTTTGTGGCTCATGGTAGTTTGGTAATACATAAAACCTTTCTTTACAGAGTCATTCCTATGTAGAAAAGCATAAACCCAGACACAGTCATGACAAGTGTCACACTCTGAATGGAGAGGAGGGGGGACTGGACTTGGCTCCAGTAGTGTAGGTTGCAGCTGTATTAGCAAGCAGTGCTTCAATTTTGAGTTATCTGAAGCTAGAGTGCAAAACTGTACGATGCCCCAAAGCTGAACAAGATGGGGGGGATGGGTGTGTGCTGTCAGCTGAACTGGGGGGGGGGGACAGGTGTGTGTTGTCAGCTGAATGGAGTGGGACAGGTGTGTGCTGTCAGCTGAATGGGGGGACAGATGTGTGCTGTCAGCTGAATGGGGAGACAGATGTGTGCTGTCAGCTGAATGGGGAGGACAGGTGTGTGCTGTCAGCTGAATGGGGAGGACAGGTGTGTGTTGTCAGCTGAACTGGGGAGGACAGGTGTGTGCTGTCAGCTGAACTGGGGGGGGACAGGTGTGTGCTGTCAGCTGAACTGGGGGGGACAGTTGTGTGCTGTCAGCTGAATGGGGAGGACAGGTGTGTGCTGTCAGCTGAACTGGGGGAGGACAGGTGTGTGCTGTCAGCTGAACTGGGGGGGGACAGGTGTGTGTTGTCAGCTGAATGGGGTGGGGATGGGTGTGTGCTGTCAGTCTCTTTAAGCTTCTGCCTGTTTCAATCCTGTCAAGAATGTAAAAGAAAACCACATGTGTGTGGCTCTGAGTTTAGTACCAGCAACGCAGAGGGCTAATTATTTAAAGTGTGTGTGTGTCTGTGTCTTTTTGTGTGTCTGTGTACCTCTCTGTGTGTTTGTCTCTTTCTGTGTGATTGTGTCTCTGTGTGTGTCTCTGTGTGTCTGTGTATGTGTGTCTCTGGGTGTGTGTGTCTGTGTGTATCCCTGTGTGTCTGTGTATGTGTGTCTGTGTGTGTGCCTCTGTGTCTCGGTGTGTATGTGTCTGTGTATGACTGTGTTTGTGTATCTGTCTCTATGTGTATGTGTCTGGGTTTGTGTGTGTCTATGTCTCTGGGTGTGTGTGTCTGTGTGTGTGTTCGTATGCTATGGTGCATAAGCCCATAGCACATGGATGGAGGTCAGAGGTCTGACTACCCTGTAGGATCCAGGGATAAGCTGAGGTTGTAAGGCCTGAATGGAGCTCCTCGAGCCACTCAGCCATCTTGCCAGCCCCTGTACATTAAAAGGACAGTCGTAGACTTAGCAGGACAGAAAGAAAAAAGAAAACAAAGCAAATATTTGCAGTATGTGTTGGGGGAATGGGCCCCTGTGGGAACTGAGCCAAGGAGAGAGAGGGATCCCGAGGAGGCAACAAAGTGGGTTGGAACTTGCCTAGAAGACAGAAGGACACCTGGTGATGTTTGTAACATTTGGGACATGAACATCTGCAATTAGAAAAATAGAAACCAGAGCAGGGGAGACGGCTCAGCACTTAAGACTTGTTCCTGCAGAGAACTGTGTTTGATTCTGAGCACATCCATGGTGGCTCACGATGGCTTCCAGGGGCTCTTGCCCCCTCTCTGACTGCTCAGGAACCAGGAATGCACGTAATACACAAACATACATGCAGGCAAGACGCCCACCACATAGTGTAAATAAACTTAAAAAAAAATAAAAATACACAGAAAGGCTACCTGGAAACTTAGATGAGAAATACATTGCTATAAATTCAGATGTTCCTTAGAAGAACAAAACTTGGAACAAACTTGATCAGTTGCTGTTTACAACTTTGCATTTCCACATTTACTTTGCATGTTGACACGTGCTTAAATACTATTTTTCCCTTTGAGTTTTTTCTTAAATAACACCTCCTCCAGGAAGCGACTTGGACTGGATCCCTGCCTCACTCCAACATCCCCACCCCACAGCACTCACTCCACAGTTCCTGGGCCCCTAACTCTCTCTCTGTCCTACTACAACTTCCTAAATAGGCCTTGGCATCTTTGCTGGGCTGCCAGATCCTGCAGACACGGGCTCACTTGCCTTCGCCTGCTTGAAGGTGTGGTGCTCATGGAGGTGCTTGGTAAGAATATAAACGGAGAGACCTTATTGAGGAGAGAAGCAGATAACTAGAAACGACTGGCTGGTCCAGCCTGTGGTACTTGCCAGCAGTTCCACTGTGCCATCTGTTGCTATGAGAAACACCGGGAGCAGAAGCACCTTAGGGAAGAAAGGGTTTATTTCAGCTTATAGGTGAGGTCCACCACAGAGGGAAGGCAGGATGGGAGCTCAAGGCAGGAACCCGGAGGCAGAAACTGAAGCAGGCACCTGAGAAATGCTACTTACTGGGTTGTTCCTTCCAGATTTCCCATACTGCTTTCTTATACAGCCCAGAACTATTTACACAGGGGTGGCGCCACCCATAGTGCCCTCCTGCATCAAGTAGCAAGGAAGAACGTGCCCTACAGACACTCGAATAGGTCACCTCATAGAGGCTGAGCTTCCTCTGAGGGGCCACAGGTTTGTTAACTGAAGCTGATTCTGGCTTGGCTGGGCTATATACGTTTGCCGCCTCAGATTCTGTCCTCTGAGTCATGTGCTCTGTCAGTTTCTGTCACTAGGCTCAGCCTCAGCCCCCAGGATGCTGATAAGGCATCAAGCAGTCCTGTTCAGCCTGGAGCTCTGCTCAGCAGCTGGATCCAGGCTCAGTTCTAGGTCTGGGGCATATACAGTGGCAGATAGGGGTGGCTGGGTGTGGACCAGGAGCCCAGAATCAGGATGTCACACAAGAAAGCCTGAGGTACCAAGAGTCAGGCTGCTGAGGATTGGTCTAGACCAGCAGGAAGTCAAGCTGTACTTTAAGGTTTCTACATCGATGAATAAAAATAGAAATGGAATGTCTTTCCGCAGTAACTTTACCTGTGCAGCTGTCAAAACAGAACAACAATAAAACAGACAAACAAACAAAGAAAAACCAACAACAATACAGAAAATAGCAAGTATCTTCCGGAAAAGATGCAGAGCGATTTGAATCCCCTGAGCATCGTTGCTGGAAGTGTACAACTGCGCAGCCACTTTAGAAAACGGAATGGCAGTTCTTCAAAAAGTTAAATATAGTACCCCATGGAGCGCAGCCACTCCATTTCTGGGAAACATTAGGGAAAGTCTTCACGTGGTGTCTGCACACCCAGCTCATAGTGGCATTATTTGCAATGGTCTCAAACAGAAAGAATGGCTGGGGTGACCCTGTTGGTAAAATGCTGGTCCTGTGAGTGAGGGCAGCGTTTGCTCTAGCTCCACAGCCTGGTGAACCTCCACGCGACTCAGCAGCACTGGGTCTGTGTCTCTGACAGCAACCATCTTGTAAACTGACGAACTTACCTGCCTCTGCCTTGGATGGTACGTGACTGAGTTTCTAAATCAGAGAATTCTACGACACAGCCTGAGGCATTTAAAGCAGGTGACTTTAGTAACTCACTTCACCTGAATCGAGTTCCTTCCTCTCCTCTAAAACGGGAATACCACTAAAGTGCTGTGATTAACAAGATCATGTAGGTAAAGCAAACAGTAGGTGCCCAGGAATAGGAAGTGCCATGACTTTGCAGACCTAGAATGTGTGACCTGTTGCTATAACTACCAGCATCATCTATGCCCCAGAGAGGCACTGATGGGTAGATCAACGGACCAAGGAAGGACATTTACTCTGTGTGACTCTGGCTTCCAATGCTCCATCCTTGCTGCTATCCAGGGCTCTGGTGGAGGCATAAGATCTCATTCACACATTTCCCGCTGTCAGCCTCTGAGATGGCCTGAAAGAGGAATGTAAGGGCGACAGGCTGTTGTGCTTTGTTGTAGCCACTGTGTCCTCATGAGCAAGACAGCCCGGAAGACTTTCTTCTCACCCGGTCCCTAAGTTACAGACTTGTGGTGAGGATGACAGCACAGCTGGCCAGGGAGCTGGAGACTCATGAGACCCCAAACACTTCCCTTAAGAGCGTCTTGCCACCTCTAAACTTGTAGCTTAAACTCAAGGCAGTCCTCCTGCCTCAGTTCCCTTTGTGTGGGGATTATAGGTATAAAACACAACATCTGGCCATTTGATGTGTTTTGGATCCCTAAACACGTTAGTTATTTGCTTAGTCAAAGTTTGAAGGGGAGGGAGCCTGTTTCAGTGTCTCTCACCTACCAACACCCCATGCCCTCCCTAGTCTTCAATCACAGTGGCCTCATAGATACTGAGAATCTGCTCCCACCCCCATGTTTGGACTAACAAGTTCCTTCTTTTGGGCACTTAGCCTACCAGAGTCCAATCTCATCATGGGTTGATTTCTTTTGTAGAAAAAAACATTAGTTGTGTGTGTGTGTGTGTGTGTGTGTGTGTGTGCGTCAGAGAGAGAGAGAGAGAACTCAACATGGTACATGTTTGGGTTCTAGGGATTGAACTCAGGTCCTTGGGATTGACAGCAACTACTTTATCAACTGACCCATCTTGCTCCCTTGCCCTGCTGATTTCTTAAATTGAGGAGAAAGGTAAGCATTATGTCCACAGGAAAGGGAGCAACTTTAAAAAAAAAAAGATGCATTTATTTTATTTATATGAGTATACTATGGCTGTCTTCAGACACACCAGAAGAGGGCATCAGATCCCTTTACAGATGGTTGTGAGCCACCATGTGGTTGCTGGGAATTGAACCCAGTACCTTTGGAAGAACAGTCAGTGCTCTTAACCACTGAGCCATCTATCCAGCCCAGGGAGCAATATATTAACAACATAATTACTCTCACCAATAACAGTAGCTCAAGTAGTACTTCAAGTTCCTAACAGCTTTCCTCTGCGTTGTTCAAGTCTCATATGAAGTTCAAATGCATCCCTGGCATTGGGTTTGTTTTGAGATACATAGCCCAGGCTAGCCTCAAACATTCTGGTTGCTGAGAATAGCCCTGGACTCCTGAAGAAAAGAAAGATTTGAGGAAGTCAAACAGGACAGCTATCTGCCTCCTGATGCTGTTTCCAGAGACTTGCTACCAGAACAGCTTCAGGAACAGTTGCTGATTACTGATGAATTCGGTTCATCCAGCCTTTCAGACAAATCCAGTCAGAACTTCAGTCATGCTCTGAGCCTTCAAAGCATACAGAGACTGGATAACAGATGCTAAAGCTACCTTTATTAAATCTAACCATTTTTCCCCAATTTTTCTACCACTCCCCAACCCTTAAAAGAATACATCATGCCAATTCAGCAGGAAGATACCATGAATAGTTGTCATCCAAATTACTTGGGTTTGAGTGTCTGGTATGATTATTTTATAAATTATAGATAGATTGTCGTTTTTTAAAAAGATTTATTTATTTATTTATTTATTACATATATGTACACTGTAGCTGTCTTAAGACATACCAGAAGAGGGCATCAAATCTCATTATATGGTTGTTGGGATTTGAACTCAGGATCTCTGGAGGAGCAGTCAGTGCTCTTAACCACTGAACCATCTCTCCAGACCTAGGTTGTCATTTTTAAGAGATAATTTGGTCATAATTTTGAACAGGAAGAAAATATATGGGGTGGATTAATAAATTTATTCTTAAACCAAGCATTGTATAGCCATAATCTTACATTGGGAGAAATATTTATAATAAATGTAAAAATGAAGTTATAATTTCTTGCATTGGTACAAAATTTATATATTGATATACATTTAAGGTTTTCATCGGTATAAGTTTTTATATTGATACAAAATTTGAAATTAATATTGTTACTTAGGTAACACATTGTGCCTATACAACTCATTTAAAAATACAAGGCTTAAACCCAGTCCTTCTAAGAGCTGCTTTTATAAAACTGTTTAGGATGATTAAATAACACAAGTTAAGGGCCAGATAGTAAATTTGTGGCTATATTAGATTCTGAATTAATTATAAGGTTTTTTCAATATTATTCAAATAGAAATAGCTAAGAGTAGTCAAGGTTTGACAGTTCAGATACACTTTATATAGATCATCTTTAAAAGTATCAGAATATGACATTTAAGGTCATTTCATTGTTAATAGAAATTCTGACTAGGAGACATGTCTGCTCCTGGCTGTGCCCCCTTCATGGTTCAGAGAAGATACTGAGCACCACAACTTCCATATAGAGTTGCTCCAGTTGTGGCAAAGCAGCCACTATAGACAAAAATACTGTCCAGGAAAGGACACACAATTGTGGGATAGTTGACAGTTAAGCTCTGCCAATGTAGAATAAGCTAGTCCTTCATAGTTCCTGCATAACGTTTGTCAGATGGTTCTGGGCCAGAAGGCTGAAGACAGATGCTCCTGTGTTTTGAGGAATAGGGGGCTGTCCAGGTAGTCAGCTGTCTCTACAAATTTGCTATATTTTGGAAACTATATTTTTGGGCTTCCTATATATTCAGGTAATGTTTATTTAACTCATTCTCCAATCTCTGATGGGGTTGAAGACTAGTTATAGTCTCATAAGCAAACTTAAGTTGTTTAGCATTGAGGAAAATGATGCAGATCTGAAAGAATGGTTTTCAGATGATAATACAAGCTAACATCAAAACACACTTCATGTATAAGATTGTAAACTCTTTAAGTTAGGATAGATGTTAGAGTAATGTAATTTAACTGACAAAACTGATGAACTGGAAATTATTAGTGTATATTATTCCTTATAGTTTATATAACTGCTATAACTCTGTTTGATGTATATCTAAGAGAAAGGCCTTTTAATGGACAAAAGGGGGAAATGTTGTGGATTTGAATTAATGCTTGTATTATGTTAATTGGGTTCCCAAAAAATTACATGAGAATGCTGCAGGTAAGACACTGTGGGTCCCTGCCCCCAGTTGGTTCTAATCAATAAATAAAGTTGCTGGTGGACAGTGGCTGGGCAGGAGGACAGAGGAGAGACTTTAGATTTCCCTGGCAAGGGAACTGAAGAATTTAGTACCACCATGCCAGGAAAGCAGAAGGCTCAGGCTTAAGAGCTGCAGGAGAGAGAGTGTACAATCATGTAAGAGCCCGGGAAGAGTGGCCACAGGCCCCCTCCTGATTGGGTCTAGGGTAGTGTATTGGCTGGTTTTGTGTGTCAACTTGACACAAGCTGGAGTTATCACAGAGAAAGGAGCCTCAGCTGAGGAAATGCCTTCATGAGATGCAGCTGTAAGGCATTTTCTCAACTAGTGATCAAGGGGGAGGGCCCAGCCCATTGTGGGTGGTGCCATCCCTGGGCTGGTAGACAGTGACATTCCTCCATGGCCTCTGTATCAGCTCCTGCTTCCTGACCTGCTTGAGTTCCAGTCCTGACTTCCTTTGGTGATGAACAGCAGTGTGTAAGCTGAATAAACCCTTTCCTCCCCAACTTGCTTTTTGGTCATGATGTTTGTGCAGGACACATAGCAAAGATGGAATATAGATTTTATTAAGTAATAATTCAGGAGTATCAGAGGGAAAGCACTAGCAACATAGAAGTTTGGGGTTGACCTGATTGAGCTGATTAAGCCATATTAGACATAAAGCCGTGTGTGCGTGTGTCATTTGAGAATCCAGAGCTTTGGGGTGAATACTGAGGAACTCGAGTCACCACCACCGAGGAGATTAGAGAGGATTAACCAACTACAGCAACAGCTCACCCTATAAAGTCATTTGCCACCAAACCTAAAGGCCTGACTTTGATCCCCAGAACCCACATAAAGGAAAAGACACAATCAACCCCTAAAAGTTGTCCTCTGACTTCTACATGTGTGTAGGGGACTTGCATGTGACTCACATGCACAATAAACAAACAAACAAATAAATGTAAAAAACACCCAGCACTGTCTCCCATCTTAGTGCATATACCAGGGGAACAGGCACAGAGCGATCAAATACCATGTCCAAGTAGTAACTAGTTTGCACTGGGGTTTGCACACTAACCACATCCTTAACCGCTACACTGTGGATTTTACAAACACTTGGCTACAAATGCCATCCAGCAAGTGAGCTCCCAGCAACCCTACATCACCCCTAAAGCTATTGGTTGTCTTTGTTTTAGTAGATCACCAAATGTGACATCAAAATTCCCTGCAGAGAGAAAAAGCAAAATTGATAAAAAAAAATCTTACCATAGGACTGCCCCAGCAAAGCATCAGGAAGTGGATGGTAACAATGATACTGTGTCACTATTCTGAAAGATAGAAACCTAGATCCAAGCTTCCTTCTGAGGGCTAGGAAAAGGAAAAGGCTCTCCCCTAGTTTCTGGGGATGTTTTGACTTTTGTTGGGTCACCTAGCCCATGTTTTTATATTCTTAAGGCATTCCTCTGTATTTGGGTCTTGATTGTCTCCTTTACAAAGGACATTGGCCAGAGTAGATTAGGGAACCCTTCTATCCCAGTATGACCTCATGCGATCCAGATTGCATCAGAAATGGCCCTGCCTTCAAAAGGATACATTCTGAAGTTTTTTTGTAATTCTCAGGTTACATGTTTGGACTGGTGAGACAGCCAAGAGCACTTGTTGCTCTTGCATTGGTTTGTTTCCCGGTACACACACACACACACACACACACACACACACACACACACTGTACATACAGAGTGAAACATTTTTAAATTTTAATATCTAACATAATGCCATTAGGCTGCTTATCTTCCTTTAGCAATTTTCAGCAATTAAATCCTCTTGCCGAGCAAGTGGATGTTTGCTCCTCAGATATGACTAGCAACAGCTGCAGAATCTTAACTCTGGTTTAGCACCCAAATTCTATTGCCACCCTGCTTCAAGAAGGACCAACTTCAAAGTTCCTGAAAAAAAAAAAAAAAAAATCCAGATAGGTATACTACCATCTAGCCAGGCGATGGTGGTGCATACCTTTGAATCCCAGCACTCGGGACGCAGAGATAGGCAGATCTCTGTGGGTCTAGGACAGCCAGGGTTATGTAGAGAAATCCTATATCTACAAGATGGCAGAACACATGAGGTGTTATGACTACTGACGTGGACCCTGCCTCCATGGGCTCTCAGCAAGGCAGCACTTTTTCTTTTTTTTAAAATTGCATTTGTTTATTTGTCTTTGTGTATGTGAGCCATGGAGATCAGGGGACACCCTGTAAGCTATTATTTTTTTTCTACTATGTGGGTATCTATGTTGTTTGGCTAGATTTTGTCACCTTGACATAAGCTAGAGTCATTTGGAGAAAGGGACTCACAGTTGAGAAAATTCCTCCATAAGATTTGCCTGTAGGTGTCTGTATATGTGCAAGCACGACCTGTAGGTGTCTGTAGTGTATTTTATTGGTTAATGATTGATGTGGATGGGTCTAGCTCACTGTGGGTGGTAACACCCTGGAGAGATATCCTGAATGGTAGAAGAAAGCAGGCAAAGTTTCTGGAATGCCTCTGCTTCAGTTCCTGTCCCCGTTGCTGTCCTCTCCTTCATGTCCCCAGGCAGTCACCTTAGTAATGTCTTTGTCATAGCCCACTGCTGTTACTCTTTGCGGGTGGAATAATCATGGGATCATGCTGCGACCCTGGTGTAAACCTTTGCTCTTCCACGAGAGTCTGACAGCTAAGATCTGACCTCAGTACTCTCTCCTCCAGCCCAGTTTCTAGAAACTACTAACACCCTTCATCCTAGCACACACTGCCATCTGCCTACAAGAGTGATCTATGCTTTCATCTCCAGAGACTCTTAAGACATCGTTCCACGTGTAAAGCATCCATTGTCCTCCGCCACAAAGGACACCACGGGTAAGTCCATTAAAGCAGTGACCTCTTTGGTGTTGTGGCCACCTTCACATAACTGGATAAAGTGCAGATCAGACTGCTGTTTCTAGTTTTGTTCTTCTCTACTTATATTCCTAGTGGCTGGTACCACAAAATATTTAACCAATACTGAACTAACTTTTTTGATTTCTTTGTAAGTCTGAGTAGGTGGCTGAAGAGACCTTTTACAATGTAAGAGCTCAACTACGGCCACATAAAACACTCACTGACACTTCGGCTGCAGAGTGCTCTCTGAAGGGCGGACAGCACTCAGCTGCTTCTCAGCACTTGAGGCAGCCCCTCACCTTTCAGTCACGTGTACATACCTTGACCACTCTGGCAACCTTGGTTAGAAATGACCGTCACCCTTTGGCTTCTGAAGAGGACATTCACTGACAGTTTTCATTCCAATCTTAAATAAAGCCTTTTTTCCTTCAGAAGTAAAGAGGTGCCACATATGGCGGCACATGTCTGTAATCCCAGTACTCTGGAAATTGGCAGCATGACAGATCTAAGTTCCAGACCAGCCTGCTGCACTCCAGAGTGAGACCTTATTTAAAAAAAAAAAAGAAATGGTGACTCAGACAAAGACTGCATTTCCTGCCACATGCAGAGTCTCGTCTTAAATGCACACTCACATGACATCAAAGTAGAAAGGCTGGAGTGAGAACAGGGGTAATGGGAAGGGTGTGACCAAAGCGCATGATACACGGGTGAAAGCAGCATGAAGAACTGCCATTTGTGCAATGAAGGAGCACAGAACACAGACTGGGAAGCGAAGCGAGTCAGCCATGTTAAACAAAGATGTGCAGCTAACTTCCATTACAAGATGCTAAGAACTAAACTTTAGACGACATTAGCCTTCTGTAATTTATTTATAGTGCTGGAGACTGAACCCAGGGCCTCATGCATGCTAGGCAAGCACTCTATCACTGAGCTAGATCCCTATACAGAGACATTAGCTTTAAATATATATATACTTTTACATTTTGCTTATTCTGTCTGGAACTGAGCATATACGTGTGAGCCACAGCCTGATTGGCAAACGCCTTTACCTGTTTCCATTTTGCCAGCCCTAGTTTTAACTTTTCATCAGGAAGCTAAGGCAAAACAGAACCCCTCGCTCCCCAAATTAAAACACAACATTCTCGTTTCTATTCTGATGCAATATCAAATCTACATCAAGAACTAGAAAAGCCATTCTACCACTATTTCTGAATTAAGGGGGCAGGGTGTGGCCGAAATGCATGAACAATAACATTCTCTCAGATTTGCCCCTCTGCCTTTCTGCTTCACCTGGACACATTATTTCTCATTTGTCTTTGCTTATACTTTGGTCTGCATATTTAGAAGTCACTATTCCTGATTCTTTCCCACTGAAATTATGTGAGCCCCTACTTCCTCAGCTAAAAGACTGAAAAGAGGGCATCCAAGATGCTGTTTGTATAGGAGAGCAACAGCTATGTGTAGAGAGTAAAATCCGCAGTTAGAGTCACGTATGTATGTAAAAACAAAATTAGGAAACTTGCAAGGAAGGAGAGAGTCTGTTGAGGGGCCTGAGAATGTTATGAGGGCAAGCACTTGGTTTAGACATGGACTGTTCTAACAATCATCAACATGGCCTTGCCCAGACTCAGTCTTGGCTTATGGAATCTTTTTAATACTAACACTTTTGAAAACTCCTTAATTTCTGTCTCACCAAACTGTTATTATTTCTTGATTGCAAGATACAAAAACGATGAAGTTAACTGTAACTTCTGTAAAGTTTAGGTCTTCGCTGTCTTATGCTTCCCCGTCACATTAGACCCAAGATGCAGGAGCTACCTCAGCACAGAGCCATTCCACATGCTCAGCTGGACCAAGCAAACTTGCTTCAGATGCTTCGTTACATCTGTGTAAGCTTACTTGAGTAAACATGAGAGATGAATGAAATGGCTTGACATTCAAAGTCAACAATGAAAATATGGTAACGATGAAATGACGTCTACTACAACAGAGTTCCTTGTATGAACTTTTTAATGAATTATGAGCCAATGAACATTACAGAATTACACCTTAATATTTCTTCTTTCCTATGAAAACCTAGATAATATAACCGCCTGTTTCAAGTAGGACAGAAGACCATAGTGATTAAGAGTAATAGTAATTAAGATGTCTTCCACCACTGCATGCTTCCTCAAAGGATGACATTAGCGCTTCCTACAGCAACAACAAATTCAATTAGGCAGTTTCCTGATCGCGGTTGCAGCTGAAATACAGAAACATAACAGATGCTTGCACTTCTGCGGCATTCTCCCCCTATAACAGCAACACTACCAGTGTTCTCTCTTGCACCCTCTGTAGCCTTGTGAGGTAGTGAGGGGAGCAAGAATTTCCTACTTTGTAGATGAGAAACCTCTAGGTGACATTCAGCACAACTGCTCTCAACCTTTGGTAGCATTCTGAAACCAGGGCATTTTTAAATCCTTATGGTCTGAGTATATCCCAGTTCCAACACCAGAATAAGGATACAGACCCAAGCTGACTTTCCTTTAAGCCATTCTGAGGTCCAGCCACTTGAGCAGCACTGACTTAGGTGATTTATACTCAGCTCAGGTACAACTGTTTCTTCCACATGCTCTTTAAGCACCAATGAGAGCATGACTTCCTTCAACACTGAGCAGTTTGCCTTAATGATCCGGGCAGCCACTACTGGTCTCTAGTGACAGGATTTCTAGTAAACAGACCAGGCTATAAATGAAGGCTCTCGGTTCTCTAGATGCCCATTCTAGGAACATTCAAATCTATGAACTAAAATGGCTCCTTGTTCTGGGTATGGTAGTATATAGCTCTAATCCCAGTTTGGGGGAGGCTGACACAGGGAGATGGCTGTGAGTTCAAGGACAACTTGAGCTACATAGTGAGAGCCAGTCTTTTAAAAAATCAAATACAAGACAAGACACAGAAAGAAAGGCTTGGTGTTAAATTGCTAGGCAATTATCTGACTCTAGGTTCAGTGAGGAATGAATAAACCACGTGATTTTGTTTTCCAGTCAGCACCTTCAAAAACTTGTTGCAAATGAACATTTACCAACAAGACAAAAAGAGAAGTTATGAGTCAAACTCATGAGAAGCTTGAGGAACTGTCACAACCTGAAGGTGCAGCAGGTACGTAAGGACTGCCGCCAGCATGTTAACAGTTAGTCTTCATCCTATCCAGGTCTTCAATCAATTTTTAAATGCCACCAAATTGAATTGTTCTAGAGCAGAAAATCAAAACAAAACAACACAAAAAACAAGAAAAACAAAACAATTCCTGGGCCAGCTATCTTCCCTAGTACGTTTTACATATAATTCCACTTTGTACAAGGTTTCTTCTTGATACAGATTATCAAAAAGAATGTTGAACAAATTTCTCTTTCTCAAGCAACATAGCAAAAGTACAATAAATACCTGTAACCCTTTCAGGAGGCAACTACAGATTGTTCTGTGGCTGAAGCCTCCTTCTTCATAGCAGTATTGACAAATTTAATTCTCAAGGACCTCCAAGAACCCCAGCAAGCTGCTCTCTGTCCCTAATTTTATTAGATTTAAAACAAAATATACATACAGCAATCATGTAAAAAGTACAAAGATTTTACTTGCCTTCATCAATTCTTATGTATCTGAACCATATTAATTATTCTTTTATACAGAAAAATGTTTCTGTTCTAACAAAAGAAAAAAATCAACAACCACCTCAGCTCATGAGTTGAATTATTAATTCCAGAGAGTATTAGTGAGACGGTTTATGGGTCAAAACAAGAAATAACATTCACCTCTTTCCAATGAAGCTCTCATGTTGTTGCCAACCTGAAGTTCTCAGTGTTAAGTCCCATGGGGGCCACACCTAGGTGATTAAGAATACCCTAACCTGGGTTCAGGCTGGCACTGTCTCAGATGGGTGAGTAAACATTTGATGACAGCAATGGAGACTTTGAGGCTTCGACTGTTGTATAATGTAAACAATATGAAATTAAAAATTCTTCATAACATCTACGGCATTATAAAGTTAGGAAATAAAAGAACCGCTGACCATGTGTTCTCCTAGGGTTTATACCAAAAGTGCTCACACTGAGTGCTGTAAGAGCAGCTGAAGCTGTTCTGTGTGGAGGCCAAAAACTAAAGCCAGATGCCAAGAGGCAAATTCCTATTACTTCTGAGTCAGCCTTGCTGGCATGTGCGTAATTATAGGTAGATCTGCTTCCCCAGTCTTTAACCAATCAAGGAACCTTTATCATAATTCTGCTACAGCCATGGACTATAAGCCCAAAACACTATCAAATGAGCCAGTACAACATGTCTCCTCCTCTTCTCTCTGTTACCCTACTGTCACCAAATGTCACTTTAATTTTGTACCATGTAGTGATTTTTAAGAAATTGAAGTTGAACAAAGCAATGCCTTTGTCCTTTTTTTTTTTTTTATACAGTTTTTACACACATATATACAACTTTTAAAATAGCTGCACAATTTTGTTTCTCATTGCTAGAGAAGTGCAGTCCAGGCAGACCATGCTTCTCAATATATTAAAGTATTAAATAAACCCAGCCAGCTTCATACTTTCTAAGTCAATCTGGCTAGAAATAAAGGGAATGGAGAAAGAACAGGCAGTTGTAAGATGAACCGAGCCTTCTCCACAAACACCGTATAAACTCCTGCAGTTCCCTCCTCTAGCATCTCTACACGCTCACCTTTAAGCTGGAAGTAACACACTGCTAACTTAGAGAAGACTCTGTGGCAACATGCATATGTCAACTGCCCACTCAACCAGCCGCAACCCTGAGGATTTTCTGGCCCAGTGGAAAGAGGAAACGCTATGACCATCTCTGACCATCTCTGCTGTAGAGTTGCTTCTCCAGTTCTCAGCTTCATGTGTCTTCAGGATGTTTCTTGGGCATGCACACATGATGCTATCACTTCATGGTTCTATTTCCCACAAGTACATCTCTTCTCCACTGTCCTTCTTTCCAGAAAGCCACTGTCATCCATCCAAAGGTTTTCCAAGATAAACCAAAGTCACTTCTGTGTTGCCATATACTGCAGAAACTGCTGGGTATAAGCAGGCTTTCGGAAGTCCTCGGAAGGCAACCCCCAGGAATTCATACCCACGCTCAAAGGCTAAAGTCTTATCCTCCATATCCAAGATGACTCGGATCCTCTCTCCTATCTGTAAACAGACAGTACAAGGTTAGCAGGATAGCCACCAAAGGCATGGCTACAAGAAAGAGGATACAAATCAGGAAGTGGAAATGTACAAAGAATCTGTATCTCTAAGTTATCTCTGCTAGTGAGAAGGGGAATTCTGGTTGGAGGTAAACAGCTTGAAGAAAGAATACACATTATTCTCTACACACATTTCAGTTTTTCTTTTCTTTTTCTTTTTGATTTTTAAAGACCGGGTTTCTTTATGTAGCCATGGCTGTCCTGAAACTCAGTCTGCAGAGCAGCTGGCCTTAAATTCAGTTATCTGCCTACTTTGTGTCCTGTGTGCTGAGACCAAAGGTGATGCCTATGCTACTGTGCCTGGCTTTAAAAGTGAACAGCAACACTGACTGTTTAAACTGCAAACTTAATACATCCAGCTTTTGTCCCATTTTAAAAACAAATAGCAAGGCTGTGTAATCTTTCTGGTTGGTGTCCATGAAGGCTGTACAGTATGCTCAGGACTTTGGAGCAGAAGTGGCCACAGCCTCCTCTGACAGGCTGCTTGCCTAGCATGCATGAAGCTCTGGGTTCAGTCCCACGCAACACACACTCTGGGAATGGCGCATGCTAGTAATGCCAGCACCTAGGTGGGAGGTGGACATAGGAAGATGGAAGTTCAAAGTCATCACTGGCTACACAGTGAGAACAAGGCCAGCTAAGCTACATGAGCTCCTATCTCCAAAGGGAAGGGAAAAGTAGAAAGTCCTAAGATTTATACTTGAGATTTAATACTTCATAATTATGCTAACTCCTGCTGTGTCAGTAACGTTCCTTCTTTTATTTTCTGTCTCAAATGCCCGCCAACTTCTGCTTTTACCATTCTTTGCCAAACTGAACCACTAACATATCCCATCTTTTTATGATGCCTACCAAACAAATACAAACAGGACAATGCTCTGGCTGTCAGGCAACAGTGCTATTATCCTAGAAGTTCTGCCATCACTCTCAGGAACTAGCCTTGTTCTGAAGCAGACTAAGGTGACACAAAAATCCTGCTGAATGAAGTCCACAGGTTTTCGTCACCTTGGAGCCTCCAGCACAGCACATATGTTCACACGGAAGGAAATGGAAAGCACTAGTCTGGACAGTGTTGGTGTCCGTGGTGAAATGCGCTCTGGAGGCAGAGGCAGGCGGGTCTGAACTTGAGGTTAGCTCTGTCCACAAAGCTCCCAGGGAAGTGGACTGAGAGGAGAGAGGCCTAGAAGACAGAGCAGAAAGCTGCTGCTGCTGCTGCATACCACAAGGGTATGAAGTTTACAGCCTCGAGTCCCAACAAGTAAACTGTCTTCCTTTACTAGAAAATCATGTACCAAATAATAAGGCAGTTTCTAGAAAAAGGAGGCACTCTAGAGTTGTTCATACACCTTATCCACACATCCAATTTTCATTTCGAAAAGAAAAACCACTAGGCTAAAATAGAAAAAGCATGACTCAAAGTAGTGGGAAATCCAAAGAAATTAACTACCTGGACCTATGCTTTCTAATTTGACAAAGAATTTAAAGTATTTATAGTTACTCTGTGTGTGTAAAACTGTGAAATGCAGTTAAGACATTCTAAGTATGTCCAAACAATTAAATAAACAAGAAATTTCAATAGAGACATGGAGACAGAAGAAAGCAAATGGAATCTAGGTCCAAAGCATAAAGTAGTACATAAAGCTACAGCAATAGAAAGGTGTACACGGTGGTGTACACCTTTAATTCTAGGATTCAGGAAGCTAGGAATACACAGTGAGCCCAGTCTCAAAAGAAGCAAACAAATAACAAAGAGAAATGAGGCTTGGGATGAGAAATAAAAGGATCATAAATTATGGGACACAAAGATACTATTAAGTTTTCTAACAATTATGTGTCTAAACTCTCAAGAGAGAGAGAGTGAAATGTTGTTAAATAAAAAAGACTAAACCGCAGTTTGCCCCATCTACTTCGAGAATGAAGACCATTCTCAGCATCAGACTGTCCACATTCCAGAAAATGTTAACAACACAGTCATTGTGAAGGGCCCCAGGGGAACTCTGTGGAGGGACTTCAATCTTATCAGTGTAGAGCTGAGTCTCCCCAGAAAGACAAAGAGGCTTGGGATTGACAAATGGTGGGGTACAGAAAGGAACTGGCCACTGTCAGAACCATCTGCAGTCATGTTCAGAACATGATCAAGGGTGTTACACTGGGTTTCCGTTACAAGATGAGGTCTGTGTGTGCTCACTTCCCCATCAACGTCGTCATTCAGGAGAATGGGTCTTTGATTGACATCCGAAATTTCATGGGTGAAAATACACCCGCAGGGTTCGGATGAGGACAGGTGTTGCATGTTCTGTCTCTCAAGCCCAGAAAATGAATTAATCCTTGAAAGAAATGATATTGAGCTTGTTTCAAATTCAGCAGCTCTGATTCAGCAAGCCATATCAGTTAAAAACAAGGATATCAGAAAGTTGTTGGATGGCATCTATTGTCTGGAAGGGAACCGTGCAGCAGGCTGACGAGTGAGACCTCAGTTTCCTAGCTCCAGAAACAAGATCCTGGTCACAAGTACAATTTGGGCTCTCTGGGGACAATAAAGACTTATATATTGGGGGAGAAAAAAAGACCAAACCACCTGCTATTGAGGGTTCCATTTTAATAACAAGATAGATCAAAGCAAAGGGCTGGAGGATGCTCTGTAATAGTAGTCCATGAAAAGTTGGAGTGATTACATTAAAGTCAGACAATACAGACTCAAACTCAGGCACATTAGCAGAGTCAAAGGTCATTTATATTGAAAACAGTTAGAGCCCTTGAGTCTATGGAGCAAAAGCTGATAGATTGAAAAGAAAAATAGACAAGCTAGAGAGCATAGTTAGAGACTTCAGTACTTTTCTCAGTAAAAGAAGAGGTCAAAATCACTAACAATATAACATCTGACCTATGATTTATAGACTATTCCATCTAAGAAGAGAATGTAAGTTGTTTTTAAGCACATATGGAACACTCATTAAAAGAGACAACATATAGAGAATACAACTAGTATGTATGTATTTTGAGACAGGATTTCTCTGGTTAGCTCTGGCTGTCCCAGAACTTGCTCTGTAGATCAGACTGGCCTTGGACTCAGAGATCCACTGCCTCTGCCTCCCGAGTGCAGGGATTAAAGGCCTGCGCCACCACTACCAGCTAAACTAGTATAAATATATTTTTAAAGTGGAAATGAAACTCAAAATGACCTCTGAAAATGAGAAAGTCAAGATCTCCACTGCACCTGAAGGTAGTGATAAGACTTCATGTTCAGTGATAAAACTACACACTCCTCTCTGCAGGACTTACACAGAACAAAAAACAGAAAGCAAGGAAATGACTTTATGAAAGAAAACCTCCCAGCTTTTGCACTTCAGGAAATGGAGATATATTTTTGCCTTTTATATTAATATGCCAGAGCTGATAATTTTATTATCGTTGTGCCTGTGAAGGACAGAAAAGAGCATCAGATTGCTGGGAACTGGAATTCTAGACATGGATGTTGGGACCTGGGTCCTCTGGAAGAGCAACTAGTGCTCTTAAGCACTGAAGCATCTTGTCAGCCCCTCAAAGCATTATTGAAGCTAGAGATCTGAGCTACCCATATATGAAATCTACATTTCTACAAGACTTTGGGGGACTTTTAAAAAAATTATATTTTTAGAATGTGTGTTCATGTGTATGTCTACAAATGTATGTTGTTTGACCATAGAGGCCAAAAGAGAAAGTCTCATCCCCTGGAGCTGGAGGCACAAGCAGTTGTGGGCTGCCCAAGGTAGGGCATAGGAACTGGTCTGGAAAAGCATAAAGTACTCTTAACACTGAGCAAACTCTCCAGCCCAGCTTTTAAAATCCTATTTAACTGTTTTACATTCTGATGAATTATATGGCTGTAAGACACAATTTTGATTCTAGAATCAAATGAGTGTAAGACATTAGATGGAAGACTAGGGCTGGAGAGGTAGGTCAGTAGTTAAAACACTGTCTGCTTCTCTAAAGGACCCCAGTTCAATTCCCAGCACCCACACAGTGGCTTACAATGTCAATAACTACAATTCTAAGGGATCTTACTTCCTCTTCTGGCCTCTGGGGGCATCAGGCATGCATAGACATACATACAGACAAAACACCCATACCCATAAAATAAAGTTTAAAAACTAATTTAAGATATGAAAGATTAAAAAAAAAAGTAGCAGCTTGCCTGAACTTGTCTCTAGAGAGACATTAATACAGCCAGGGAGTCTGAATCCACATTAGTAAGAAGCAGAGTGAATACGCATGTATATGCACATACATGCATTTGTTGTGATGAGGTGACCAGCAAAACCAAACCAAACCTCTGGATGTTTCATGACACAGGAAAGAAAACATCCTTGAATATGATCCAACAACCTGTACCCTGGCCAAACTAGTCCTGCAGGATAATGAGGTCTTCTCCAGAGCACCATGCTTCCTCATTCAGGGTCTATAGCTGAGGTGATGTTACACCAACAGAGCTGCTGAGTGTTTCTGAGACATATCAACAGCAAAACCCAAAATATTTACTCTTTGGCCTGTACAGAAAAAGCTTGGCAACCTCTGCTCCAGAGCAAAGAAGAATTGCTCAAATATGTATTAAGAAATACTGACATGTAACATTGTACCATTTGTTTTAAAAATTGACAAAACAAAGACAAAAACCTATAGTGGCAACATTAAAACGTGCATGTTTTAAACAAACTAAGGTGTGATTTGAAATGGCCACACTGAGAAAAATCCCATTTCTCACCTGATATTTTGGTGCATTGTTGCACTGTGGAAAGCTGCCATTGACTTCCCCATTATGTAGTAGATTATTGTCCACCAGATTCCAGCCCCAGCTCTGGTCATCACTCCCCAGCAATGCCACATAACCTTGGCACTGCATAGGGGCCCGTTTTGTAGCAATCCCTATCACTGCCACAGTGCCCAAAGGGCCTTCCCACCAGACTTCCCAGGCGTGGCGGCCCTCACTGAAACCAATCTTGGTCCTTGCACCATCGGTGCTCTGAGCGATGGGGTTCCGATGTAATGTAAAGCCATTCTTCTTAATATAGACATTCCTGGAGCAGTCATTCGTGCTGAAGGCATGTTGGAAAGCACGTACCTAAAAACACAAGAAACACAACAAAAGAAGAATAAACTTGATTTTTTTCTTAAATGTTAAAATGCAGCAGGTTTAATGTGATGGCTCACATTTGTGATCTCGGATCTCAGAGCCCTCTGAGATGCTGAAATAGGATTGAAAATTCAAGGCCAGCCTGGGATACTTGGCAACTAAACCCCGTCTCTCTCCTCTGCCCCAAATAAAATAAAAAAATTTGAGGCTTTGTGTTTACAAATAATAAGATTATAAACTTTTAAATAACACTATTTCCAAATGATGACTAAATGTTCTAGATGGGAAACTGTCATTAGATATTATACCCTGTTAAAAATAACTCCTGGGCTGGAGAGACGGCTCAGTGGTTAAGAGCACTGACTGCTCTTCCAGAGGTTCTGAGTTCAAATACCAGCAACCATATGGTAGTTCACAACCATCTGTAATGGGATCTGACAGTGTACTCATATATAATAAATCTTAAAAACAAACCAAACCTCCCAGCTAGAGGTGGGCATGGTAACACATGCCTGCGGGCCTAACTACTCTAGATCACTGGAGCCAGGTTACGGTGAACAAAGGAAACAGAAAGATTCTGTCCAAAAAAAGAGGGAACCAGTTCAACTGTCTTATTGACCAAATTCCAAACTAGTACAATTTCTACAAGTAAACTTAAAACAAAAACGTACACACAACTATCCTTGTACTTTATAGAGATATCACTAAAATGTTTATACATAAAATAACTGTAAATGGTAACTGCTTTGAAACAGCTAGAGGCAAAGTGGAGTAAACATGAAACCAGATTTGTCCTGAGGCAACAGTAAAGCTTGTGTGGATGGCGTATAAAAATTCAACACATTACTTTCTTTCCTTTTATATACACTTAAAGTGATGCAGTTTCCACATCGTCAATGCTGTGATAAAAAAAGAATTATGGCCCAGTGACACATGCTGTACTCACTGCTGGGGAAGAAGAGGCAGGAGGAGCTAAAGTGTAAGGTAAGCCATAGCTACATATCAAGTTTGAGGCCAGCCTGAGCTATGTCAGGGCTGAGCTCACTGGCAATGTTCTGGCCCAGCGTATGCAAGAGGAAATGTGTATGCTTTATATAAAATATCATATAAAGTTCTTAGTCACAGCAGTTCTAAAGTGAAGAGAATATTTCACTGACCACAAACTCCACTAGATCCTCCTGTTTACTCGAGTTTACTCGCTCACATACTGACATCACCACTCTCTTCTGTTCCAAGCCACGTCCCCTAGACAACACACAACTCAACCAGAAGAAGCCAGGCACTGGTGCTGCATGCCTTTAATCCCTAGAGGGAGGCATATCTCTGAGTTCAAGGCCAGCCTGGTCTAGAGTGAGTTCTAGGACAGCCAGGGCTATACAGAGAAACTCTGTCTCAAAAAAACAAAAGAAAACAAAAAAATTAAATAAAACAAATTCAACAGGAGGACTTAAAAGGAGTGGCTACCAAGAGGAGAGATAAACTGGCCTTTTGTAAATTTTTTTAAAGGTCCTAACATGAAAACATTTTAAAATAATGACAAATTCTCATCTTTTAAAAATATAAAACTTAGGGCCAGGCAAGGTGGCACACGGCTTTAATCCCAGCACTTGGGAGGCAGAGGCTGATAGATCTGTTTGAGGCCAGGGTGGTCTACAGAATTAGTTCCAGGACAGCCAGGGATACACAGAAGAGGGGAAAATACAGATACATGTATTTATAAGTGGATGTATATAAATATGTGGCTGAAGAGATGGTTCACTAGTTAAAAGCACTTGTTGCTCTTGCAGAAGACCCAGACAATTCCCAACACACTGCAGCTCTAGTTCCAGAGGACCTAACACCCTCTTCTGGTCTCTGTGGGCACTGAATGAACGTGGTTCATCAACATATATACAGGCAGAACACCCACACATAATAAAATAAATCTGAAGGGACAAAAGGGAGGTGGATGAGGTGACAGACTTGAAGAGCAACAGCACGAAGGAGAGCCATAGGCGTCAGGGACCCAACCCAGGTGAAGCTCATTTTCTAACCACTGTCACTGCTCTGTGCTACAGAGGAAGTCCTTCTTTCAGGTGTTCTGTTTCCTCAAGGAAAATGGAAAACTAAGCATTGCTGAATTTTTTTGTTTCTGTTTATATATTTTTTAAATTGTATGTTGGTGTGGTGTGGGCACTCATAAAAGTGAACAAGGGAGAGATATCTATAGACAAGTATTTTCTAAATCTAAAGAACGACATGAAAAGAAAGAAGTCCTCACGAGAATGTTAAATTACAATTTCCTTGTCACCCATTCCTGGTCTAACAAACTCCCGGGGCCTTTTCTCTAATTTTCCCTTTGCCCAGTGATACTAACAACCTCCTCCTCAACCTCCTACCCTGGCCTCCTGGTTTGCTGAACTGATTCTACCACATTCATCTACAGTGATTCCCTTCCTCTGCGCTGCACAAGTCTCTTTCCAGAGCTGTCTAAAACAGTGTTTCCACCGAATGTCATGCCAGCTAATATCTTCTGATAGCACCACACACAGCACCACAGCAACTGCTAACTCTGCTTGGCTTTAAAGCCTTCCAGAGAAGCTGCCACACTTTGTTCCCACCTGCCTGCCCAGTTCCTAGTGTGCGTCCTCTCCTTATGATTTCTACCACCACCTCCATGAAGGTACTCCCCATCATTCGTCTCCCCTCAATTCCCATTCACTATCATCACCTTAAGTATAAGGATCTTGTTTTCTACCACACCTCAAAACACATGATTTTAGTAAAAAGTATTTTGTAAAAACCACCAATTAACCAACCAACCAACCAACCAAACAAACAAACAAAAACCTACTGTAATCTAAATGGGTCAATGCTTTACACCATAGTCTACAGGAAATGGGAAGGAGAGAAGTGCACGCTGAGTAACAGATTAAGGAACATAGATGGTAACTAATAACCTACAGAGGCAGGAGGTAGGGGATGGAGTCAATCTGTAAACTAAGATAGCCTCAAAAGACAGTGACTCCTTCTTGAGGGAACATATACAGATACTGATTAAATAAACTATAAATTAAACTATAATATTTCACATTTATGAGACAACACTGCAACTTCTGTATTAAGAAATTACTGTCAGTTTCATTTTAGAGATGACAGTAGTATCATGATTATATTATGGGCCTTTGTCTTTAGAACAAATACTGAAAAATTCAAATGGAATGAAAAAATACCCAATTAATAAATTTTAAAGGCCAAGTGTACCTTTAATCCCAGCACTGAGGCAGAGGAAAGTGGGTCTTTTGAGTTTGAGGTTAACCTCGTTTATGGAGTGAGTTCCAGGACAGCCAGGGCTAAGAAACAAAGCCTATCTTTAAAACAAAACAAAAAATTGAAGTCATAGTTTCTGTCTCTTTCTGAAGAACCTAGATTTTCTATTTCAACAGCATAAAGACCCAGCCTAGGGCTTCTGAATGCACATTTTTCCTCAGCTCCCTAGCTCACCCTCGTTCTCCAGAGTTCCCACCCTTTCTCAACAAACTGTTTCTAATTCTGCTTCTAAAAAACAAATATAAAAAATACCTAGCTCAGAATATAAATCTGAAAGTTAGGGTATAATTAGATACAAAATATTTGGGATGACTAACTACTACTGTGTACTGGCTGGTTTTGTGTGTCTACTTGACACAAGCTGGAATTATCTCAAAGGAGCCTCCCTGGAGGAAATGGCTCCATGAGATCCAGCTGTAAGGGCACTTTCTCAACTAGTGATCAAGGGTAGGAGGGCCCAGCCCACTGTGGGTGGTGCCATCCCTGGGCTGGAAGTCCTGGGTTCTATAGGAAAAAGCAAGCTGAGCAAGCCAGAGGAAGCAAGCCAGTAAGCAACATCCCTCCATGGCCTCTGCATCAGCTCCTGCTTCCTGACCTGCTTGAGTTCCAGTCCTGACTTCCTTTGGTGATGAACAGCAATGTGGAAATGTAAGCTGAATAAACCCTTTCCTCCCCACCTTGCTTCCTGGTCATGATGTTTGTACAGGAACAGAAACCCTGACTACGACAACTAGTTATTAAGTAAAGAAAGCGTGAGTTATGAAAAAGAACGTTTTTGGGATTGTGCAGCTCAATGGCAGAGTGAGCGCTAAGCATGGATCAGGCCCTGGTTTGAGCAGCATGGAAGGAGGAGGTAAAAGGCAGGATGGGGGCTGGAGAGATGGTTCAGTGGTTAAGAGCACTGCACTCTTCCAGAGATCCTGAGTTCAATTCTCAGCAGCCACATGGTGGCTCAGAACATCTGGGATCAAATGCCCTCAGGGCAAAAATGTACTCACAAATAACATAAATAAATCTTTTAAAAGGTAGGGCAGGAAAGAGAAGAAAAGGAACCAACCAGATACTTCCCAGTGTTGTCCTCCCCTCACAGTTGCCCAGGCTCCTTGGGAGTTCTGCTGGATCCACCTTCCCCAATCCCACGCACTGTCTACAGTCACCTATGTGGACTTGTTCTCTGACAGCTCTTCCACTGTGTCTTTCTCTCCTCTCTGTGCCCTTTCTATCCCATGGTCTAGTCTTTTTAAAGCACAGCTTTCCTTCATTGTTCTTCTGTTCAAACTTATACTGTTTTTCCAGTTGCAGAATAAAGCCCCAACAGTATACAAAAGACTGCTTCAAAGGCCTTCTTCCATGATATGGCTAGTTCCCAATCACCTTTACAATAGCATTTTCCTTCATTCAGTCCAACTAGAAATTCTTATCTTTACCCTAGACTGCTTCTAACCCCTGGCTACCAGGAGCTGCCTATTTGAAATCTGTTGAATATCTCAAAAATACTATGAATTCTGCTCTTCCACAAGCGAACTTGCTGTCATTTTCCTCCAAACTCTTGCTCAAGTGATACTTAGATTATGTAAGCCAAATATGTAAGAGTCATCCTTAGCTCTTCCTTCTTCCTCGTCTCTACTTCAAAACTACTGCCAAATTTTACAGATCCTTTTTAAAAAAAACTGTTTGATCCCGCAAATTTCAGAGAATACATAGATAATCCAAGTATCTTAATATTCTCTGAGTGAAAAAAAATCAATTTTAATTTATGATGACCTAAAATCCTAGTGCCATATCTAAAGGCAATAGGAGGAACAGTCATCAAATTCTATAGATTCTACTTCCTAAGTTTGTCCATTTTCCTCTATCTCCTTCACTGCCTTCTTTCTAAGAGACCTACCACATTTCTAAAAGCGTATTCCAACCTGTTCTCCATAGTGGAGTCAAAACTAACCCACAAACTGATCCCGCCACCACTCCCCATGGCTCCCTTGTCCCCATGGCCACTGTTCTTGCTTACACCTAGGAAGGCTTCACTGTAGTGTGTCCCACTCCTTTAATCTGACTCAAACCAGCATCACCTGCACTCTCAGGGCAACTCTGACAGTCTTGTTTTTCAAACGAGCCAGATTCCCTCCTCACGGGCTCTTCTTGCTCCTCTTGGCCTCTTTATCCTCATCTTTTAGGTGTCACTGAGTTATGCATCATGTCTTATAAGAAAGTCTCTTCCTGACCTCCGTACCTAGTTAAATCCCCCATTACTGACACTCAGAACAGCATGTGACTCTCATTCATAATACTTACCAGATGCAGTTTTACAAATGCAGTGATCAGACTAATATCTATTCTCCCAGGCTGGGGGGTGTAGCTAGCATGTATTCAATCCCCAGTACTGAAAAAAAGAAATGCAAGCAGGCAGGCGAGAGCACATGTGCGCGTGCACACACACACACACACACACACTACACTGTACTCCCCATGAGGCAAAGTGTTGGTAAGAGTTTGCATTTTTGCTTTGTTTTTTTTTTTCTGCTCAGAGTTTTTCATAAAAATTTCACATGAACCTCATCTTAAAGTACAGCTTTGCGTCATCTTAACCTCAAACTTTATCTCCACTCAACTCCTAAGTTCTTCCTTTCCACAAACTTCTAGTATTCCTCAGCAGCAATGTGTGCCATGTTAGTTATTTCTGTATGTTAGCTATTTCCCTAGTCTAAAGACTTCTACACTCTGAGTCCTCCTGAATTAACCTTCCGTTTTCAAAATAGTCACCTAAAAGAACCCAGGGTAAGTACAAGCCCACCTTGTAGCTGCACTTCATATAGCAGAAAGTTAAATGAAGCATTAGAAACTTAAACCCAAAATATCTCCGGAAATATACAAAACTAGTATGAATTTAGTCTGGAGTTAAGAGTAATCCCTGATTTTCAAGAGTATCAGAATTCAGTCCGTGTGTGTGTGTGTGTGTGTGTGTGTGTGTGTGTGTGTGTGCATTTGTGTCAAATAAAAAATAAGTACAAAAATACCACTTGGGGAAGGGACAGGACTTAGAACTTGGAAGACAGAGGCTGGTGGATTTCTGTTAAGTTCCAAACCAGCCTGGGCTAAATACTGAGACCCTGTCTCAGAAAAAACAAAACAAAACAAAAACAAAAAAACAAAACAAAACAAAACAACTATTTATTTGGTAGCTGACATATTCAAAACAGTTTTCCTTCTCTTATCACACCAAAACTTGCCTTCATATCCAAGAATATACCAGTAGCTGTGGCCCATCCTATAATCCCAGCACTCTCAAGGGACAGACAGAAAGATAGCAAGTTGGAGACCACCCTGATACATAGTCAGACCCTGTCTCCAAAACCAGACATAAAATAATGTATATACACATATTTATAATAATATACGCATATTAAAAGAAATAGTGCACCTATTTCACATTCAAAAAATGATGTAGAAACTCACTGACAATATAGCATTAAAATAAAAAAGATGCTTACCACATTCCTGGTCAGACCTTATCATCTCTCACATACGCTCCCTGTTTTAGACATTCTGTCATTTTATATAGTCCTGGCTGTCCTGGAACTCACTTGGCAGATCAAGTTGGCCTTGAACTCAGAGACGTACCTGACTCTGCCTCTGGACTGCTGCAGTTAAAGGTAGGCACCATCACACCAGGCTTCATACTTTTTGCTTACTGCTATCCTTAAGAGCTACTGTCTAGCAACATGAACCTTAACCCAAGACCTTTTGTTTGTATGGGCTGGAGAATACTTGGGCCTGCCACGACCTGTTTGTTAGCATTTTAATTTTGTTATGAAAACACAAGCATCATCATCAACAACAACAACCACCACCACCAAACCCCAGCAAAACAGGAATCAACATATTAGATGACAGAAGTGTCACCTGAGCAGAACTATGAAAGTTATCAATAACAGCAGGACAAGGAAGTTTAATGAGTTATATTGCTCTAATATTAATATTAAAGTTTGTTTCTTACAAGTTACTTAGCAGGATGTCTAGCCTTATCAGCACTTGGAAGTGTTAAATATTGCAGCCCTAAGAGAACGTGGGTGAAAATAATAAAAACGTGCTTATTAATCAGACTTGGGAAAGAGGGTGGTGAACAAAAAAGAGCCCAGAATTAAACCCATTTTAAAGCGACCTCGATGAACTAATGCCATACGTCTACTTGGTGGCCAGGGAAAAATATATGAACAAGAGTCTTTACGAGCAAAAACTGTTGAAAGTAGAACTGATGAAAATGAATAATGTGAAACCACCTAGTATTTTTTTTTAAGTGGGGTGGATTACGAAGCAGAACTTCAATCCAAAGAAAAGATCGTTATGAAAAGATCGTTATGGAGAGGAGGGGCGACAGTGGTACTGACAGGCTGAAGCCGTGGAAAGGCGGGATGGTGAGGTAAAACGTCTGACTCAGGCTTTGAAGGTAAATCCCGAGAGCGACGAGCAGGAGAGGAACCGGGCTTCGACATGGCCCGGGATTCCCTCACCTTGGCCTTGTAGCTGGGCAGGTTGCAGAGGATGTCCGTGCGCAGAGCCTCTTCTGCTAGGCTGCGGGCGCACAGGCTCCGCCACACCTCGCTGTTCTCGTCGCCGTGGAGGCAGCGGTACCAATGCTTGCACACCAGGGCGCAGCTCCGCAGCTCGGACAGCTCCAGGTAGGAGAACACCAACTCCAGCACCCGGCTGGGCAACCGGCCACCGACCCCGGAGGACCCCGAGCCCGCGCTGGCGCCGGCGCCGCTAGCGCCGCCTGAGGCTGCCCCAGCCCCCGGGCCGGGCGCCGCCATCGCCTTACCAGCCGGCCCGAGGGCCGCCGCTGCCGCCGTTGCGCCCCGTCTCCGCGAGGGAGGCCAAGCCTCGCCTAGAGATCGGAGCAGCTCGCTCACCGCCCCTTTCAGCGACAGCCGCTCGCGCCTCCACCGCTCCCGCCCCTGCCCGGGGGCGTCCGCTGCGCGCCCCGCCTCACTGAGGGCAGATGGCCGGGGCCTCTCGGGTCCCCGCCCCTCGTAGCCGCTCAGCGCGGGCGCCGGAACCACCCGGCTCGCCCGGCCAGCCCGCGACGTGCTCCGGGATCCGCCATGCGGGTTGAGGGCAAGAAGCAAGGGCGCACGCCCAGCTCGCCCGCCGCGCCTCTCAGCCCGGAAGTGACTGTTCGGCGGAGGCGCCTCGCTCCCTAAGCTTAATGGGATTGGATGCTGTGAGTGAGGTCATCACTAGGCGCCACCGGGAACGGGAAGCCCAGGTATGAGGCTGTTGGCTAGCGATCTGTTCTCAAGAGCGTTTTTCTTTTTTTTCCTCAAATGGCCTCGAGTCGGCTTTCCTTGGTCTTTCTTCCTACGGAGTTTCCCCTTTCATTTGCTTTCTGCTCACTCTCCAACTTTGTTCATAACAATTTCCATTTTTTGCTAGCCAATTAGATCCTGCACTTTCTGTTCGCTTGGATCAATTTCCTTTACCTTTGGGCAGTTGAGGACCTCTTGTCGTGGTCAGGTTAGATCTATTTTATTTTATTTTTTTACCTTGAGAAATTGACATTTCCTAACATTATTTAGTTATACTAACTTTTCAAAATTTAAAAAGCATTTAGAACAAAAATAATAGAGGGCTGGAGTGATGACTGAGCGGTTAAGAGCACCTGCTGCTCTTGTAAAGGACATAGTTTCGTTCCTAGCACCCATATGGCGGCTCAAGGCTGCCTGTAACTTCAGGTCAAGAAGAGCCAAGCCCTCTTCTGGCTTCACGAATGACTGAGGTGTACGCACATACATGCATACAGTTAAAGCAAAGGAAAAGAACGACAGTGTGAACCAGGCATTGATGGGATCTTTTAACCTGACTTTTATAATTCTCAAGGCAGCTCTGTGACATGATTATTGTAGGGCTCACAGGCTCATTCAAGATCAGTACCTTGCAAATTTTATGTCTTAAAAGAAATCTTGTCTGAGATCCACCTGTGTGATCCACTTCCTGTTTACTAGTAAAAGCAAATGAACAGCAGCTGCTTTCCTACTCTTATAATTACATGCTTATGACTTGCTAATCATTTCCTCACGATGTCTTCCACCAAATTAAGTAACCCAAATTCTTGTCTGTTGTGTCCCAGCTAATGGCCACAGTCTTCTAGTTGTTTTGGTTGTTACTTAGTTTCTCTCATCACAACTAACTTTAGTCCAAATCTATGAAGAAGTGTTGACTTACACATTATAGTAATGTCCTCTCTCTTCATGGCTCCTGAATGTTGGAACCAAGTTTTGTCTGAATGACAGTTGTATTTTCTTTAAATTCTGTGGATCTGAAAAGAAAGTAAAGAACTATATAGAATGGCTAGATTGGAAGGCATAGGCAAAGCACCATGATACAGAGTCTATAGCTCCAGCTACTTAGGGTGAGAAGATCACATAAGCCATGAATTTGGGACCAAACTGGGCAAGACGGGTTCAGACAGTTTCTTCGTGCTCGTCACCCCCTTCCCAAACACCTCTTTCCCCCTCCCCTCTTTCCCTCCCCCTCACCCCCTCTCCTCCTCCCCCTCTCCCTCAGACTTGTACATATGGATAGCAGAAATTCATAAATAAAGGTATGACTGAAAAAAAGAAACTAACAGTAGAGATCATCCATTTATCACATACTTTATCTTGTCTCTCTTAAAACAAGTATTTGAAGTAACGATTTGAATGGTATCATTATGCTGTCTTTTTTTTTTTTTTTTTTTTTTTTTTTGGTTTTGGTTTTTGTGGGTGGGTGTTTGTTTTTCAAGACTGGATTTTTCTGTGTAGCCCTAAATAATCTGGACCTTGATTTGTAGACCAGGCTGGCCTTGAACTCACAGATATCCACTTGCCTCTGTCTCCTGAGTGCTAGCAATAAAAGGTATGCCCACTGCCCAGCTTCATTCTGTTGTGTGTTTGCCCCAGTTATTCACATGACTTTTAAGTGGCGTGTCATCACCCAACTTGAATCAGGATAGTTTCAAAATAGAAGATTGCCTTTATCACTCTCTTCTTGTTACAAATTCTTCACCTGCTTCTCATGAACCTCACTTCGCCCCCTCCCCCATGACATTATCCATTCTACTTGCTCACAACTACCACCTGTGGCATTCCACCCTTTTAAAAAAATGCTCTTAACATACCCTACTTTGCTCTTACACACTCCATGATCTCATTAGGAGTTGGAGGAAATGAATCTACTATCTAATTAAACTAATTCATAGTAGGATATGAGTAATTCTGTGCTTGACCCTTTAGGCAACTACACAGGAAAAGGTGAGCTTAGTGACTTGATGAGGGAGATACTGTTGCCCTAAACACATTTCTACTAGGTTGTCTGGTCCAAATGTAGAAAACGAAAAACAGGGGCTTGCAAACACTTCATGTCTAAGTTGTTTTGACTTAGAGTATATTTAAATACTTTTTTCCCATTCCGCCATAGCACTATTTGACACTCCCCTTCCCTAATTTTTTTCCCTGAGGGTCTCAATATGTAGCCCACAGTGACCCAGAACACAAAATATTCCTGCCTCACCCTTTCAAGTGCTAGGATTGTAGGTGTGTGTGTGTTTAGTACTTTTGGTAATGGTCTTTGGGTGTCTTTTGTAGACCAAGTAAACAAATAATTTTGAAGGCTCTAATAGGATCACTAATAAATATTATTCATGATAAACGTTGACTAGCTACAGAAAAAAAAAGCCTCACTGGATATTTGTTTTACCTAATAGAATGTTTTATGTTTACTTATTTGCTGTATATGAGTAAATATTCATATATACATGTATGCATGTATAGTGTGTAGTTCCTACAACCCTGCCTTAAACTCTGGACAGACTTCGACACCAGCCCCACCCAGGTTCCCTAGGGTCCTCAGATGAAACACACGCACGCACGTACGTGCATTATCTTATCTTTTATGTGCTTTAGCTCAATGGCTGGACCCTTCTAATATGCCTTTTTTATCGATTCCAGCTCAGCACCCTAAATCTGCCCTCAATTCTGGTTGCTCAGTTACCTTTACTTCTCAGTGAGCACCCTAAATCTGCCCTCAGTTCAGTTGGTCTCTAATCTCCCACCTGCTACCCCAGGCCCAGTCAGAGAAGCTGGGTGGCTCTTTCTTCCTCTGAAGTTTGGTAAATCTTTTTTCTCTGTAGAGTCTACTAGCCTGCATTGGGGGGGTGGGGAACTGGAAGTCCCACCTGTTTTGCCCAGCTTATTGGCCACTAGCATCTTTATTGATTGATCAAGAACCAATTGGGAAACAGAACCTTCAGGGGTGAAATGCAGATTCCCAATCAGAACATCTGAATTACTCCCTACAACCATGTGCATACCTGGTACCCTCAGAGGTCCAAAGAAAGCACTGAATCTCCTGGGGCTGAAGTTATTTATTGGTTGTGAGCTGCCATGTGGGTACTGGGAGCTAAAGTTGATTCTCTGAAATAGCAACTACTTAAATTATCTTAAGCACGGAATCATCTCTGTGATGATGTGATATATATATATATATATATATATATATATATATATATATATATATACATAGAGAGAGAGAGAGAGTCTTTCTGAACTCATTTTTTAAATAGACTTATTAATAGCTCTTTGTTATTTTTCTGACTATGTAAGTGATCAATAAATATCCATGTGATTCATTTAAAGTCTGGAGATGTAGTCCACCCTTCCCCTCTTATGTGTAGAACTGTACTGTTCTTGGATCTTACAAGATTAATGCAATCATACTTACTAGGGCTGGAGAGATGGCTGGGTGGTTTAAGAGCATTGACTGCTCTTCCAGAGGTCCTGAGTTCAATTCCCAGCAACCACATACTCTCTACTGTTGTGTCTGAAGATAGCTAGTGTACTCAAATACATAAAATAAAATCTTAAAAAAAAAAAAAACCTACTAGATCCATTATGGAAAAATGATGAGAACTGTATGGTGTCTGTAGTAGTCCTTTTAACTACACATTCTGTTCATTGCCTAACTTCTTATGCTTTATTTAGGGTAGAAGTTAGACAAAAGTGCCTTTAAAATTGAGTTCATCCCTTTGAAACAACAACAAATAAAACCAAAAACAAGGATAAGATTAGAATGAAAACCTGAAAAAGTTTATGCCTGCTAGTCAGCATGCATTTGGGTTTCCTGTGGATGTGTATTAGAGAAGCAGTTTTATATTTACCTAGAGTTTTGTAGATTTAGTCTTGAAATATCTTTTGAGAGGAGAGGGCAGAGGGTTGTAAGTATACACTGTAGCTGTTGTCAGACACACCAGAAGAGGGCATCAGATCTCATTACAGATGGTTGTGAGCCACCATGTGGTTGCTGGGAATTGAACTCAGGACCTCTGGAAGAGCATTCAGTGCTCTCAACCACTGAGCCATCTCTCCAGCCCCCTTAAGCAATCTTTAAAAACTGTTGAAATGTTGGTAATTATATTTGTCTCATACTATGAAGTTCTTGTACAAGATCTGATATAGGTTTTCTTCCTCTTCACAGAATTTCCCAGGCCATCATGGCAGTCAAGTGGACTGGTGGACATTCTTCTTCAATCCTTTGCCTGAATGCAAGTAAAGATGGGCTGGTTGCTTCAGGAGGAGAGGGTGGAGACCTTGTGGCTTGGGGTGAAGATGGGACCCCGTTAGGACACATGCAGTTGGAAGAGGCTGATGATGTTACCAGCGTCTTGTTTTCTGCCTCCTGCCCCACCAAGCTCTATGCCTCCCACGGAGAAACCATCAGTGTACTAGATGTCAGGTCTCTCAAAGGGTGCCTGGACCACTTTCATGTGAATGAGGAAGAAATTAACTGTCTTTCATTAAATGAAACTGAAAGTCTGCTGGCTTCTGCTGATGACTCTGGTGCAATCAAAATCCTGGACTTGGAAAAGAAGAAAGTTACCAGATCCCTGAAGAGACATTCCAACATTTGTTCCTCTGTGGCTTTTCGACCTCAGAGGCCTCAGAGCCTGGTGTCATGCGGCCTGGATATGCAGGTGATGGTTTTGCAAAGAGCACTTGGGTAATTTCTAAGCACAATTTGCTAGGAAAATCAAGTATGTGTTTGGCTTGGTTTCTTTGGCAGCTATGGAAATTGAACTTAGGACCTGTACATGCTAAACATGTGCTCTACCACTAAACATGTATTCTACCACTAACTGTACTCCACTAAACATGTGCTCTACCACTAAACATGTATTCTACCACTAACTATGTACTCCACTAAACATGTGCTCTACCACTAAACATGTATTCTACCACTAACTATGTACTCCACTAAACATGTGCTCTACCACTAAACATGTATTCTACCACTAACTGTATTCCACTAAACATGCTCTACCACTAAACATGTATTCTACTACTAACTATGTGTTCTACCACTAAACATGTATTCTACCACTAACTATGTATTCCACTAAACATGCTCTACCACTAAACATATATTCTACCACTAAACATGTATTCTACCATGTGCTCTACCACTAAACTATCCCTAGCCCCTGGAATCAAATTACTGATCATGTGTGTTCTATTCTCAACTAACATTTCTAACTCATCTGTGAATCATAGCCTTACTTTTACCATGAGTGCTAACCTGACACTATATTTTATTCCTTAGCCTGTGGTCTTCCTTTGTCCATCCTAAAGACATTCTAAGACCTTAGGATTCAAATAATCCAATTCTAAAAATTGCTCTAAACAAAGAGGAGGTAGTTTTAGGTCAACTTAAAAAAAAAGGGTGAGTTGAGATGCTGAAGGTAGAGTTGATCCACACATTCTCTAGAAACTCTTAAATGGTTTAAAGGGGGAGGTAAGGGGGAGTTGCAAGATCTCTCTCTCTCTCTTTAAAGATTTGTTTATTTATGAGTACATTGTAGCTGTCTTCAGACACAGCAGAAGAGGGCATCAGATCCCATTACAGATGGCTTTGAGCCACCATGTGGTTGCTGGGAATTGAACTCAGGACCTCTGGAAGAGTAGTCAATGCTCTTAAACCACTGAGCCTTCTCTCCAGCCCAGCAAGATCTCTTTTTACTTTAAAATTTGAGCTTCTAGAATGTGTGTGAGTGACCAGAAGCAAAACACTATATGCAGAGTTCTTAGGTAGCTTGAACTTTCCCATGGTGAGCTGGCCTTCCTCCTCAAGAGAAAAATCTCTTCACTGGAATCAAGTGCTTAGGACTTTGGGTGCTTTGCACATACTAGTTTTCATTTCATCTGTGTTCTCCTAACTACTGTTCCCTTTTAAAGTAATTTCACTCTATGTGTTTGAGTGTTTTCCCTGCATATATATCTGTGCAGTGTTTGTGTGCTCAGTACCTATGGAGGCCAGAACTAGGCACTGGATTCCTAGAAATAGAGTTACAGTTACAAGCTACCATGTGGATGCTGAGATTTGAACCAGCGTCCTCTGGAAGAGCAAGCAGTGTGCTTAATAGCTAAGCTGTCTCTCTAGCCCCCTGTTGTTCCTTTTCAAAAATTATTATAATAAACCACTTGGCTATAATCAGACTTCAGTCTCTGCCTCCAAAACCCAGTCTTTTTTCTCTGTTATATGAGGTATTCAAAGTATTCCCTACACCTGAAGAGGTGCTGGATTTCTTTAATCCCAGCTCCTGGGAAGCAAAAACAGGCAGCTCTCTGTGAGATCAAGGCCAGCAAGAGCTACATAGCAAGTTACAGGGTGACAGCCAGAGCTATGTAATAGAGAGATCCTATATCTAAAACACAGCTACATGTTACAACAACAAGTCAGTACCATCCGTAAGGTTGAAGGGCATGGCAGTGGAACCAGCAGATTTCCTGTGTGCTGGGACACTCCCCAAATAATAAAGAACTCCCTCTGAAAAATATTTGTAGTGCTTCTGTAGAAATTCTATATACAAAATCATTCAATACAGAATTATTCTGGGTGTGTTTGTTTTTGAAGACATGGTTTCTCTGTCTTGCCCTGGCTGTCCTGAAACTGACTTTGTAAACCAGACTATTCTTGAACTCAGAAATCTACTTGTCTCACTGCCTTCAGGTACTGGGACTAAAGGTGTACTCCATTCAGGCTTCTATATTCATAGGATAGTTTCCCTGCAGCCTACAACTAGCTCACAACCAAAGCCTTCCTAAATCTGCATTGTTCACCAGCAGGTTGAATCTTCCCTTGGTTTTCAGGAAGTACCAGTGCAGCTGGGTGCCCCTGGTTATGAATAGGCAGAGCTAGTGTGTTTGACTAGTTACTCTCTCATCCTTCAGCTAGACCAGGTTTCACTAAATCCTAGACGTGATAGTTAAATATGCAAACATGACCTCTTTAGGTTAGATTGGGAATGGACAGGAGTTAAGGAGAGGCCCAGTAGTGAGAGTTCACACTGCTCTTGCAGAGGACCTGAACTGGGTTCCCAGGACCCATGACAGGTGGCTCACAACTGCCTAACTCCAGCTACAGAGATCTAATGCCCTCTTCTCTTCTGGACTCCCTAGGCACTGGTATTCATACACACACACACACACACACAGAGGAGCGTGTGTGCACACAAACTAGTAAATATATAAAGTTAAAAGAAATTTTATGGTCTGGGCATGGTTGTACATGCCATCTCAGCATTTGGAGGCAGAGACAGGCGGATCTCTGAATTCAAAACCAGCCTGGTCTATATAGTAAGACCTTATTTTAAAAAATAATCTTTTTTTTTAAAAAAAAATAGACATCCAGAATTTGTGGAAAGGCAGGGTATTTTGATTTGCCTGTATAGCAGATCATGAGCTTGAATTCCTTCCTCTGCCTCCCAAATTCTGGGTTTGCTGGGTTGTGCAACAATACATACACACACAGACACGCACACACAGACACACACACACAGACACACACACACAGACACACACACACACAGACACACACACACACACACACATTTCTGCTACATTAAAAAAAAGTCTGGGGCTTGAGAGATGTCTCAATGGTTAAAAGTACTGACTGTTCTTCCAGAGGTCCTGAGTTCAATTCCCAGCAACCACATGGTGGTTCATAACCATCTTTAATGAGATCTGATACCCTCTTCTGATGTTTCTGAAGACAGTGACAGTGTAGTCATAGATAATAAAAATAATCTTAAAGAAAGCAAACCAATCCCCCCTCCACTGGTATTTCCTGGTCCCATAAAAGAAGAAAAGAGTCTGAGCTAGGTGTGGTGATACACACTTCTGATCCTAGCACTGGACAAACAGGCTTCAGAAGGGCCACCAGAGTTCAAAGTTAGCTTGCCCTACATAGTGAGGCCTGCTTTGAAACAAGCCAGGAACTTCTTTAGCAAGTCAAATATGTAATATTTTTTAAATGTTTCTGTTGTTTGTTGTTGAGACAAGGGCTCACTGTATAGCATTGGATGATCTGGACCTAGCAATGTAGACCAAGCTGACCTTGAATGCATAGACATCTGCCTTCCATGGTGGTGATGCACGTTTTTGATTCCAGCACTTGGGAGATGGGGCAGATGGATCTCTGTGAGTTTGAGGCAAGATTGGTCTACAAAGAGAGTTCCAAGGACAGCCAGTACTACAGAGAAACCCAGTCTTGAAAACCCAGAGAGAAAGGGAGAAAATTTTGCTTCCTCTGCCTCCTGAGTGCTGAGGGTTAAGGCATGTGCTGCTGTGCTTGTTTTTAATTTGGGGAGTGATGTCGAGGTTGCACCCATGGTTTTACAGGTGGCAAATACATGCTTGTGCTACTTAAGTTATATCCTCATCCTCATCCCAACCACTGGATTTTCATGGAGTCTGTTCAATAAAAGTTTTAGGACACCTCCTATAAATTTTATCTCTGCATCTACATTCTAGATTTAGTCTGGTGTCCGTAACGTCATCGTGGCTTCTAACCATTTACAGTGTTAAAGGAACTATGTCACATTTTATTGTGAGCTCAGTAAGCAGTATAGTTAAGCAATGTGTCTAGAACACTGGGTGACTGTTGTTTCACCTTGTTTAAAGGTAATGCTGTGGAGTCTTCAAAAAGCCCGTCCTGTCTGGATTACGAATTTACAAGAGGATGAAACGGAGGAAACAGAAGGGCCCCAGACCCCTGGTCGGCTCCTAAACCCTGCACTAGCTCACTCTGTCTCTGTGGCCTCGTGTGGCAATATTTTTAGCTGTGGTGCAGAGGATGGTAAGGTGCGCGTCTTCAGGGTGATGGGAGTCAAATGTGAGCGAGAATTGGGATTCAAGGCTCACGCTTTGGGGGTATCACAGGTCTGCTTTCTGCCTGAGTCCCATCTGCTGCTTACTGGAGGGAATGATGGGAAGATAAGGTTGTGGGATGTGAGCAATAAGATGGAGAAGGAGCAGAAGAGTCCTGCGAAGCACACCCACAGGAAGAGAGCGAAGAAGGCAGCGTGCCCCAGACAGGGAGCAGAGAACGAGGGACATGCAAAGATTCTGCCCAAGCTCGATATTGAACACGGAGAGAAAGTGAACTGGCTCCTGAGTACAAAAATAAAAGGGAACACAAGCATATTAGTGGCTGATCAGACAAGTTGTGTATCTGTGTATCCCCTAAATGAACTTTAGGTCCAATAAAATTCATTGAGAGAACTAACAAAGTCTTTTTGGCGTTTTTGTTTGTTTCCTTGCCTCCTTAAGACACTTGTAGCCCAGGCTGGTCTAGAACTCACTCACTGTATAGCACAGGCTGTCCTCAGCTTGTGACCATCCTCCTGTCTCAGCCTTCAAATTCTGAGATTACAAGTATGAGCCCCTCTACTCTGCTGACAGAACCTAATTTTATTTTTTAGTCTAAGAAAAATCCTTGCTTTAAGCTGTTTGTCATATGCAGAGTCATATAAATTTGAACAAAGGAAAATCATTGGATAATACTTCTAGTGTAAGTGGCATTAGAGTTTGAGTGAAAAGATAATTCATTGAGAGTTAATTGTGCCCACTGGTAAGTTGTTTTTCTACCAGTAAAATGAGTCGGTTCAAACCAGATTAAAATGTATATGAAGGCAGGTTTATTGGGGAGCTGCTCTCTGGTGGATGAGTTCACTGACTCCAAGGAAGGAGGCCAAAGAAGTTACCATGGGAAGGGAGACAGAAGAGAGGGGGAAGAAAAAAGGAGAAGGGGAAGAATAGAAAATCCAAAATGTCCAGATTATATATGGGAGAAAGGCAGCCCAGCCCGTGGGCTACAAAGTTCAGGATTGAGGACAGGGATGCTGGGAGAACCTGGAGGCCTGGTCTGCTTTGGTATGTAAAATAAGTTCAGCCCCTTGTCCCAGGGGCAAAACCAAACACCAGGTATTTTATACAATACTTCATTTTTCCCCATATAAAGTTTGGGGCTTTTACTGTGTTCTTGTCTTATTTTGATTTTTTTTATAATGTTCCATTGAAAATAATTTTTGTTAGGTTTTACAACCTAATACTTTTTCCATATTTTTTTCTCATTTAAAATTATGATCTTAGAAATCATAATACATCCAGTGGATGGTCCATGCTTGCATTCCCAGCAGTCAGGAACTTGGGCCAATGACTGATTTTGAGTCTTAGACTCTGTCCCAGAAAAAGAAAGGGGCTGGAGAAAGGGAGAAGTGGGAAGGACAGGAAGGATTTTTGGTTGGTTTGGTTTTCTTGTGATGGGGTCTCTCTGTGTAGTCCTGGATGTGCTGTTATTTGCTGTATAGACCAGGCTGGCCTTGAGCTCATGGAGATTACTCTGCTTCTGCCCCTCTCCGTACTCAGAGTTGAGATTAAAATGTCCTCTACCAAACCAGAAATGTTTTCTCTCTTTTAAAATTTATTTGTTATGAGCACTCTATTCACATGTATTCCTGTATGACAGAAGAAAGGATCAGAAAGAGAGATCATCAGATCCCATTGCAGATGGTTGTGAGCCACCATGTGGTTGCTGAGAATTAAACTCAGGACCTCAGAATGAGCAGGCTGTGCTCTTAACTACTGAGCCATCTCTCTAGCCTAGAGAAAAGGTTATGACTGTGTTATTTTTCTGCCTGTGGTAATATCTTGTCCAATGTAAAAGAACCTGCTCTAAAGTAGCCAACTCCAGGCTCATGCATGATTCTGCAGGTGATTTGGGTTTAGTAAAACAGCCTCGTGTCATAGTAAATTAATGCTTCCATTTAAATTGCCAGAATTTAATATTTATTATTTATTATTATAGTTATTTTATGAAGTTAATGTCAATTTAAATAGCTTGCATTTAATATTTAGATTTGAGCCATAGTTCCTAAAGAACTATATGCATAAGACATTCGTACCTAATGTTGGGTTTGGACATATTGAAGCAACTTTATATATAATTTTAGCATAGAAATTAGTGATAAACCCTGAATATCTAATAATTCTTTTCTTTTAAAAGAACGTGTCTGGGTGAGATGTGATGGCACATGCCTTTAAAAGTCACAAGACAGGTGGCTTTCTGTGAGTTCTAGGATATCCTGGTCTACCTAATGAATTCCAGGCCAGCCAGCGCTACATAGTGAGACCCTGACTCAAAGGGGAAAAAATGCAGTCCTCAGGTCAAGCCAACTCATCAGGTTAACCGCTTTCTCTGCAGGCCTAAGAGCCTGGATTCAATCCCCAGAACTCAAGTAAAGGTAGCACAGGAGAGCTATCCCCACAAAGATGTCCTCTGGCCTTCACATGTGTGCTAGTGTTCTTCCTGTCACACACACATGAACATGTCACCAGCACCACCACCACCGTCATTTATGCACACACTCACACAATAATAATGAGATTAAATGAAGTCTTTGGTCAGAAATGGCCTTTTTGACATGAGCCTACTGAAAGCTGTGTATATATGTATATACGTATACATATATACACATACATACACACAGAGAGAAAGAGAGAGAGAGAGAGAGTGAAACCTCGTGGACTCTTTTTTTTTTCAGTACAAAAGAGAGCTTATTCAGGCTGTGGGGGGAGTCAAGGGAGTGGTAGCGACAGAGAGAGAGAGGAATAAAAGCTGGCCATGAGCACATGGGGGAGGGGGGAGAGGAGGGGCAAGGGTGGAAGAGCAAGAGAACAAGAGAGCAAGAGCTCGTGGACTCTTTAATTAGAGTTTTCATGTACAGTAGCTGAAATAACCTATTTGTAAATGTAGTGATGTACTTATGCTAAACTTTTTACAAAAGTTTAGCTGTAAACTTAACCCTTTTATACAAAATAAATCAAGTGTGTTTATTGAATGTCTATTGCTTGCTTTATTTCAATCAGTGCTTCAATTTTTTATGCTATGTTATAACTGAACCCAAATAAATACCAGTTCATATTTATGTAGACTGTATTAAGATTATAATAAAATGTGTCTGACGTTAAAAAAATAATAAATGAGATTTAAGAAGAATGCAACCCAGGTGACTGGGTGCTTCCCAATGTCACAAATGCAGGTGAAGAATGCATGGATGTAAGCAGTTTTGACCAATCCCTACCTGATCTGCCCAGACTCGCCCAGACCAGCCATTCTGGTGTTATTAACAGTTCCAAGCAGCCGGAAGCTTCTAATGCTAGTCAGCACCCTTGCTTCCACACAACAAAAGCTACCAGACAGCAAGGGAAATGTGTCACCAAGAGGTTGAGCAGACATCTCTCTCTCTCCTTGTTTCCCTTGCTCTCAGACTGGCTCCTTTGCCATTAACACACCCCAGCTCTTGCTCCCCACCCCCTTTTCACCTCTTTCATACTTCCTGATACTGAGGAGTAAGCCTAGGGATTACACACAAGTAGGCACCCTACCACTAAATACTGTTGCTGGCCTTTTCATTACTTCTTTATTGTTTTGAGACTGGCTCTTTCTGATTTGTCCATGCTACCCATTAGGTCTCAAAGAAACCAAAGACAGGTCTTACTCAGTGTCCCTGCTCCTCTCAGCACGTCTCACTCTGCCCTACCCTAAACCCCTCCTCAGCTACAAGGTTTCTTGGGTCCCAAGCACTCTGTTGGCCTTTTGGCTCCGTGTTGTCCCTCTCTTGCACTTATTTAAAAAGAATTATTCATTTATTTTATGTATACTCTGTAGCTGTCTTCAGACACACCAGAAGAAGGCATCAGATCCCATTAGAGATGGTTGTGAGCCACCATGTGGTTGCCGGAAATTAAACTTGGGACCTCTGGAAGAGCAGTTAGTGCTCTTAACCACTGAGCCATCTCTCTTTTTCAACTCTCATTCTGTCCCCACTCCCTCTCCTCGAATGGCCCACCCAGTTCAGTCTGGACTCTTCCAGATGCCTGTAGCTGTTTTCTCCCTTGTGTTTACAATAAACGTCCTCAACTGTACCTAGGAGCCATTAAGTCCAAATTTATCACTATCCTTATTTTTTTCTTCCTTGTAGTGAAAATAGATAATTCATCTGGTAAGCTAGACGAAATAAGCCAATTCGAGCTACATTATTAGAGTATATATGAAGGCAGGCTTGTTGGGAGGAAGCTCTCTGGGGAGTTCACTGACCACACAGGAGGGAGTCAGTGAAGTGAGCATGGGGAGGGAGAGAGGAGAGGGACCGTGAATGATAGGAGGAGGAGGAGAAGAGATAGATCAAAATATCAGCATTATATAGGGAAGAGTTTCTGGGGGAGGGGAAGCACAGCCCCTCAGCTGAAAAGCTCATCCAGGGCAGAGGGTAGAGGGGTGTATGCCAGCCATGCCCTGTAACAGGTGGGGACTGAGGGATGCTGGGAAAACTTGGAGGCCAGGTCCACTCTGGTGTGTTAAATATGCACCTCAGCTGTTTATCCTGGGTCTGAAGACCAACCATCCTGATTAAGATTTTCTCTCTATCAACTCCTCCCAGGTCCCTCCCACTTCCCCTCCTATCCGGATCCACCCTGTTCTGTCTTTGACTAGAAAACAAACATGATTTTTCTTTTCTTTCTTTTTTCTTTTTTAGGACATGGTTCTTCTGTATAGCCTTGTCTGTCCCAGAATTCATTCCATAGACCAAGTAGGCCTCAAACTCAGATATCCACCTGCTTCTGCCTTCCATGTGCTGAGATTAAAGGGAAGCACCACCACTTCCCAGCTAACAATCAGGCTTTTGAGAGATCATAACAATAAAATCAGTTATAATGTTACTAAAATAATAAAAACTAACATTAGAGCAGAATAAAACAGCAGGAAAAGAGCCCAAGAGCGGGCACAAGAATCAGACCCACTTGTTCTCACACTCGGGAGTCCCACAAGAACACTAAACCGGAAGCCATAGCATACATGCAAAGAGTCTGTAAGGTAAATGAAGAACCAGCTCGCCTCATCTTAGGCTTAGAAGCCATCCTAGAGTAAAGACAAACTAGGTTCCTCTTCTGAACGACTGAGCAGTGTCCCACCTGTAACCTTAATTAAAAATGGTCTGTCCTGTTCCAGGCATGCCAAACATATCTTTATTTCAAAAACCTGTTTATAGCCATCTTAAAATCCTACCTTTGTTTCAAGAGGTTCTTTGACCACTGAGGTCTACTTTTTTGGCCCACCTTACGACCATGTCTTTGTTTCAGGAGGGACTAGTTTGTTATGCTTCTGTTCTGCTACTAAAACCCCACCTATTTTGGTCAATAAATCCCCCATTTGGAAACTTCCTACCCAAGAGCTATAAAAAGCCTT
Organism: Micromys minutus; assembly: GCF_963924665.1. Taxonomy (NCBI): domain Eukaryota; kingdom Metazoa; phylum Chordata; class Mammalia; order Rodentia; family Muridae; genus Micromys; species Micromys minutus. The sequence goes on along the minus strand of NC_137976.1, from coordinate 60,474,645 downwards.
GTCTTCATCACGTCCAAAGCAGACTTCTCAAACCCCACCTAGGGCAGTGTATATAAATAAAAAAGCTTGCTTTAATTAGTTTGTGTAGGTTTATGTTAAGGCGATACATAATCGGACAGTAGACAGGTAGGCGGGGAAGGAGGTGGGAGGAGCAAAAGAGGAAGCGAGAGGCTGAGATTGACTACAGAGGAGCTGGAGGCAGATGTGTGTGTTTCTCTCAACACATCTCTAGCTTGAGGTTGTCATGGTTATTTCTACGGGTTTCTATGGGTCTAATTTATCTCACATAAATGGGCAGTTTATATCTTTGTCTATTGATTGTAAGCTTATTGTGAAGAGGATTTGTGGATTGAGAATTTAACATATAAACCTGTTTGATAAGTTAATGGTTGTGAGTCATGTTTGTACCAGGCAATGGAGGAAAGGAACTCGCCAGGGTGGTCGTATCCACCAGAGAAAGAAGCAACAGGGATAAAAGGTTTCAACTTTTCAATATTTACTGCAACAAGTTTGGCCATAATAATTTGTATCAGTGGCCTTTTGCCTCCCATTTTTGAGATTAACATAAAAGAAAAGAAAAAAGATGCACGAATAAATTAATAAAATGATGATGATGAATGTTGAGATTCTGTAAACCCCACTCCACAGTTACCTGGCAACAGCCAGGTATGCTCTGCCCCACAGTTACCTGGCACTATAAAAGGGGTTACTTGCCTCCTCCTCACTTTCTTGTTTTCTTGCTCTAGCTCTCCTCACTCCTCTCCCCATTCCCCCACTCCACGTGCTAATGGCCAGCCTCTACTTCTCTACTCCTCCTCTTCTCTCTCTCTCTGCCCCTACTATGCTCTTAACTTCCCTCCCCATGCCCCGAATAAACTCTATTCTATACTATACCAGTGTGTAGCTAGTCCTTCAGGGAGAAGGGACCCAACATGGGTCCTCCTTCCCTCCATACCTCCCCACACCTCCATAGAACATATTCCCTCTACTCTTTATCTTTTACTTAACATTGGTGCTGAAACCCTGGGCATATCTTTTCTTTATCTTTTTATAAACACGTCAATGATAAGATGATGATGATGATGACGATGATGATGAAGAAGAAAAAGAAGAAGTAGATGAAGAAGAAGATGATGATAATAGAGAAGAATCCCAGAAATCACACGATGAGTCAAGGAACCTCCAAAGATGCCATTGAGTTCTTTTTCTGTTGGCCATCTATTGCTGAATGTGCAGCCCACCCTCCTTAAAACTATTTTCCCCTATGAGATTCCCTTGGAGAAAACTAAATTTCCATTCACAATTAGCTATCAATTGGAATTTTCTTCTTGGTTAGGAGTGGGGTCATGTGTTCTTTTCTCTCGGTTCTAGGACCCTATCTGGTGCAGGTCCATCAGACACTTGCAGGCCCTGTGCATGCTGTCTCAGTCTCTGTGAGTTCATATGTGCCTTGTTCTTGTTGGTAGAGTGCCTTGTTTCCTTGGTGTCCTCCATCTGTTCTACCACCTCTTCCATGGGGTGGGGAGGGGGGTAGTTACTGATCTATGAATATGTGAATGTAGCAGAATGTCATTAGAAGTCATGTTATTGATACCTTTTTTTTTTTTTTTTTTTTTTTTAAGAACAGTAGTGTTTGGTTTTACCCTAAGTTCCTGGGCTCTCTAGTCTCAGGTTCTTGGTGTGATAGTGTGCTGAGTACCTTCCTCTACCAAAGATGCTAACATGTGCTAGTGAGGCTCCTGTGTAAGCTCAGCTCAACTTCTGCATATCAGTGACTTCTATATGTGTTGTCTTCAGCAATGCAGCCTTGATGTCAGTTTGTAGCAAGAAACCTACATTTTTGGCAATACCTTGGGTTGTTGGAAGTCCCATGGAACTTTGGTCAATGTCTCAGTTAGATGAAACCCAATCCCAGTACTGTTAGCTTCATTTGGTGGCAGGAGCTGTACATTAGGGGATTAGTCTCCCCCATTATTTGTTGATTTCATTTAGATCACCTTCATGTGTATACATTTTAGGTAGCTTCTACTGTATAATGTTTCCATACTACCCCTCAAATGGCCTTTAATTATAGCTGTCTCTGCCCATATTCCCTCTCTTGTCTTTCTTTCACCCGCTGCTACTTGATCTTCTCACTCTAATTCCGGCCCAAGAGGAACTGTCATTCGTTTTGTTGGCCTTAGCCATTTTGAAGGGTGTAAGATTAAATCTCTGTAAGAGAGTTGCATTTCTGTAATGACTATGGTGATGGACATTTCTTTAAGTATTTCTTAACCATTTGCGTTTTCTCTTTTGAGAACTATCTGTTTAGATCTGTACCCCATTTTTTAAAGCACAATGCATAAATAAAGTCACAACTGAGTGTCTGCAAAGTCAAGTTATACATTAACATTTTTTAAAAAGATTTATTTATTTATTATAAGTACACTGTAGCTGTCTTCAGACACACCAGAAGAGGGCATCAGATCCCATTACAGATGGTTGTGAGTCACCATGTGATTGCTGGGATTTGAACTCAAGACCTCTGAAAAATCAGTTCTTTTAACCATTGAGGCATCTCTCCAGCCCCTGTACCCCATTTTTAAACTGGATTATTTAGTTTCTTGATACATAGTTTGAGTTCCTTATATATTTTGGATATTAGTCCTCTCTATTGGATGTAGTTTGTAAAAATCTTTTTGCTTTCTATAGGATGCTGCTTTATGCAATGATGGTGTCCTTTGCCAAAGAAGCTTTACAGTTTCAGGAGGTTTCATTTCTTTTTTTTTAAAGATTTATTTATGCATTATACACACACACACACACACACCCACCCACACACACACACACACACACACACACACATATATACACTGTAGCTGGTGTGTCTGACATACCAGAAGGCAGCATTGGATCCCTTAACAGATGGTTGTGAGCCACCATGTGGTTGCTGGGATTTGAACTCAGGATCTCTGGAAGAGCAGTCAGTACTCTTAACCTCTGAGCCATCTCTCCAGCCCCACCAAGGTTCATTTCTTAATTGTTGATCTTGGTGCCTGTGCTAACAGTGTTCTGTGAAGATAGTCTTTTCCTGTGCTAATGAGTTCAAGACTATTTCCTACTTTCTTTTCTCTCAGCTTAGTGTCTCTGGTTTTTTAATTGAAGTCTTTGGTTCATTTGGAATCGAGTTTTATGTAGTGTGATAATTATGAGTCTATTTGAGTTTTTCTTTTTTTCTTTTTTTTTTAATGATTTATTTATGCATATAAGTACATTGTAACTGTCTTCAGACACACCAAAAGAGGGCATCATATTCCATTACAGATGGTTGTGAGCCACCATGTGGTTGCTGGGAATTGAACTCAGGACCTCTGGAAGAGCAGTCAGTGCTCTTAACCACTGAGACATCTCTCCAGCCCCAAGTTTTTCTTTTTTTAAGATTTATTTATTTATTATATACATTGTAGCTATCAGATACTCTGGAAGAGCAGTCAGTGCTCTTAACCACTGAGCCATCTCTCCAGCCCCGAGTTTTTCTTTTTTTAAGATTTGTTTATTTATTATATACATTGTGGCTATCAGATACACCAGCAGAGGGCATCAGATCACATTGCAGATGGTTGAGAGCCACCATGTGGGATTTGAACTTAGGACCTCTGGAAGAGCACTCAGTGCTCTCCGGTCCTATTTTGTTTTTCTACATGCATCCATCCATTCAGTATGACTAGCAATATTTGCTAAAGATTCTGTCTTTTTTTTTTCCAGTGTGCATTTCTGGCTTCTTTATCAAAAATCAGGTGTCCATAAATGTGTGGATTTATGTCTGGGTCTTTAATTCTATTCCATTGATCAATATTGTCTGTTTTTGTGTCAATATCATGCTGTTTTTATTATAGATCTGCAATACATCTTAAATATTAGGAAACCAGCAGTTCTTTTATTCTTCAGGATTGTTCTAGCTATCCTTTGTCTATCCTTTCAAGATCTATGAAGAATTGTGTTGGGATTTTGGTGGGAATTGCATTAAATCTGTGCATTGCTTTTGTGGGGATGTCCATTTACTATATTAATCCTATCTACCAATTCATGGCTATTTCACTATATTAATCCATCTACCAATTCATGGCCATATTTACCATTTCATTCATCTACCAATTCATGGTCATGAGAACTTCTCAGCTTTCCATCCTCTGATATCTTCTTCAGTTTCTTTCCTCAATGTCTTTGAAGATGAGGGCATGGCTGCTCCTGGGTATGATTGAGGAGGTTATTGTGGATATGAGGGAGAGCACAGCCAGAGGCATCTGGAAGGGTCTAGACCAAACTGGGCCAGTCGAATAGACCAGGCCGGGGACTGGAGATATGACTTAATGGTTAAGAACACAAACTGTTCTTCCAGAGGTCCCAAGTTCAATTCCCAGCAACCACATTGTAGCTCACAATTATCTGTAATGGGATATGATGCCCTCTTCTGGCGTGTCTGAAGAGAGCAACAGTATACTCATATACATAAAATAAATAAATTAATAAAAAATAATAGACCAGGCTGTGGGAGGAGAGAGCAAGAGGAGAGAAGGGAGAAGAAAGAGGGACAGAAGAGCACATGGGAACCAAGAGATCTCATAGCCAAAGTGACTGAGTTATACAGGGAAGAGAAGATGTGGTATAGGAAGCAAAACTCAGGGACTGGTGAGGTTCAGGGTACAGGTAGGTGTGCCAGTCAGGATGACTAACAGGTACCTGTGAGTAGGGACTGAGGGAGCCAAGAGGCTGACATAGACCTTGATGTGTTAACAGGCACCACAGGCATAGTTTAATGTTCTCCTGAGAATAAAACCCCTTTTAGCAAGTAGGGACTATCTTCTTAATTCCTTGGGGGAATTCTTGGCTTTTATCTAAATGCCAAACTTTGGGAAAAAGAATTTCTTGGGACAACAGCCCAGGCTTTAGTCATATAAGTCTTTCTCTTACTTGATAGTTAGTCCAAGATATCTTAGAGACTATTGCGAAAGGTGTTGTTTCTCTGATTTCTGTCTCAGTTTGTCATTTGTTTCTAGAAAGGCTTTTTGTGAGTTAATTTTGTATCCAGATACTTTGCTGACAGTGTTTATCAGCTGTAGGAGTTTCCCAGTGGAATTTTTAGGGTCACTTATGTATACTATCATATTATCTGTTGTTGAGAGTTACAGCTATTGAATTGCTAGCTATAAATAAGTGTGTCCCTGTGTTCTGAACTGTTAGTTGGCGCTCACTTCCTCACCTGCTGCATGATGCCTCGGGGTAGGACCTCATAGCCCCCAAAGTAAGTGTGGCTTTTAGTATAATAAAGAACGGGCAGTCAGAACTGGGGCAGGAAGAATGGGCTGGACTAATGGGCAGACAACAGACACAGAAGGGAAACAGAAGGGAGAAGAGACAGAGTAGAGAGGTGGGACAGTGGGAGCCTCATGGAGTGACATTAGTCCAGTGGCAATGGCTGAGAAGTCGGGTAAAGTTAGAAACTGAGAGAGGACCCCAGGAACAAGCCAACCACTTTAAACTATACAGATGCCTCCTCGTCTTTATTATTAAACTTCAAGTGGGACCCTGAGACCCCCCCCCCCAATATCTGGCACACAAGCAAGGGGCATGAGATCCAGGCTAGGACCTAAATCCAGATGGAACAAGAGTTCCAGACATGAGACCCAAAAGAGAGAATCCAGGCACCGGAGCATGGAGCAGAGATAGCAGCTGGTGTTAGAGAAGCTGAAGTTCCAGACCTCAGAGTCGTAATGTATGCTTGGACCGTGCAGTTCAGAGGACAGCGTTTAGAGAGGCTTAAGTACTGAAATAAGTAGAAATGTTTTATAAATGTGCATAGACACTGAAAAAAAATACTGAATATAGACAGTCATAGAAAGAAATACTAAATTTGAATAAAGTAAAGTGAAGTCTTTGAAGGAAGAATAGAGTTAGCAAGACTAAAATAAAGAGTATTTTCTATGTCAGCAATGGAAAACACTAGGCTGGAGAGATGGCTCAGTGGTTAAGAGCAATGACTGACTGCTCTTCCAGAGACCCTGAGTTCAATTCCCAGCAACCACATGGTGGCTCACAACCATCTGTAATGAGATCTGATGTCCTCTTCTGGTGTGTCTGACGATAGCTACAGTGTACTTATATGTAACAAATAAATAAATAAACAAACAAATAAATATTTTTTTAAAATGAAAACATTATAGAAGAGGGCATGTGGACTTCCTTATAATTTTGTTTTAATTATCATTACAGAACTAACTATAATATTTTTATCACTGATCACAGTATTCCATACCCTTTCTAAGAAAGTTCAGAATAAAGTAGAAAAGAAAAATCTCCAGTAGGTTATCTTTCCACCACAGGTGAAATGAGCCAATTCAAGGAAAGTTTATTGGGAAACTGCAATTTGGTGAGAGTTCACTGGACCCAAAGTTTGAGGTCAGGGGAATTGCCATGGGGAATTGATGGGGGAGAGACAGAAAGGGCATGTGAGGAGAGAAAAGGAGAATAGAGAGGAGACCAGAATGTCTGGATTATGTAGGAAAGAGCCTCTGGGGAAAGGGAAGCAGCTCCTGAGCTGGAAAGTACAGGATTGGGGCAGGATATACCAGGTAGGAACAGACTGAGGCATGCTGGGAGAACCTGGAGGCCAGATCTGCTTTAATATGTAAAATATGCACCTCAGTCCCAGGGTCTGAAACCAAACTATCTCTTTGACCTTCTTTCTTGAATTCACCGGAAATAGACTTAAAGAGAGGGTTGAGAGGTGGGGTGCTAAATTACAAACAGTAGAATACAGAAATGAGAGGAGCTTTTAAATCAGAATAAAGAATTTTCTCAAGCTAGCTCAGAGGAATTCAGTGTAAAGCCTATGGTGCTACCTTATGACAGAAATACAGGATGGCAGTCCAGGCCTGTTAGAAAACCTACAATAATTTTTCCAGTTACTGTAAAATAGTTACCCTCAGATGGAAGAAACCCACAAGGTTATCATGAATTTGTGTGGCAACCTTTATTGATGCTAAATCTTAGGAGACTTAAAGAGACAATAGTAGCCTATGGAATGTGCTTACCTTATATGAAACAGGTACTAGATTACATAATTCCAAAAGGTTGGAAAGATTTAGTAACAGCAATATTGGAAGCTGGCCCTCAGCTACAATTGTTGGCATCAGGAACTGGCTTTCACCTCCAAACCCAGCAGTGACATCATGACATCACCCACAGGAGACAGGGACCCACACATCTGTTGCCATGGCAATGGTTATACATTCCCAGTGTACATTTGGTTTAGTTCTCACCTTTACCTGCAAGGGGTTGGTTACAGTACAGTTTAAATAAAAGGCAGGTCCTTCCTGCTGTTCTTTCTTTTTTTCTTCTTTCTCCCTCTCTTCCCCCTTTGTCTCTGTCGTCCTCAATAAACCTCTTCCATGTGGAACCATATTGGCCTAGCATGGTCTGTCCCAACACTGGCTGAGATTCTATTACAACATTGGTGCCATGACTCAATTGGCAGAGAGAATAGAGGGATTGATATTGCCAAGGATCAATTGCTGATTGAAGGTGAATATGCTGAGTTACAAATGCACACTCTGTTTGATGATGTCACCTTAGGACAATGTCACACTGTGGCTTTAAATGCTTGGGACAAGGTCGAACACAGTGAAGATGATCTGAATCATTTACCAAGAAAACACATGGCTCAGATGAAGCTTTTACTGATTTTTTTTTAAAAAACAAAGATTAACTTCAGCTGAAAAATAGAGCAATGTCAGGTCCAGATACAAGAGAAATAATGAGTCTTTAGTTTTTGAGAATGCTAACGCTGAATGCAAAAGGGCTATCAGACCTTTAAAGACAAAATCTGTGCCTCTTTATGAGTGGGTTAAAACTGCTGAAGATATTGGCTCTTATGAATCCAATGCTGTTATGATAGGACAAGCAATTGCTAAAATATTAGAGCTCAAAATACCTGATGCTTTGGCATTACCTGGCAGACCAGGTCATTTCCTAAAAGACCATAGACAAACAATTCCTAAGGATAATATTTTCTCTAATGATAATCCAGAAAGCTTCCTGAGATATGTAAAAGATGTAGAAAGGGCAAACACAGGGTTTATGGATGTAGGTCATCCAGAGATATACAAGGTAATTCCTTGCAATCTGGAAACCACCTACTTTGCTCAGGGCCTACCAAAAATTAACAGGAGCCATTTATTCCCTGTCAGCCAAGGACAGACTGCTCTAGAGAGCAACTAGGAAAACTAGTGCCTGAAATGACAGATAGCACTGCTCTAAGCATACCTACTCCAATAGACAGAACGAGGGATTTTAAAGGTACCAGGAAACTGCTATAAATAATCAGAGACCAAAGTTAAACTTACAATTAGATGGAAGGGCTAGTGGATACCAAAGCAGATGTAGCAATAATTTCACAAGATTCTTGGAATCCAACATGGCCACTTTGAAAAGGATTGGAATCCAGCATGGCCACAGCTTTTCGGGATTGGAACATTGTCTCAGGTAAAAGAAAGTCTAAAATGGATTAAACGTATAGAACCAGAAAGTCAAACAGGAAGATTAAAGGCATATGTGGTAGATATAGCCAAGAAGGTATGGGGAAGAGATCTATTGCAACAGTGAAAATCACAGATTGACATTTAGGAACTTCAAGTTCAGGAACAAGTAATAAAATAGAAGATGCTCCTGATGAAGGTATTGAAAAATGTTATAAAAGACAACTACAGACTGTCCAGGCATGTATAGTAAACAGTAAGTGTTTAGTAGCAGTTGGGCCACTCCTGATAAAGTACTAACTCCCCTACCATTAAAATGGTTAACTGATAAGCTTTTGGGGGAAGACCAGTGTCCCTACATAATAAAAGTTATAGGCCCTAGAACAGCTGGTCCAAGAACAGCTAAAGGCTTACCATATAGAAGAACCCTTGGAATTCTTATATATTTGTCATTTATAGTGATTGATTTAGTCTATCAAATATTTAGGATATAAAATAGGTCTATAAAAAATTCAGCACAAAAAGTACGGATCAGAAAATTGCCTCATTGTGGGAAATTAATGGGTAATCAAAGAGTTTGCAATAATTATGGAGGAAGAAATTAATAACAAATACCCTAAAAGTAACTGACTTCAGTTTATAAAAAGAACTAGTTAGATTCTTCCTTTTATGGTAAGAGGAACACCAATTTCTAAAGCTCCCGCCTTTTATACAGATGCCAATAAATTAGAAATAGCAGGTTATAAGTCAGAAAAATAAGTATTCAAAGCCCATATGCTTGTTAGAAAGTCAGAACTATATGCTAATTCTCATGGTCCTATGAGATGTTTCAGAATCGCTTAATATAGTTATTGACTCTCAATATATGCAGAAAGAGTTGGTTTGCATACAGAAACCACTGAACATACCGCAGATAAATCTGAATTAAACTTGTTATTTATACAACTACAACCATTAACGTGAACCAGAGAATATCCATTATCTATAACCCATATTTAGTCTTATGCAAGTTTGCCAGGACTATTAGAACTATAAATAATCATATTCTTTAATGCATTCAGAACTACACAGTAGTCAGGTTAGGTACAAGTTTGTCTAGTTAGATATTCTTTAGATAGATAGATAGTCCTCAAACACCTCAGAGATCTGCAGAACATGGCACTTACAACATTACAATAATAAAAGACTTTCTAACAGACACATCAGCTCCTGGCAGCATCCCCAATCTCCTCTGAAGAAGATGAACACAGAAGAACCTCTACCTGGAGCTTGCTTCAAATGTGGAAAAGCTGGCCACTGACCTTTACCTCAACTGCTGGCAGAATGCTGTCCAACCTGGATAAGCAGGACACTAGGAGGTCAATCTTGCCTAACAGTCTTCTTCACAAATAGTCTGTCAGATCTCTGGGCCCAGTGGTCATCCCCACTACCACAGAGGAACCTTGGGTGATTGTCCAGGTAGTAAATATCTGTCATTTTTGCAGATTTGGAAGCTGTTGACTATGTACATTCTATTTACTCAAGTAAGATTTATCCTTCTTGGGTTTCTGATGAGATCTAAGACTAGATAGTTATAGTTTTGTAAGTTTGTCAGTAGTAACCAAGGTGCCTTCTCAGTTATCTTCATGTATAAGATTCATGCCACAGGCCTCATTCTCCTAGAGCTATCTGTCTGTCTTACAGTCAACCTCTTTACAAAACTCGCAAAAGATGTGTCAAGTTTATGAAGATTGAAAGACATAAACACTTAAGTTGTTAAGGATCTAAAAAGGTGTTTTAGGGTCTAAGAGGATGTGAAAACCTAAATGGTGATAATAAAGTAATTTAAGATATGTTAAAGGAATAAAATATTTCAGATAGAGACTGAGATATTGTCACTGAAGTTGTGAAATACAAATGGTCAGAACATTGTGGACATAATTTTTTTTAATTTATTTATTTATATTATGTGAGTACACTGTAACTGTTTTTAGACACACCAGAAGAGGGCACCAGATCTCATTACAGATGGTTGTGAGCCACCATGTGGTTGCTGGGAATTGAACTCAGGACCTCTGAAAGAGCAGTCGGTGCTCTTAACCACTGAGCCATCTCTCCAGCCCAATAAAACCATTTCTTGAACTAAAAGGGAGAGATGTTGGGATGACCCACAAATACTGTATTACTAGCCATAAAAAAAAAAGTGTGTCCCTGTGTACTGAATTGTTAATGGGAGCCAGCGGCACCCTACTAGCAGCATATTGTAAATGTTGTTTCCTCACCTGACATTTAGTAAGGTCACATAGCCCCCAATGCAAACTGATTGAGAAAGGAGTGTGGCTTTTTCCTTAATAAAGAACTGGCATCCAGAGCTGAGAAAAGAAGAACCAGGTGAATGTCCAGACAGACAGACACAGAAAGAAGACAGAAGGGAAACAGGACGGGGGGGGGGGGAGAGACAGGAGAGATGCAATGGCAGAGAAGTTGGGTTAAGATAGAAGCTAGCTGAGAGACTGTCCTAGCCAACAGGCCATCAACTTTAAGCTATACAGGTGTTTCCATGTCTTTATTATTAAACCTCAAGTGGAACCCTGTAAACCCCATTATAATCTACAAATAAAGATATTTTGACTATAAGACTCAAAGAGAGCCTTAACTACCAGAAGAGCCCTCAAATGAGAAACGAGAATGGAGTTTGATGCAAACGCAAGAGGTTTATTTTCCAGGTATCAGGTTCTACCCTCAAACAGCCCCTCGTGGCAAGTGACTAGAAGGCGACCAAGTGGTTATAACAAGCAGTTTTTATACTTTTTAAGGGTACAGGTTACATCAGCAAAGTTACAGTTTAAACTTACTGGCTAAGTGTATTGGCCTTTGAATCTATTGGCTAGCAAGCATATGGCATGCATCCAAACTCCATCTGGGACCAGAGGGTAAAATGACTATCAGTCAATACATTCTGCTTTATTTTTTCAAGACTGTTCCTGTTCTTCTCAAGAACTATGGGTGGAGATTGGAACTTGGCCTAGCCTTGACTCAAAGCAGGTAGGTATAAGGCTGGTGAAAGTCCCTAAGGTCCTTTATCCCTGCCCCCCCCTTTTCTTGTACAAGCTCCAATCTTGGAGTTATACTCAGGGGTCTCTGGTGACTAATTCATAATCTTCAGGTCCTGTTCTCAGGGTCTCATGACCATCAGCTGTATCACAACTATTCTGTCTTTTATGAAGGTTATATGCCTGCTCGATATGCAGGGTACAAACAATAGCAGAACAACTGGGGGTCCTAACAAGGTGGGTATGAGGGTGGTTAACAAAGGGACAAGTTAAATCAAGACTCCCACCAGCCCTGCCTCTGTTCTCTCTCTCTCTTCCGTTTGGCTAGCTCCTCTCTCTCCTTGGCCATCATCACACCACCATCTGTGCAGCCTGAGTTTTTCTCTTTAGCCATTCCATTTATTTTTTGCCTTTCTGGGGGAATCTGATTATTACTGAGTTACAGGTGGCATTTGCGGAGGAGGTGTCCCAATACCCTTGGTTCCCCTGGTAGGATCCCCCAGTAATGTAATTTCTTTTTACCATGATCAAGTCCCAGAAGGAGGAGGGGTTCCAATAGGTGTCTCCTGTAGTCTCACATCCCTAAGTGTCACAATAAAACTGGTCTGGACCCTTACCTCGGTGAATTTCTGCCTGGCTTCTTCCATCTCAAGGGCAAATGTAAATGGGGATCTCCCACAGGTAATACCTCCATGCCGGGAATGCACATCCTATCCATACCCCCAAGCCCAGAGCCCTCTTTCTCCCATATAGGCAGTTTGCTTCCATCAGAGCTCCCATCATGGGTGGGGATGTCTAAAAACCTAAGGTCCATTACATATACCTTAGAGTCCTTAACTGCTTGGATTAGCTTCTTATCCACTAAATGAGTCCACTATGCATCTGGTCAAGTGAGTCTTTTGCTTGTTCTCTGGGGAGTATAGTTTTCCACTCTTCAGCACACTATTGTCCTTCCTCCTCTAATAGTTGGTGGGGTAGCTAGCAATTTGGGCCTTTTCTTCTGCTGTATATTCTAAGTGTGACCATCCCTTACTCTAATCCCATTTCCTAGTGGGTGTCTCTTGCAAGCCCATAGCTGGGATAAGCTCCTACATGGCCACTTCTCAAGTGACTTGATTTGCCTGGTTATTACCCTGGGCCACTGAGTCTCTTCTCTTCTGATGTTCTGGGCAATGATTAATGCTCACAGTTCCTGGCTTCATCAGGGCATCCAAGAGATCCAAGGTTTCTTGCTTAGATATTTTTCCCCCTCTGATGTGAGCAGTCCTCTCTCTGTGTGTATGCCACCATGTACGTGGGCTGTGGCAGTGGCATACCTGCTATCCTTGTAGATGTTAATTTTTTTTTGCCGGGCACCAAGTTCCAAAGCTTCAGTTAGGGAAATTATCTCTGCTTTTTGTGCCGACATGCCGGAGATGTCAGCCCGGATGACATTTGTGCAGTCCACCACACCAGCACCCGCTCATCTCTGACCTTCATGAAGAAAACTGCTTCTGTCTGTAAACCAGGTAGCCTCGGCTCCCTGCAGGGATCGGTCGCAGGGGTCAGTCGGAGAGGTCTTTCCTCCATCCAAGGGCTTCTGCCAGTATTTCCTGACACTTCTGCTGTAGTGGCTCGAGGTCGGGATTGGGCAGCAAGGTGGCAGGATTGAGTCCAATAGGCAGAGAATCTAGTCCACGTCAGCTGACCGGAGGTCCCATCCTTTGGGTCTTTCCATGAAGTATTCTTGACTGTTGGGTGCCAAGGTCAAGCAAAAGAAAGCATCTTTCAAGTCTAAGATCATGTACCAAATTCTGAAAGGTAGCAAAGAACTCAACAGAGTGTAGGGGTTAGGTGCAGTAGGGTGGATGGCAGCCACTCGATAGTTTAAGTCCTGGACTGAAGAATAATCATTAGTGCCTGGCTTGTTGACTGGCAGGCGCAGTGTGTTCCAGCACAAATGGCACTAAACAACACCCCAAGCTGGAGGAGGCTGGAGGAGGCTGGAGGAGGCTAGAGATGTGTGGCTGAATTTCTTCTCGTGCCTCCCCCAACATCGGATACTGGTGCACTGAGACAGGATCAGCCTGGATCTTAAGTTCCACATATACAGAAGCATGCAAACACACATGACCTCAACCTGCCGGTTCAGCCCAAGCAAGAGGAAACTTTTCCAGCCACTAAGCAATATCCTCTGTCTTCTGGGTATTGGTCTCAAACAATTTATATGTGTCCTTCAGCCTAACAGTAAGGACCCAGACAGGTTCTCTAGCAGGCCTTCTCAATCAAGGGCCCTCAGAAAGGAAGTGGATCTGGGGTATCTTTATCTTAGTGGCTCCACACTATCTCTAAGTACTCGAAGACCCCGGTTTCTTTTGACCCAGGCACGGTCCACTTCACCCGCCCAGCTGCTTTTGTCTCGGGTGGTCCATGACTGCCCCAGCGGTTGTTTTCACTCACTTTCCCTTGGCGTGTTGTTGCCAAGCCTTTCACACACACACACACACACACACACACACACACACACACACATATCTCATTTTATGAGCCCCACCCACCCTTACCTCACTTGGGCAACTAGCAGTTTCAGCTGCATCTCAGCCATTGTCCTCATACACTGTCCTCTGCAGCCCAGTAAAGTCGTGACTCAACAATCAATAACTTCTCAAACAGCTTTAAATGTTAAATTCTCAATCCACAGTCCCTCTACACAATAACTTATGACCAGTTGATAAAGATGTAAACAGCACATCTAGATAAGATAAACTGACCCATAGAAACCTTTAGAAATAATCGTAACAACCTTATCCATATAGAGATGCACCGAGAGAAACATCCACGTCTGCTTCCATGTTGCCTCCTCTTGAATCTCCTGCTTTCTCCTCCTCTCCCACTTTTCCAAAACTTGTTCCCACCAACTTTCATCTGTCCAATCATGTATCTCCTTCACATCAACCTACACCAACTACATGAAGAAGATAGAGGTACTTAAAAAGTAAATGAAAAAAGACCTTAAAGAAGTCTGTAAAAACTAGAGCACACAGTGGAACACAAATGAATAAAATAGTTCAAGACCTGAAAGTGGAAATAAAACCAATAAAGAAAACCCAAACTGAGGGAAATGTGGAAATGAAAAAGTTAGGAACTTGAACAGGAACCTCAGAGGCAAGCTTCACCAATAGAATACAAAAGATAGAAAACAAGGCAGGTAGGTGGTGGTACTGAAGGACCCTAGAGGCTTTCACCAGCTTTACACCCATGGCCTCAGGTCAAGACTAGGTCAAGTTCCATTTTTCACCCACAGTTCTCAAGAAGAGCAGGAACATTCTTTAAAAAACCACAGAATATACTGACTGATAGTCACCTATGGTCCCAGATAGATTTCTAATGCGTGTCATATGCTTGTTAGCCAATAGATTCAAAGGTCAATATGCTTAGCCAATAAGTTTGAACTGTAACCCTGCTGATGTAAACTGTACCCCTAAAAATATAAAAACCGCTTGTTATAGCCATTGGTTGTCTTCCATTCCCTCACCACAAGTTAGACCCCCAACTTGTCATAAAATAAACCTCTTATGTTTGCATCCGTTCTCATGTCTCACTTGGGGGTGTCTCCCGGTAGTTAAGACTCATTGGCCAGGAAATCAGACCCCCTATGAGGTCTTGAGGAATGGTGGTCAGAGGAACAACTCAAGCTTGATGTCAGGTACTGCGGTTGTCTGTATCCGTGTTGTCTGTCTTGCTTTCAGTTTGCTCTCCAGCGTCTGTTCCTTGGTTTCCGTTGCCCTGCCTGGATCTTGGGTAAGTGTGGTAGCTGTGCGTTGCCTTGTGGGAAACACTTTTAGGATCCTTCTAGGTGTGACCACTGGGGGTTCCAGGTACAAGGTATTGGGAGCTGACGTTTAGGAATAAGAATGGGCTTAAAGGGGGGTGATTCTGAGAGAGTCCACAGGAAGGAGGAAAAGAGTATTCCACCAGGATCTGCTTTGTCCCCTGTGAATAGGGGCAGAGAGAGTGAGCAGAGGCCACAACAGATAATCTGCTACAGACTATAAGAATGGGGGACAGGATTTGGATGAGAGGAGAAAGAATGAAAATATAAAATGTTGGGAGTTACACCCAACCCCCACCTGCTAAGGGTTAGCTGAACTTTCTGCTTGCATGCCTTGACTTTGGGAAAACACACCTTTGTAATACTAATGCCCAGTCACAAGCCTACTCCACACCTGTTCCTGTTCTTGCTTTTTGCTACCTCAGGGGGTGACTTCACCCCAGGGGGTGACATCTCCACACTGCAGCTAGGGAATTTGCATACTGCCTTTGTATGTATATACCTTTGTGAGTATATATCTGGAGTTGGAGCCAGCTGTGCTTAGAGTTGGATTTCTTGCAGATGGAGTAAAACACTTCTGGTAACTGAATAGAGTTGTGTCTTTCTTTCAAGCCCTACTGAAAGCCTGGCTCCCTAACAGGTAAAGTAGAAGACCCCTAGCAGGTAGAGTAGAGCCAAAAATGTAGGCTAGCCAGTTCTGCAATACTATCCTTTGATTCCAGGAACTGGCTAACCGTAAAAACATAAAAGTTAAATAACACATCATAAACAATCTTGGAAAACCTGGTGTTTCCCTTATGATTCTTCACAGGTATTTTTGGTATTCTCCAATGATGTACTTCCCCTCTCAGGTTGTGGTTTGTCTTCCATAAAAACCCCTACTCTCAGCCACTCAGGGTCGAACTCCTCTGCCTTGGGTGGGATATGAGTTTCGACCCCAGCGCTGGATTTCAATAAACCTCTTGTGATTGCAGCAAGGACAGTCTCTCGTGAGTTCTTGGGGGGTCATGTTATCCCGAGACTAGACTGAGGGTCTCCCCTCTGCGGGAGACTTTCATTTGGGGGCCCGTCTGGGATCTACGACCACCCTCGTCTCCAAAGACCCACTTGGAGGTTAGATATTGTCTGTGTCTTTGTAATTCTGTGCTGGCTAAATTCTGGTTCTGTACTTTTGGTTCTGCAGTTGCTCTTGAGTTCTTGTTCTGGTTTTGCAGTCGCTTGCGTCTCGGGTAGAGATGGAGGCTGACCTCTTGGGTAGAGGCGGGGAGTGTGAGTATTGGTAGATGTGCCAGGGGCTCACCGACTGCGTTGCCTTGGGAGACGTCCCAAGAGGTCTTAAGGAACCCCAGGGACGCCTGGATGATTCCTGTCTGG
The DNA here is from genome assembly GCF_963924665.1 of Micromys minutus. NCBI lineage: Eukaryota > Metazoa > Chordata > Mammalia > Rodentia > Muridae > Micromys > Micromys minutus. The sequence goes on along the minus strand of NC_137976.1, from coordinate 60,457,915 downwards.
GTGCCGGTGAGGGTATAGTAGTTCTCCTGGATTGGAGAAGCTGTACACCCTCCCGGCCATCTGTATTTCTGGAGTGGTTTTGTCTGTCTAGGTGGAGATGAAAGGAAATTAAATTCAAGATCTGATAATCTCAAGGCCTGATAATCTTATTGCTGGTTTTTGGTATTCTCTTCATAGTATATTTCAGTCCTTAATAATTAAGACCTTCCACTATCTGGCAGTCTCTGCAATGCTGAATTCTCTCTTTTAGGAGAAATGATTCCTATTGTCTGAATATGATTTGTCTAGGCTATCTCTTATACAAAGAGATAGAATTCGGGAGTGAACAGACAGAGAGGAGTATCTTGTCAGTTGTTAGCTAGGAAATTTAGGGCTTAACTGTTTAACTGCCTCCTCCAGACACCTGGACGCCATGATTGCAGAGCTCTGAAATTCACAGTCATTAGCAAAGCTGTAACTTATATAAACACCGCAGTGCCTGGGACCCTGGAGTGTAATTAATTCTTGTGTAAATGCCAGGTCCTTGAGAAGAGCCCAAGCTCCCACATTGGGGAAAGGAGCAAAGAGGTCATTGTGTGGAGCTCGGGCTCCTGACTCCCTGACTGCAGTGAATATTGGGAGAGCTTCTCTTCCTAGCCTCCCCCCTTGACCCTCCCTCTATAAAAAACCCCCGGCTTTTGAGCCTCTTTGCCGATACTCCTGCATGAGATATTGGCCCGGAGCTCCGTCATTAAACTACCTCATGCTTTTGCAACAAGGTCTCTCGTGTTTCATTGGGTAACCCCGTGTCCTGAGTGGGGGTCCCCGAAAGGGGGTCCTACAGAGACAGGCATCTGTTAGTCTTTGTGTGTCTTAGGTTTCTGTTTTGTGTTACTTGTGACTGATGGTGAGACAGACTGTGACAACTCCTCTGAGTTTGATTGAAGTTAACGATAGAGCACACAATTTGTCAGTTAAGATTAAAAAAGGACTATGGCAGACATCTTGCTCCTCAGAGTGGCTTATGTTTGACTTCCAGAGAACACCTTTGACTTACATTACTGTCTGGCAAGATTTAGTTCAGAATCCCCACCTTGGGTCCAGCCTTGGGTGCGCAAACGGAAGCCAGGCTCCCGAGCCCTGGCTCTCTGAGTCGGAGTATAAACCGAAACCTGAAGCTCCGAAGCCTGAGAGTTTGCCCGAGAACCAGCCTTTGGCTCCTCCTAAAATCTGTCCTGAGATCGAGGAGCCTCCGGAATGGCCAAGCCCTCCACCATGCCGGGGGTCTTTTACCTACCAGGCCTTCACCCAATTCGGAGTAGCTGTCCATGGTGCAGGCACCACAAAAAAGCCCTTAGCTGACCTGCTTTGATGGCCTATTGGCTTCTCCACCAGGCTTGGTGGATTAGAGGGTTCCAAGGGAATGCATGCTGGAGTTGGAGATGTGTGTGTGTGTGTAGTGATGAGTTGGGAGTGGCAGTGAGAAAGGTTAGAGTGGAAGATCCATCTGTTCCACTGGAGATAGAGGCAGAGAGGAAGTCCAGGCTGCGGCAGGTGCAGCAGGTGGTCTACTACAGAACTAGAGATGAGACTGGGGGATTGAGAGAAGTGAGGGTCTACAGTCACCCTACCTGTTTCTTGACATGAGTGGCCTGTGGGTTCCCAGGGAGTGCCTGCTGGAGTTGGAGGCTAAGATAAGGCAAAAATGACTAAAGGTGAATTTCTTCTTAGCTCAAAGATCCATATTAGAAGTGGATCAACCAATCAGGCATTGTTGTTAATCCCAGCAGAAGCAGAGGCAGGAGTGTAAGGATAAGATGACGGGGCACCAATGAAAGGAAAAGTCACTGAAAGGAAAAGTCACTGAAAGGAAAAGTCACGGAGCACCAATGTTGTGAAAGGATGACGATCTGAGTCACGGCACCAATGTTAGGGGAAGGATGAAGAGAGTGGGCATATGGCCCATGGAGGTGCGGCGAGGCCTGGGGGCAAGGGAGATGCCTCTGGGGGGGGGGGTCCATGTTGGGAATCCCTTCCACACAACAGTATAGTACGGAATAGAGTTTATTCAGGTAATGGGAGAGTTAAGAGGGTGGTAGAGGCAGAGAGGGGGGGAAGTAGAGGAGTAGAGGCCGGCCATGAGCACGTGGAGGGAGAGAGGGGGAAGGGAAAGGGAAGTGGAGGGGTAGGAGTGGGAGAGCAAGGCTGCAAGAGCACGAGAGAGAGAGGAGAGAGAGGAGAGAGAGGAGAGAGAGGAGAGAGAGAGAGAGAGAGAGAGAGAGAGAGAGAGAGAGAGGAGGGATCAAGCAGCTCCTTTTATAGTGTCAGGTCACTGGGGCGGAGCATACCTGGCCACTGCTGGGTAATTGAGGGGTGGGGTATACCTGGCTGTTGCTAGGTAACTGAGGGGTGGTAACAGGTGCTAGGTAACAGAATCCCAACAAGGAGAAACTCTGTGAGTTCAAGACCAGCCTAGTCTACAAATCTAGTTCTAGGACAGCCAAGGATGTTACACAGAGAAACCCTGTCTTAAAAAACAACCCCCACCCCCGCTACACACACACACATTTAAAAAAAGGTGGATTAACCTACTTTTCTCACAGAAATCCATTTAGAGATTTTGTTTAATTCCAGATGTAGTCAAGTTGACAAGAATGGTTATCACACTTTCCTTCAGGTAGGCTTGTTGTCCTTTTAAAATTGTGTCATTAGGGGGCTGGAGAGATGACTCAACAGTCAAGAGCACTGGCTGCTCTTCCAAAGGACCCTGGTTTGATTCCCAGCACCCACATGACTGCTAAAAGCCATCTTGGAGTCCTCCAGCTCCAAGAGGACCTGAGACCTCATCTGGCCTCCGTGAGCACTGCAAGCACATGGTACTCACACGTATGCACTTAAAACACATATACACATAAAAATAAACAAACCTCAAAACTTTAAAATGAAATTGATTATGATTGGTAGTACTATTTTCTACCGAGGTATTTGTTTTAGATCTCAGTCCTTGTTCAGTTTGTGATTTGTAATCCTAGTCTCTGGTCTTGCAGGTGGCCTCTCCATTCTGTTGATTAACCCTTCGCTCTCTCGCAGCATTTCAGCTTTGCTACCCTCTGCCTCTCTGTGAGCATACTTTCTGGGAGGGAAGATTTTTGCCTTCTCATCATTCATTCATGGGTTTTATCTATTTATTGCATGCTTATGATGCTCCATAAGTATTAAATGGGAATAAATAATTCAGTGTATGGACAGTGCACAATTTAGTTTTTTTTTTTCAGGCTCTCATGAATCTTTTGATCAGAATATACCTTCTTGAGCTGGACTTGATAGTACATACTCATGGCCTTCACATTTGGGAGCTAAGGCAAGGAGGCCTGTGAGGTAGAGGCAGGTCGATAGATAATCATAGCAAACCTGCCCCCCCCCAAAAAAAAACAATGAAGCAAAAGCCTACCTACACTGTATCTACCTGAACATAGTAGTCACCTACCGCCTCTGTGACTTTGCTCATACAAGTTTCTCCAGTTTATAATCCTTCACAGTTAAGCCCCTGGTAGTTATTAAGCAATACTTTAAGGATAATTCCACCATCAATGTAAGCATTTTTCTAATGACCTAACAGTAGTAATCTACTGTTACCCTGATTTTTGGAGTTTGCATGTTGTTATTATTATCAACACTTTTTTTTTTTTTTTTTTTTTTTTTTTGGGTGAGATGTGGCCTAGTTTTTTGGCCTTGAATTTATAGGCTTGGGGGATGTTAATTTCTTGAAAAGAGGACTGCTGGCTCAAACCACCACAGAGAAAGTCTGTGTCATTGTATTTTTCTGTCAATTCCTTATTTAATTCTCTCAGTAGCTCTCCATAGTACTCAGTGGTTTCCTACCGTTAGTTAGATTTTTAACTGTAAACCCATCATTATCATCCTTAAGAAATAAGGGACTCTTTAAGAATTGATTTAGTTTCTAATTTAGTAAGAACGCTATTAAAATATGAAGCCTGGGGCTAGAGCGATGGCTCCCAGGTAAGTACTGTTACCTGGGCATCGTGGTACTTACCTTTAGTCCTTGCACTAGGGAAGCAGAAGTAGGCAAGCAGATCTCTGGGAGTTCTAGACCAGCTTGAACTGGTCTAAAGAGAGTTCCAGGATAACCACGGAAAACCCTGTCTTTAAGTGCCAGGCATGATGGTAGCACACACTTTAATCCTTGCACTAGGGAGGCAGAGGCAGGTGGATCTCTGAGTTCAAGACCAGCCTGATCTACAGAGCAAAGTAACATATACCTTTATATGCCATATATACATTTCCAGTATAAACAGAGTTGCCTTTGTATATGGTTGTATGTTGCTCTATAACGATAAATAAAATGGCAAAAAAAAAAAAAACATGTTATTATTATTAAAACAGCAAACTCCAAAAATCCAGATAACAGTAGGTTACTAAAGTGTTGGGTCATTAGGTGGGATTATCCTGTTTTCAAAGACAAATGTCATAGTGGACTCCAGGACACCTGTGTTCATGCCATCGGTTCTTTGAAACTATATCTGGATGTTCAAGCTATAAAAAGCTTCCTGCACTGGGTGACCTTCCAGGCAGTGTTTAGACGAGACGGCATGTTCCCATTGCTCTTGCCTGTTGCCGAGTGGAAAACAGCAGAAGATTTGGGATCTCAACCTCTACAGGGGATTCATCGAGCTGTGTTTTGTTTTCTCTCCTTTTCCTAAAGAAGATGAACCATGAAACCACAACCCTGATATCCTTGAAGGAGGCAATGAAAAGGTGGCTCAGGGCTCCAGGGAGGGAACAATCCTGGGTGTGCTGACCTCAGAAGATGGGACTTGAGTAGTGAAGACTAGGAATAAGCAGAGAGCAGCAGACACACTAATTAGAATCATGTTTGCTAAAGTGCTTTGAGATATGCAGATTCAAAAATATGTAAACGGGCTAATAAAAACAAACAAACAAACAAAAAAGCTGGGGGTTGGGATTTAGCTCAGTAGTAGAATGCTTGTGTAGTTGAAAGGCTCTGGTTTTTAAATCCCCTTTACCTGCATGTGCTTGTATGTATACACACACACACACACACACACACACACACACACACACGTACATGCACAGAACCTAGAAAAAATCTGCTTTGAGATGTTTATAACTGTTCAATTTATGCTAGATTTACAAAAATAAATAAAATGTGGCTTTTTCCCTCAAGGAGTTTATGGTCTTTAAGAATGGTAAATTAAAAAAAAAAATACAGTTTAAAACAAGTGACCTTATACTGGAGATGTTCCAAAAAGACTAAAGGAGGGATCGATTGATTTTGCCTAAGAAACATAGCTCTTTAGAGAGGGGTATTTCAGCTGGACTATAGCATCCGAGTGAGTTTATGAGGAAATAAATGTGGGGAAGAGTTTTAAAATGAAGAAACTACATTTTGGCTTCATATGAGACTGAAGTTAGATTAGCAAGTAGAATGTGGAAGGAAACTCACAAAGCCATTACACTCCTTGCTGTGGAGAGCTGATCTGGCCCTAAATCTGGTTGTAAGATAAGTTTTTAGCTGAGTTAAATGATCACACTTTAGAGAGGTGTGTGGAGGATGAATCGGAGACTGGAGCAAGGGTCCAGCAAGACTACTGCAGTCCTAGGGCCAGGTGAAAGATGGCGGAGTGTCTTACTGCGGACGGCAGGCAGGGGAGGGGTTAGATAGAGTTGGAGGGGTGTTGAGTTTATTCTTAGATTTCTAGTTCAAATAACTGAATTAACTGTGAAACTTTAAAATGGGCTAGGGTAGGAAACATTACACTCAGAGTTAAATTTTAAATTTAAGAATTCTTTTTAGGATGAGCAGAAATAGCCATTGATCTCTTACCTAGAATGTACACTTATGAAAAGCAAACTAAAACAAAAGAAGTGTGGGTGGTAGAAGCAGGCCTGGGGAGGGCAAGGATCTAAGGCGGTTGTGGAGAACTGGACATAGTTGATAGTTCTCTCGCCTAGAAGGTATGAAGCCTAGGTCTCACACACACACACACACATACACACATACATACACACATACACATACACACACACATACACACACATACACACACATACACACACATACACACACATATACACACATACACACACATACACACACACAAACACATACACACACATACACACACACATACACACACATACACACACAAACACATACACACACATACACACACACATACACACACATACACACACAAACACATACACACACATACACACACATACACACACAAACACATACACACACGTACATGCAGGAGTCCCAGGCTTCCTATAACCTGAACTTCCTTTGGTTCTTTAACCCTGTAGAGTAGACAACAAGCTCCAAGCTCTAGACACACAGTTCAAAGAACTAGACATCAGCAAGGATAATCTGACACTTCGATTTGAACACCATAGCAAGACTTTGGCAAACCAAGCAGCCCAAGATGAGATATGGACAGCAGCTCTGGCCCTCCGGTGAGCAATGGTTGAGAAATTCTGGCTTTTGCGATTTTGTAAAAGCTTTTCGTGGCGATTCCAAAACTGAGCTTGGCATGATCCCCAAAGGTATTGCTTGGTTCCTCCATTCAGAAGGCATTGATCTGGGCACCTGTTTATATGCCAGGCACCGCAGTACGTACCTGTGAGTCTTACTGATGGGAACTGAGTAAAGGAGTTCCCTCTCCATTCAAAGCTTTATGGGTGGCCCGAGAGCTTGGATATGCAGTCTGGTGTAGGTCATACTTCTGAAATACACAGCTGGTTTTTCGACAGGGTTTACACTGAGCCAACCTGATCTAATACAGCTTTTGTTTAGACACAAATTGTTCCATTTAAGGAGCTTTGCACATCTTTCGCAGGTTCACCTCAATGGAACTAAATATTTTATACAGCTATGTCATTGAGGTCCTTATTTGCTTGCACACTCGAATGCTTCAGAAGCTTCCAGACCTGGTGAGAAGTCTCCCGACCTTAGCCTCTGTCCTTAGAAGAAAAGCCAAGAACAAGCACGTTAGGGTTGTGTGGGAGTCTGTGCTGGAGGAGTTTGGGCTGCAAGACAGAGATGTCACCGCGCTTTGTACCTTCTTCCTTGTACATGGCAACAAAGGAAAACATTATGCTGCTAATGTAAGACAGATGTACATCAAAGATGTTTCCTTCATGATCACCAACATGGTAAGGAACCAGGCTCTACAGGATGGCTTGCTTAGAGCTGTTCAGATCATTGAGAAGGGGAAAGCAGCAAAGACCCCTGAAAACTCAAGGGCACCCCTGAAAGAGTTGATGCCCCTAGTTAAAGACTAACCTGTTACCTTTGACCCAGCAGTTCTACTTCCAGTCATTTGTAATGTAAAAACAAAAAAAAGCATAATTTAATTTTTATAGGCTTATTTGATAGCGAAAGTGGGAGGAAAGCTAAAGAAATTATGACAAATTGAGACAATGAATATTGTGTATGTAAAAAGTAAGCAAACTCTTTTTATAATGAAATAGAGTTTGGGGTGTAGCCTAGAGCACATTTTTTTTTGTATGTATGAGGCCATGGGTTCAATCCCCAATACCACCAAGTACATAATAAAGAAATGTATATGGAACCATTACTCAGATTTGGTGTTTTGTTTAATACTTATAATGCTATATACAAAAAGGGCCAAAACCAGTTTTGTGTGTGTGTGTGTGTGTGTGTGTGTATCTATAATTTTTTGTTTCACAACACAGGTTCTGTGTCCTGGAACTCATTATGTAGATTCAGCTGACTTCAAAGTTGAATATTGCCTGCCTCTGCCTCCTGTGTGCCGGGTGTGTGCCATGGCTGCCCAGCATACCTACAATATTTTTAAGGATGCTGTTTATAAGTTTAGATATATCCACTTCTGCCATGATACTTAAGTGATATGGTTTTGGGGGGGGGATTAAGAATCTAAAAGAGTTAAAGGGAAAGAAATTCTTTTCACCGGATAGGGGAACTTTCCCTAGGAAGAATCAGACTGCTTGCTCATTTTGAACATTTTGGATTTTGAATGCCTTTTAAAGGGCAATTAATCAATTGAAAGCATAAAATATAGGGGTAGAGAGATGACTCAGTGACGGAGAGCATGCATTGTTCTTCCAGAGGATCTGAGTTCCATTCCCAGCACCTGTCTGTTTCTCAGAGCCACAGTTCCAGGTCTTGCTCCGTTCTGCCAAGCTTGTGGGCCTTAGTCTTTAGAAAGGAAGGCTGAAGACCTCAGAGGACTGTGCCACAGTAAATGTCAAGATGTCACAGGATTCTCTGGCCAAGCATTCAACTTTCTGGTGAGATCAGCCTTCTTACAGCTTTACAAGGGAGTAGAACTAGTCTGTTAGACTGGGAACTCACAATGTTACCCAAATTGGACTCTGTCTTAGGGTTTTACTGCTGTGAACAGATACTATGACCAAGGCAACTCTTTTTTTTTTTTTTTTTTTTTTTTTTTTAAGATTGATTTATTTATTTTATGTATGTGAGTACACTGTTGCTCTCTTCAGACACACCAGAAGAGGGCATTGGATCCCATTATAGATGGTTGTGAGCCACCATGTGGTTGCTGGGAATTGAACTCAGGACTTCTGGCAGAACAGTCAGTGTCCTTAACCTTGGAGCCATCTCTCCAGCCCCAAAGCAACACTTATAAGGACAAAATTTAATTGGGGCTGGCTTACAGATTCAGAGGTTCAATCCATTATTATCATCAAGGCAGGAACATGGCAGCATCCAGGCAGGCATGGTACAGGAGCTGAGAGTTCTACATCTTCATCTGAAGGTTGCTAGCAGAAGACTGGATTCCAGGAAACTAGGATGAGGGTCTTAAAGCCCACACCCATAGTGACATACCTACTCCAACAGGGCCACACCTTCTAATAGTGCCACATCCTGGGTTGAGCACATACAAACCATAATAGACTCCAACTCTAGATTCTACTATTTCTGCCTCTACCTTTGCTACTAGCTAAATGCTGGGATTACAAGACACATGTGTTTCTTTTCTCTTTCGAAACAGAGTCTCCTTAAGTAGTACCAAACTCACTGTATAGACCAGGCTGACCTCTAACTCACAGAGATCTTCCTGCAATGTGTTGGCATTAAAGGTGTGTACCAAGCCATAGGTACTTTTCTAATGCTAAATAAAGTTAGGCTATTGATGAAGATCCAGTTATTGACTGACTGACTGGCTGACAGATTGAGGAAGGGTCTCAGATAGCCCAGGCTGGCCTGGAGCCAGTTATGTAGCAAAGGCTAGATTATATATAATAATCCTTTTGTGGCTACTTCCCAAGAGCTGGGATCACAGAAATGGATCTCTTTGTAGAGCTCTTCAGATTCAACATACCAAACCATTTAGGCATTTACTCATGCTAAAATCTCAGGTATAGGGTCCATGTTAAGCACCTCAAAAACCAAGAGGAAAAACAATAACAGCCAAATCTCTAAATTGCTGAGCTTTAGCCAGTACCATAAGGATATCGCCCCCAGTTCAACCTTTACAAGGAGTCATTGAAACCGCCATTCTTTGAGACTTTTTGTTGCTGCTTTCCTTGAATGTCACATGTCTACAAAATCAATATCTGCTAGTCATAAAGCACATTCTATAAAATGTTAGTGTTGCAAATAAATGCTAACAAAAATCTTTAAGGTAAATTTGTTGCAATTTCTTCTTTTAGCACAAAGAACTTTAGAAAGTTTGGTTAGGAGAAACAGAAGGGTAGCCCAAAAAATACTGCAAAAATAATTACAATCTTGGTTTAGAGAGTTACTTTTTAGCCAGTGATTAACAAGTTTCTGCAGCCTATAGTAGCTGAGTCAGGAAAAGGTGGAGGAGTTGCTACTGGCATGCGCAGCTCCCGGAAGTCCCGCCTAGTAGGCGGTTCCTTGGGGGGAAGACGCACGGTTTTGGCGGGCATTTGTGACGTCTGGAAGAGACAGTGTGTCTGCTCCTTCCCGGGCCAATAGACCGACTGGCAGGACAGCAGGTCTGAGCGGCTGGGTCTCCGGCCCCGGGAGAACCGCGAGGCGGCCAGAAACTGGAGCGTGGGCACTGGAGGGCTGCCTCCGTCGCAACGACGAGACGGAAGTCCAGCGGCGGCCCGAGCCCGGCCTCCGGGCGGTACCGGGTGCTCCTGGAGCGGTGGTCTCCGGGCTTCCGGAGCTGGCAGGCCCAGCGGCCTCGCGCAAAGAGGCGGGTCCTCACCGGGTAAGAAGGGGATGCGACCTGCTGTGGCGCGAGGAGACAGAACCACTCTCCGCCCCGAGGCCGCCGCGCTCCCGGAGAACGTTCTTTCATTCCCTTGCATGACGCAGCGCATAACTAACTGTTTACCTGACATCACAGCTCCCGTTTGCCTCGGGCCTGTGGAAACTCAGGCCGTCTGGATTTCAGTACGCTGCTGTATGGGAGAATAAACACCAAAAGCCTCGCTGATTTTTCTGCGTACTGTGTGTGAAATACGACATTTGTTCCTTTCCGGTGTTGACGTTGGGAAGGCCTCATTAGCATATGAAGATGGCTGCACCTAAAAACTCCATCCCTCCCTTGTCCGAATGTCAGTGCGGCATCTGTATGGAAATCCTCTTAGAGCCTGTAACCCTACCTTGCAACCACACGCTCTGTAACCCATGCTTCCAGTCGACTGTTGAAAAAGCCAGTTTATGTTGTCCCTTCTGTCGCCGCCGTGTCTCTTCGTGGACTCGGTACCATACCCGAAGAAATTCTCTGGTTAATACAGACCTGTGGGAGATTATTCAAAAACACTATGCAAAGGAATGCAAGCTTAGAATCTCTGGACAGGAATCAAAGGAAATCGGTAAGTAAAATTAAACATGTTTGTTGGGTAAAAAGACCCAAAACCGCTTAGAAAGGGAACCATCTTTTTGTTTCTCGAGACAGGGTTCCTCAGTATAGCCCTGGCTGGCCTTGAACTCTTGAGATTCACCTGCCTCTGCCACCCGAGTGCTGAGATTAAAGATGTGCACTGCCACCGCACTGCTGGAACCATAATTTTCTAATTTAAAACATTTTTTAGACATGTTTTGAGACAAGATTTTATTACTGTGTAGCTTGGGGTGGCCTTAGCCTCACAAATGCTGGCGTTGCAGGTGTGCAAGAACACACCTGTCCTTTATTCTGTAGTATCAATGAGGGTTGTTACTGTAAAGGGCGGAATAGCATTTTGTGGGCTGTATGGTCTACCAAAGACGGTGAGATCTCCCAGTGTAGACTGTGCATTAATTTACATTGCCCTTTATAAATGAAGATAGTGCCAATGTTTCCATAAGACTTTAGAGAAAAAAAAAAAAGGTGCAGATTTGGCTTGCCAATGAACCATGGCTAAATAGCCCCTGTCTTGGAATGTCACTATTACTAACGAGCTTAAGAACAATTCTTTATCTGCGGAAGTAGCAGCATTAAGTAATTGCAGATACTTAGGAAAGGAAAACTTGATTTCTTATTTTTTTTAAGTATGTATTTAATTGAGTATGTGAGTGTATGTGCACTATGTGTATGCACTGCAGAGGAGACATGAGAGCCCCAGAACGGAGTGACAGACAGTTGTAGGCTGCCACGTGAGTACTGGGAACCAGCCAAACCCAGGTCCTTGAGAGAGAGAGAGAAAGAGAGAGAGAGAGAAGAGAGTACATTCTCCAGCCCCATCAGTAAGCATTCTTAACCATGGAGCCATCTCTTCGACTCTCAGAAAATTCTTTTTTTTTTTTTTTTTTTCTTTTTTCCATTTTTACTTACATTAAATACATCGATAAATCAGCAGTTGCATTCTGTTACCACGATTGTTATGTTAGGAGAGTGAAAGAAAGGCGAACACTTTCTTAGGGAAAAAATAAAAAATAAAAGGCAGAAAAGATAAGTCCTTACCCTAAAAACTGATCAAAAGAAAAAGGTAATGGGAAGGGTGGGGAGATAACAGAACCCCGCAAACCCAACAGAGCTCAAACGAAGGCAGAAGAGCTGGCAGGAGGAGAGACAGCAGATAGGCCCAGGAACTAAGGCCAATACTGATCCTAAGAGGAAGGGAGGAAGGAGAAAGCCTAGGGAGACCTGGAGAGCTTCAGTCTCCACTTGCAAAAAGGATGTGCCTGGGTGTTTTGTAGATGAACGGGTTCTAGGAAAGCAAAAGTGTTTCAGGGCCATGAGAACTAAGGCTGCCCCTGGAAGAGGAAGAGAATTGAGTCCTAAGTGGAAGAATCTAAGTTAGGTCCTTGAGAATCTTGGCTTCATGGATTTCTCAGCTGGAATGCAAATTGGTCTCTGAGCCAAAAGTCTGTCCGTTCTTCTGCAAATTTCCCCCAAACTCTGGCTAAAATGTCAAGTTTCCTCTTGCTCCCATAGACACCCTCAAACGTCTTAATGTGGTACATAGAGAGGCCAGAGACCTCCTGATGACACAAGGCAGTTGTGAGGCACCCTCATTTCTGGTTACCTGCCATCAGACAAGCGGCCTCTGAGGTAGGAGCCCCTAGTGGTACATGGATTAAGTAAGAGTAAGTGGGGGTGGTGGTAAAGGAGAAACTAAACCCAAGATATTAATGAAGGGGAGAAGAAAAGAGGGCTAATGGGAACCAGGAGGTAGACGAGACTGTACAGAGAATAAAGACTTATACGTATTTACAGGGAAGTAGCAAAGACATGGTAAGACATAGCAAATTGAATGTGAACCCTGGGAAACAAGAACACTCCTTTTGCCTGACTTTTCTTTGATCCACTACCATGGCCCATGCTATTCTGAAGCCACTCCCCAGTTGCTTGGACAAACCTATACCCAAGAGTAGAGGTATCAGTCAGTCAGGAAGCTAGCAGTGGAGACTGGATGTGAGTGGCTGCCACTGCTACTGTCTTCTATAGGGCCTCTCCAAACCTCATTCATTGTAGATTCCATTTAATTGAAAAGGTTGAAAGATAGGTAAATCAATCAATACCCCTCCCAAAAAAAAAAAAAAAAACAAAAAACAAAAAACCCGTGTATCTTGACTAAACTACCTTCAATTAAAGTGCAAACAGCAGGGGTGTGGTGTCTGGAGCTAAGGCCATCTCAAGGGTAGAAGAAATGCCTATGTATATGTAGGCGTCAGAGGACGGTATCAGAAACTGGTACCTCCTCCAATTAGATCACAGCAGAGCTAAAGGTGCAGGCAATCAGTGAAGATTGTTTAGAGCACTCTGAGGTCCAATCCTCACACTCAAGTGGGGTTAGTGGAAGGGGACAAGAGGGAAAACAGCCACGGATGACACTGCTCCTCACTTCCACCTTTGTCCTGTTACCTAACAAACTCCCACTCAGTGCCTGCGAGCTTGCCTCTCTGTTCTCACTCCTACCTAGGAACACCCTCCACAAGTCCAGCTGATTGGTAAGAAACTCTTACCAGATAAATAAAATGAAAAAGAAATGTTTCCTTACTCCCTCCTTCAAGTCTTACTCTCCTGGCAAGGTCTTTAATGTAACTAAAAGTATGCTCCTCCCTTCTCAGTACCGTCATCACCTTGTGAAGAGGAGGAAACAAGATCTAGAAGAGGGAGTGCTGAGTGGTGGGAGAGGGAGACAGGGGACTAAAGTCTTCTCTGAAACTCTGGGGAAAACACAGAGGGGATGAGGGGAGGGACAAGGATGGGACAATGAGGAAGTCACTGCTTTGCACTTAGAATACAAAGTGAAGAAAGTTTATTTTGGAAGGAAGGTCCTGGGGAGATTTGACCCCAAACCCCAGAGTAGGGCATAGTAGTGGCAAGAGCTACCTGGTGTTGGTTGCTGAAGCTTTAAAAAGTGCCATGACGGAGCTGTCAGGAGGCAGCCCGTGGGAGCCAGGGCCCAGTGTGCTGTTACCATAGGTGTGTGCTGAGGGGTGGGGATGGAGGTTATTTCTTAGCTCTCGTGCTAACTCCTTACATATTTGCTGCTAGCCACCCCCTCAGTTGCTACAACACTGGGTCTTGTTCTGCTGGGACTGCTCATGAAGATCTATGCCCCGACTTTGGCCTGCTGCACCCCCCAGATTCTGGGGTTCACTCTTGGGCAACTTCTTTGCTATTGCCAGGAAGAGATCGTTCACATTCATAGCAGTCTTAGCTGAAGTCTCCATAAATAATAAGCTGTTGTCATCTGCCTATGCCTGAGCCTCTTCATACTCCACCTTGCGCTTGTTGGCAAGATCAGCGTTGTTCCCGGCCAAAGCAGTAACAATGCTAGGGCTGGCTTGCCGCTGTAGTTCCTTTACCCATGTCTTTGCCCGGGCAAACATTTCCTGATTAGTTATATCATAGACCACAATGGCAGCCTGGGCACCTCTGTAGTACATGGGTGCTAAACTGTGGTATCGCTCCTGCCCAGCAGTGTCCCAGATCTCAAACTTGACTGTTGTGTCATCTAGACACACGGACTGGGTGAGGAAGGCTGCTCCAATGGTACTTTCCTGTATTCATGGAACTGTCCTTTGACAAAACATAACACCAGGCTAGACTTCCCCACTGCACACTCTCCCAGCAGAACCAATTTGAACTGGCATATTTTGCTGGCCTGGGGCTGCCCACTGGGCCTGGCTGTACTTCTGCTAGTCATAGACAGGTCATCAAAGTAGGAGAAGGTAGAGGGAGGGGAATGCCACAAAAAAAAAAAAAAAAAAAAAAAAAAAAAAAAAAGGCAAAGTGGGGAGGGGAAGGGGAGGGACTTCCAGGCCTCAATAGTCCTGGGGCTCAGTCTCTCTAAGCCCAAGCCTGTGTGAAACAGACAAACAGCTGCAGCTCTCTCAGAAAATTCTTACCCAATTCAATTGATAAATAAGATATCAAGAAATCAGGGCTGGAGAGATGGCTCCGTGGTTAAAGAGCACTGACTGCTCTTCTAGAGGACCTGAGTTCAATTCCCAGAAACCACATGGTGGCTCACAACTATCTGTAATGCAATCCAACGCCTTCTGGTGTGTCTGAAGACAGCTACAGTGTTCTTATACACATAAAATAAATCTTAAAAAATAAAGATTTATTAGAAAGGATGTAGCGGCAGCCCTGGCTGTGGTGATGTGCACTTTTAATCATAGCGCTCAGGAGGAGTATCAGTTTCCTAAAGCCAGAATGACAGAGTACCACAAACTGTATGACAGAAAAAGAAAAAGAAAGAAAATTCCCTACTAGTTTTGGAGACTAGAAGTCAAAGTGAAACCAGGGCCTTTGACTGGTTTTTGATCTCTTCTGTGTGTTGGTGTTTTGCTTGGTGTATGGTTGTGTGCTGTGTACATGCCTGGCACCTGCCAAGGCCAGAACAGGATGTTGGATCTCTTGGAGCTGGAGATAGAGATGGTTGTGAGCCATCATGTGGGTGCTGAGAAACTCAGGTCCTCTGCAAGAGCAGCCAGTGCTCTTAACCACTGAGCATCTCTCCAGCCCTGTCTCCTTCTCTGCATGTCTTGATACCACCTCTCATTTGTGCATGTTTGTTGTTTTTGTGTCCAGATTTGTCCCATATTTACAAGATTACTAGTCATAATTAAAAGATCCACCCCAATGACCATAATTTGATTACCTCTAAATGTTCCAAATAAAATCCTATTCTGAAGCTCAGGAGTTAGAACTGGAACACAGCTCAGCAGGAGAATCTAAGCTTCCTCTCAGGAAAACTACACGACATTAGAGAATACAAAGACCCAGCTGGCATGGTGGTTTGTGACTCATACTTCTAATTACAACAGATGAATCTGAGGCAGGAGAATCACAAGTTTTAAAATTTTTTTAAAAATTAATTTATTCACTCCTCCTCCTTAATCTCTTAGTATACTTTTGGTTTGGTTTTGCTTTTTGGGTTTTTTTTTTTGTTTGTTTGTTTGTTTTTTAAGTACTTTGTTGGTGGGTTTTTATGGCCCAGTGCATGCTAGATAAGAATTCTGTTGACCCTTGCTTTGCCTTTTGCAGTTAATAGAAATAATGTGAGTGCGTGTGCGTGTGCGTGTGCGTGTGTGTGTGTGTGTGTGTGTGTGTGTGTGTGGTGTGTGTGTGTGTGTGTGTGTGTACACGTGTGCATGTATGTATGTGTATTAAGTTTTAATGGGAGGCCAAAGTTAGTCATAAAGTTCTGTGTTGCCCTAATCCTGTATTTTCCATTAAAACAGTGGGTGAGTACCAGCCAGTTCGTCTGCTCAGTAAACCTGGGGAGTTGAGGAGAGAATATGAAGAAGAGATAAGCAAGGTGGGTATGAAATAGTTTCAGTTTTTGTTTTTATTTTGTTGAAAATGCCTTTGCTGTGCTTTTGATCTCATAAATCCTAGATTTACATAAAGCACATGTTTATATAACTATCATGTGCTGAAAGGTTAATGATAAATATACTTTATAGCTGCAACACCCTCGCCCCCCTCTCCATTAAAAAGCGTTTGGTTGTGTTAAGACATGGTTTCAGAGGTATCCTGCCTCTACCCTCAAGTGCTGGCATTAAAAGCATGTGCCAATTAAACTACCTAGAAGCCCCGTTTATTTTTATCTTATTTTATGTGTATGGTTTTGCCAGCTTCCTTGTGTGTGTACATTTGCGCCTGTGAATGATGAGTCCAAAGTTTGATTATCTGGTGTCTTCCCTGATCCTTTTCCACCTTGTTCTTTGGAACTTCAGCTCATCAGTTTAACTAGACAGGCTAACCTGTGAACACATGGGATTTAGAGGATGCTGATACACCTTCTGTTTGGTGCTGGGGATTCAAACTCAGTTCTCAGTTCCTTATGCTTGGATAGCATGCACTCTACCACACCGAGCAGTCTCCCCAGCACCTCGTCAAGATTCTGTTTGTTGGTTATAAAGATAGTGTGTGCACAGAGAGTTCCTTTCCTGTATAGCTCCCCACCTATTCCTTTTAGACAAAATGTCTCCCGAACCTGGGGCTTGCAGCTGCTGCTGCTGCTGCTGCTGCTTATTTCTCAGCTAGTCTGGAAGCCAACAAGCCTCAATGGCCCTCCTGTTTTCACACACAAACACACACAAGCAATATTTAAAAACAAAAACAAAAAAAAACAAAAACAAAACAAAAAAAACAAAAAAAAAAAAAAAAACTAGGCCTGGAGAGATGGTTCAGAGGTTAAGAGCACTATCTGCTTTTCCAGAGGTCCTGAGTTCAATTCTCCGAAACAATATGGTGGCTCACAATCATCTGTAATGGGATCTGGTGCCCTCCCTGGCCTGCATGTGCACATTCAGGCAGAACACTATATACATAATAAATAAACCTTTAAAAAAGCAAACAACATGATGGTGAATGTTTTTATTCCCCATACACTGGAGGCAGAGGCAGGTGGATCTCTGAGTTTCAGGACACCCAGGACTACAAAGAGAAGAGACCCTGTCTTTTAAAAAAAGACAAAAGTAGCAGGTCTAAGGTATTCCTGCCCTGCTCCACCCTTGCAAATCTTTCTTTTCCTTAATAAATCTGTCTGCTCTGTTGAAGAGAGCAGCAACGAGGTTGGTCTTAGGCAGCAGGTGGCTTTGCGTGAACTGGGAAAAAGTTGCATGTCTGTGCTACTGTGGTGGAACTGGTAAGGACTGAGGGGAGGGCAAGAGGTTTGAGTCTTCTACCAAAGCTCTGTTGGGCTGACTGGGGTGGGCTTCCTGAGGGTGGGACTTTGAACTGGCTGTATAGGAGTTTGCCCATGGAGATTTGAATTTCACCAGAGATACCTTCTTACGAGTTTTCACTTTAATTTTCTGTTACAATTATTGCGAAACAGGAGTATTTTAGAAATTCAGAAAAGGGTGTCCTTGATTATTCTTCAGGTGGAGGCTGAGCGACAAGCCAGCAAGGAAGAAGAAAACAAAGCCAGTGAGGAATACATACAGAGACTGCTGGCCGAGGAGGAGGAGGAGGAGAAGAGACAGACGGAAAGAAGGAGAAGTGAGATGGAGGAGCAGCTGAGAGGGGATGAAGAACTGGCGAGGAGGCTGAGCACCAGCATTGTAAGTTTGGACAGACATACTGCCACCACAACAGTTAGAAGTCTTTTAGGATATCTTTGTTCTACTAACAGGAAAAAAGCTTTTGGTTTGTTTGTTTGTTTGTTTGTTTTTAATTTGTGAGTATATACTGCCTGCGTTCAGGTGTCCCCAGGGCCAGAAGGGCATCAGATCCACCTGAATCACAGGCAGTTGTGAGCCACCTGACATGGCTGATAGGAAGTGACTCTAGAAGGGCAGCGAGTGATTTAAACCTCTAGGTGTAGATCTCACAGAGGCCCGCCGCCTCTGCTTCCCTCTGAGTGCTAGTAGTAAGACTGTGTGCGCCACTCCCAGCCCAGCATTTTCATGAATGCAGCATTTTGTGCATTGTTGCATATTCACTGTAGTAGGGTACATATTTACCAGGGTCAGGGTTATGGGTTAAATCTCGGACAGGCAAATAAGTTATCCCCTCAACCAGATCCTGTTTTATTTTAGCATTTATTTAGTGTATGGGCACATGAGTGGCAGTCAAGAGGACAGATTGCAGGAGTTGGTTTTCTCTTCCTCCTGTGTGGGTTCTGGGATCAAACTCAGGTCTCCGGGTACGCAGGCAAGGGTGTTTACCCCTTGAGCTGGCTCACTGCTCCTCCTCGCCTCGTCCCTAAGTAATATGTTGTTATCTTACTACTCAATTATTGCTTATAAGAAAAATGAAAGGCAAGGTGGGAAAGCATATGCTAAGCTCTAAGGATTTTAGGACCTAGTGGCTTAAAAGAGCCTGGGATGGAAGCCGACGCTGTAGCACATGCTGTGGCAGTGAGCTGTATACTTAGGTTTCTTTTTAAATAAAATCCCTGGGGTGTGGGGGGGGGGCTATAATGATGTTTAATTTCTTTCCTACTTTTGAAAAACACACCTGAGAATATATTTTATAAAAATAAAGTATACCTAGAATTTTTAAAAAATGACTCTTACCATTTGTAATGTACTTAAGCTTTGTGATCTATCCCCCTTTTGTTGTATAGCCTTTCCTCAGTTTGAGTTAAAATTTAGAAAGATATATCATCAGGAAATTAAATTGACCAGCTCTGGGTTAATCCTAGCACTTTGGGAGGCTGAGGTAAAAGGATCACTGCAATTTCAAGGCCAGTATGAGCTACATGGCTGAAACCGTGTCTACAGTCATTTAAAGCAGAAAGTGGGGGAAGGGAGGCAAGGAAGGAGAGAGTGATAGTCAGGTGTAAGAGTAGGATAATGAGTGGGGTTGAGATGGAGACACTGGAGAAGGGAATTTGGAGTTACTTGGACCTGCAAATTCTGGTTTTCACATGAAGTCAGAGTAGATTTATTGAAGTTTTAGGGTAATTGTTTATTATAAAATTTTAGAGATGGGTAAACAATTATGACTTATTTCTGTATAATAACTTTTGCTCCAGATATATTCTTGGCTCTTTAAATAATATTTTCCACAACAGAGTAAGGTAGCTATAATTACATGAGACTGTCAGGCTGACAAGGTGGCTCAGCAGTAAGGAATGCTGCTTACACTTGCAAAGAACCCAGGTTTGATTTTTTTAGCACCTACATATCAGCTCACAGCCATTTCTAACTCTGGTTCCAGGGTCTCTGGCATCCTCTTCTGAACTATCAGGCATGCACGTGGTACATAGACATATATGCTGGTAAAATACCCATACACATAAAATAAGCAAATTAAAAATAAATAAATAAATAAACCATGAAATTATTGGCTAGGAGATTATTTAGAAAAACTTGAATAGGCTTAATTTTGTTTATAGAGGTATACCTCTATATCTCAATTAATTTTGGGAGCTAAGGATAGTCACATCTACATAAAATAGCATAGCTTTGCATATAACCTAAACATATCCTCCTGTATTTTTTTTTAAGATTTATTTATTTATTATATATAAGTACACTGTAGCTGTCTTCAGACACACCAGAAGAGGGCATCAGATCCCATTACAGATGCTTGTGAGCCACCATGTGGTTGCCGGGATTTGAACCCAGGACCTCTGGCAGAGAGCAGTCAGTGCTCTTAACCACTGAGCCATCTCTCCAGCCCCTGTATATTTTCTTAATTTCACTACATTTATGTATTTGGTGTGTATGTGTGCACATGAGAATGCACTTGCACTGGAGATCAGTAGACAACTTGTGAGAGTTGGTTCTCTATCTTACTGACCATGAGATGGAACTCTGGTTGTCAGACTTAGTAATGAGCAGCTTTAACTACTGATCCATCTTGCCTTCCATGGACTGTAAATCATTCCTTATGATCACGTCAATGGTATATGGATGCCTGTTGCAAAATAAAGACTAGGAAATAAAAATTAAGTAAATACATACTCAGTAGTCTGTAAAGAACTTACAGAATTTAAGTGAGGGACTAGAGTGATTAAGAGTATTGACTGCTCTTCCAGAGGACCCAAGGTTCAATTCCTAGCACACATGGCAGCTTATAACTCTCTCTAACTCTATTTCCAGGGGTTCTGATAACTTCAACATACATACAAGCAGGCAAAACACCAATGTACATAAAATAAAAATTATTTGTCTTAGTTGGTGTTTTGCTGCTGAGAAGAGATACCATGACCAAGGCAACTCTTATAAGGACAAAATTTAATTGGGGCTGGCCTACAGGTTCAGAGGGTCAGTCCATTATCACCAAGGTGGGAGCATGGCAGCATCCAGGCAGACATGACACAGGAGGAGCTGAGAGTTCTACATCTTGTTTGGAAGGTAAACAGGAAAAGACTGGTTTCCAGACAGCTAGAACGAGGGTCTTAAAGCCAGTGACACACCTACTCCCATAAAGCCACACCTTCAAATAGTGCCATTCCATGGGCCAAGCATATTCAAACTACCACATTATTTTAATTTTTTTTTCTTTTAAATGTTTATTGGCTATTCTATATATTTACATTTCATATATTGTCCTCTTAAAATATTTTTAATTAAAAAGAATATTTTGAGTTAATACAATTCAAAGCTTTTTATTTCATCAAATTTTTTAAAATAAAATATCTTTGTATGTGCTTCTTGTTACTGAAGAACAGTAACTACGAGAGAAATATCTTGGCATCTCCTCTGAGTTCCAGAAAGTCAGATCCAGTCACAAACAAGTCACAGAAGAAAAATACAAACAAACAAAAAAACCTTGGAGATATTCAAAAGTAAGTGAATATGGCTGTCATTTACCCACTGACTGTCTACTGTATGTCTGCCTTTGGGTTGTGTTCATATTGACGACCAAATCTGTTTAAGGTTTGTTAATGAGCTTTCATTTTGTCTTTTAAAGATTTATTTACTTTTTTATGTGTTTAAGTGTTTTGCCTGCATGTAAATGCATAGAATGTAATGTGTGCCTGGTGCTCTCAGGTGCCAAAAGACAGCACTGGACTCCCCAGTACTAGTTATGGATGTCTGTGAGGCATAGTGTAGGCCCCGGGAACTGACCCTGGCTCCGTATCAGGCAGCACACACGCACGCCTGCTGCATCATCTTACCAAAGCACTCAGTGGCACACATGCCTTTAATCCCAGTATTCAGGGGGCAGAGGCAGGCAGACCTCTGTGAGTTGAAGACCAACCTGGAATACAGAGCTAGGTCTAGAATTGTTCTAGTTCTGTGTAGCCCAGGCTACACAGGAAACCCTGTCTTGAGAAATAAAACAAATTAAGAGCAGTAGAGGTAGTTTAGTGGTTAAGAATACTAGTTGTTTTTCAAAGGACCCAAGTTCAATTCTTGGATTTAAATCGGGTACAGTGGCTTATAAACCACTCAGGAAATACCATGCACTTTTCTGGCTTCTACAGACTATGAACACATATAGCATACAGTCATACAAACATACGTACATAAGTAAAAATTAAATGAATCTTTAAAAAATGTGGGCTGGAGCTGAGCATAGTGGGACATCTAGATGTACATTACTTTAATCCCAGCACTTGGAGGCAGAGGCAGGTGGATCTCTGGGTTCCAGGACAGCCAGGGCTACACTGAGGAAAGGTGTCTTGAAAAACCCAAACAAAATCTTCTATTTTGTTTTTTTGTTTATTGATTTGGTTTGGTTTTGATTTTTCAAGACAAGGTTTATTTGTGTAGCCTTGGCTGTCCTGGAATTTGCTCCGTAGATCAGGCTAGCCTTGAACTTATAGAGATCCACCTGCCTCTGCCTCTCAAGTGTACCACCACTGCCCAGCTAAAATCTACCCCGCCTTCCATTTCTTTTCTTTTTCCTGCTAGCCTGGTCTATAAAGCAAGTTCCAGGACAGCCGGGACTGTTACACAGAGAAACTGTCTGATGAAAAGAAAAGGAACTCTTTTTAAAGTAAGCAATGAGGACTAACAAGGTAGCCTCATGAAAAAAAGCTTGCAGTACCAGCCTGGCAATCTGTGTTCCCTAGAACCCGAGAACAGCGGAGAAAGAACTGACTCCACAAAGTTGTCTTTGTCATGCATGCATGCATGTGCACACGCACATGCACGTACTGTGGCAGTCATGTGATAGTAAACATAAAATCCCTTATATACACACAGTAATAAACAGTAAGATATGAGAAACTGAAGTCTGTATAAGGAGAGAGATGAAGAAGAGGCCCTGTAGGGAGGGAACTTTATAACCAAACCTCCCCTCAACACAACATTAAACCAAGTAGTGTGTTTGTGAAGTGCACCAATCTCAACAGTATTTCCTAGGGAATTTCTGCATGTCAGAATAACCCTTTGGAATAAGATATATTTGCACAAATGCCAAGTGTTGGGGTATATGAACCACTACGCTTGTAAGACAGAGGCAGGTAGAGCTCTGTAAATTCAAGGCCACCCTAGTCTACGTGTGGGTCTTCAGCACAGTGAAGGCCCTGTCTTTTGAGACCTTTCAATAGAACAATATCTCAAAAAAAAAAAAAAAAAAAAGAAGAAAACCTTTTTCCAAACTGTCCTTCAAATTTATGGCCTTTTTTTTTTCCATTAATTGTTATTCCATGCATATATGTATTCTTATATACATATACATTCCTAAATACAGTCTGATCCGTCTGTACACTGTTACTTGTATGTGTGTTTTCAGCACTGATCATTTGATACTGTTACTTTTGGGCTCCCCTGGAGAAGAGGATTTTTTTCCACTATCAGCATTGCTTGGTTGCTTGTAGTTCTTTGTTTAGGGTCCAGGCCTTGTGGGCTTTCCCCCACCTACTTTGGCATGTCAAAGCTAAGTAAATTATA
The DNA here is from genome assembly GCF_963924665.1 of Micromys minutus. Taxonomy (NCBI): domain Eukaryota; kingdom Metazoa; phylum Chordata; class Mammalia; order Rodentia; family Muridae; genus Micromys; species Micromys minutus. Next base: position 60,434,721 of record NC_137976.1, on the reverse strand, counting down.
ATCTCAAAAAGAAAAATAATACACACAAAAAAAAGTTTTGTCATTCACTCTGGCCTTTTTCAGTGATATTCCTTTCCCATGCATTACTATTCTTTCATAAACTGGGTTTTTTGTTTTTTGTTTTTTTGTTTTTTTTTGAGACAGTCTCTCTTCTCGGTAGCCCTGGCTATCTGGGAACTCACTCTGTAGACCAGGCTGGCCCCAAGTTTAGAGATCAGAGGCAGACAGATCCACCAGCCTCTGCCTCCTCCACCTCTACCTGCTGAGTGCATTACCACTGCCTGGCCATAAATGATTTCTTTCATGCCTCTTATATATATTCCTGATCTTTAAAGGACTATGGTTGCTTTTTAAAAGGATGCTTTGAATTAGGTATAATTGATTCATTTAGTCCTACTTACTCAAAAGGCTAAGTAAGACAGGAGAACTTGGAATTGAGCCCAGCTCAGACATTGTAAGGGACATGGTAAGTCCTTGTCTAAAAAGGAGAAGGCATAGGTTGTAGAAATTCATGTTTAGCAGTTGGTAGCAGTGAGTGTGGTGGAATGCTGTAGATCCCTTTAACGCTTCACATTGTCAGGAGGGCCTTAAGGGCTGCTTCCTGCAGCCATCTGGAAATCGAGTTGTCAGGAGGATAATGAAATCCTCTCATCTAAATGTTGGGGTGTCAGATGCCTCCATGGTTCATGGAGTTGAAAGAAGAGCTTATATAATGTGTCAGCTCTTGGTTTGTACTAACTGCATCAATAAACCTTTTTTATATCATAGGAGAGAATTAGTTTAAAATGATAAATAGCTATTAACATGCATGAGAACCTGGGTCCTTGCTGGAAGAAACAATAAAAGCCATTTTACACTTCTATTTTAAGAAAAAATAATAGCCAAATTTTCTGTCAAGTCATAATAGCCTCCTAAAATAACGATTTATTATTATTGTTTTGTTATTTGCTTATTTTTTGAGATAGAGTTTCTCTGTGTAGCCCCAGCTGTCCTGGAACTCAGGCTCCCCTTGAACTCAGGTACTCTGCCTCCTAAACACTGGGATTTAAGGTGCACACCACCACTACCCAGCCTAGAATGATGTTTTTGTGACTTTTGAGAAACTTTATGGTCTTCCACTATTTGGTCCTATCAACCTTTTAAACCCTTTTCAAGAACTCTGAGATATTTAATATGACCTTTTCTTCCTTTTTTGTTTTTCCACTAAAATACAGTCATGAATCCCTTACCCTCCTCCATCCCCTGCAGTGTTATGCAGTAGGAAACTTGGACCTCCCGTGTGCTAGCTAGGCAGTCTGGCTGTCCTGGAATACTCAGGGTTTCAAATTTTATCTTAACATTGGCCTGAGACCTAGAGATGCTTCAGTAAGGTAGCTAGCAAACATAACCTTCAGGCATAAGTGGTTCATCAACCTTGTACCATATTGAATTTTTTTAAGACATTAAAGATTACTAAAAACTTTAAACATTTTTTGTTTGTTTGTTTAAAGATATTTGTTACCTAAGTTGAATCCTGAGACAGCGTGGGCATATAAAGCTCTGCATGAAGAAGACACCTGCAAGTCTAAGGTATGCCAGTGCTCAGAGGAGGGGCATCCATTCCTGCCTGCATTACTAAGACCTGTGCTGTCTTGGCTCACTTTTCTCTAATGGACCTGGGCCAATAGATAATTTTGTCTCTGTTAGTAAATACACAAACAAATGAGCTTTTCTGTTCCCAAGTTAAACTTTCTCTTTTCTTTTAAGATTTTGATTTATTTGTCTTCTATTTATTTACTTTTTAAAACATTTATTTAATGTATGAGTGTTCTGCTGCATATACATCTGATGCCAGAGAGGGCATCAGATCCCCTTATAGATGTTGTGAGCCATCATATGGCTGTTGAGAATTGAACTCAGGACCTATGGAATAGCAACCACTGCTCTTAACTACTAAGCAATCTCATTGGTCCCTATTGATTTATTTTTAATTGTTTTATTTTGAGATTTTGAATTTTTTCTTTCAAAAGATACATGGTTTCTCTGTGTTGCCATGGCTGTCCTGGACTGGCCCTGTATACCTCCTGCCTTTGTCTCCTGAGGACTTTGTTTTTATGTGCATTGGTATTTCACCTGCATGTATGTATGTTGTGAGGGTGTTGTATCCCTGGAACTAGAGTTACAGACAGTTGTGAGCTATCATGTGGATATTAAAAATTAAACCCTGATTCTTGGGCTGGAGCCATGATTCAGCGGTTAAGAGCTGTCTTAAAACAGCTACAGTGTACTCACATAAAACAAATAAATAAATCTTAAAAAAAAAGAAAGAATTATGGTAAATAGGTTGTGATATTTGCTACCATCAAGAAAGAGAAGGAAAGGTGGGGGAGGGGGCAGTGGTGTTGAGAATCCCTTATTAGTAATATGTGATTGTGTCCAGTGACCATTCATCTATCAGTGGAGCTGGCTTATGTTTTTACTTCATATACTCAGGATTTTTGTTTTCTACAGGAAACGGACAGTAGCGACATGAAGAGCCCTGTGTTGCAAGGCATAGAAATTGAAAACAATATGCCAACACTTTCTCATCAGATCTGCTTAGAAACTCAAGAACAAGGTCTGGAGTCTTTGGCAGAGTTACCTGTGTCATGGTTATGTGTAAAGGACACTGGACAGTGCCTTGAGGGGAAAGTTGAAACAGTACCAACCGATCCCGATGCCTTATGCATTGTAGATGACGATGGACCTAGAGCCACAGTTTCTTACGATAATGAAGCTGCAGCTCAGCCTCCTAGCAAACCAGAAAATGAAGAGTCCTCTGTGTCAGGTGTGACCCAGGTAACTGGGGGCAACAGAGTCCCAGCGGAAAGTAAAGTGTATCACTTACTAGTTGGAAAAGAGATTTCCAAAAGAGAAAACCAGGAATCTATGTTTGAAGAAGTCGTGGATCCATGCTTTTCTGCAAAAAGAAGGAAAATATTCATCGAATCATCCTCAGATCAAGAAGAAACTGAAGTGAATTTTACACAAAAACTGATAGATTTGGAACGTATGCTTTTTGAGAGACATAAGCAAGAAGAACAGGACAGGTTGTTAGCATTGCAACTTCAGAAAGAGGTAGACAGGGAACAAATGGTGCCAAACCGGCAGAAAGGATCCCCAGATCAGTACCAGCTGCGCACATCTTCACCCCCAGACAGGCTGCTGAATAGACGGAGGAAGCATTCCAAAGACAGGAACTCCCCAAAGCAAACTACTGCAGATGATTCAAAATCCCAGAGGAGAACAAAAGGTGAATATTGGGAACCCTTTAAAAGCACATGGAAGGGTTCAGTTAATGGAACAAAGATGCCAACTCCTAAAGATAATTGTAATGTATCTAAAAGTGCCTATCCCCTACAGCATTGTAATTCACAGAAAAGCATTGTTCAAATGTTTCGGAGATAACCAGGTGAAGCATGGGGAAAGAGATCTATAATCAAGTAAAGCTGTAGTGCAAAGCCAGCTCTCCTGTCATGAAATCCTGAGATGCCATTAGTTTGTGCACAGTAAGCACACTTATTCTCTTTCAGTTGTGGTTACAAAGGAAAAATTTACAAATGTGTTTCTGCAAAAGTCAGTGATAAGGAAACATCCTTGAGAACTGTTTCCATTGTTGTCAATAACTGCTATGTTCTAAGTGTGACATCTTAAATCTTAGGTATAAAAACCCTTGGTCAGGACATCTTCAGGTGCCATCTCCCTTTCCAAAAAGTTTATAACCTCTTTTTTTTTTTTTAATTAAATGAATGGGTAAGGAGTCCACACAGGTATCTTCCATAACACCAATAAGTTCCCACCCTAGTTTTAATTCTAAGCATTTAGCATTTCCTTTGATTTAAAATGGATTAGTATCAACATCAATTAGTTACAAAAATGCTGCTAGATTGTTAATGCAGAAGGGCTTAAGAGTGGCATGTGCTGAGTGGTGGATTGGGAGTTAGGGGAATCCCTGGAACTGAATGGGTAATCAGAAACTGGGTCCCGAGTGGGCACTGGATTTCTTGTGGCAGAACATTCTCCTTAATCCCTTTGCTAAGTGGCAGAAAATACTTAGAGTTTATAGCTTTTCATCCCATGGCATCTTGGTGTGAAATGGCAAATTTTTTATTGATCTCTTCTAGGAAAAAAATTATTTTAAGAAAATTATACTGTGCTCTGCTGTTGAACACTTGGCATCACCATACTTATTGCTTACTGGCTCAGACTCATGCGTGTGAGCGCACGTGGATGGGAAGTGGTGTGTGGGGGTTTGTCTTTGATTATCCTGGGATACAGACGAAACTGAAGTCATCTTGTCAAGTTGAGCTTCTGCTATCATCTTTTGTTAAGACAACTTAGCTAGCTGTAGTTTCAGGAGAATTTCTCTGGTGTCCTGGTTCCATTTATGTCCTGTGAACACAATAAACTGTCCTAATGCAGTGAGTGTGGCTCTCTCTCCACATTTTTGTCATTTGAATTTTTTTGTCCGAGTTTTGAGACCTTTTTTTTTTTATGTTTATCTTGGCAAAAGTTTTCTCTAAAAGCAGTTTAACTTAATGCTTTAAGGAGACAGTGTTAGAACTTCAAATTAGAAATTATCACATTGAGTCTTTGTGGAATAGTTCATGACCAAAAAAGGAATAAGAGAAACATTTCAATCTGATATAATGAGAATTTATATATTCGCCACTAGTTTGTCCTAATTGTAGTTGTTTTCAGATTTTTAGTTTCTCTGTTAGCCTTTCTGTTATTCTTATTGTTGGTGCCTTTGTGTTAGAAAACAGTAGATTTTTAAAAAATTGGTCATTAGTGAACTGCTTTTTCCTCATTTTTGTTGGAAAATACTTAATATTTCAGTATTAAAGCTGTGCAGATTGGGATAAAAAAAGACGCCTGGCATGTGGCACAGCCTAATCATTCCTAGCACTTTAGAGGCAGGGGGATCTCTGACTTCTTAAAAGAATTTAAAATATGATTAATAAAATTGATTTTCATGTTTATTTTACTACACTTTTACTAAAAAAAAAAAAAAAATGGCTACAAACCAGATAGTTTGTATCAAGGCTAAGGCAGGAATTTGGTAGCCAACCTTGGCTGCATATTAGACCTTGTTTATGGTGCTAGAGGGGAAACCCACAGCCTCACATATACTAGGTGAGCGTTCTCTCTGAGCTACATTCCCAGCCCACATGAGGGAAAGTCTATCTCAAAAAGAAAAAATATTTGGCTACATAAAAACTAGACATAACAAAATTCCATAAAACGTAACATGGCTGCTTGGCATAGTACCATACTCCCTTTATCCCCACTCTTAAGAGGCAGGCAGATCTCCGAGGTAGAAGGCAGCCCGGCCTACACAGAGACCCTGTCTTTGCATTCATTTACTGTGAGGGCTGGTGACTGTACTGCAGCGTGTTTGAAGAGCTGGTCCTTCCAACATGAAGGTTGTGGGATTTTACTAGGAAGCCATCTTGCTGCTCCTGCAAGGCATTTTTAATGAAGTTTTAAGTGGTAGGGTTAAGAGAAGGAAAGGCACACAGGAAGAGAAACATGAGAGCTTCTCAAAGTCATCTCTTTAATACTTTGGAATTCTGAATTATGTTAAAAATAACTAGTAAAAATAGCCTTAAATGTTCTTAAAATATTTCATGGTGCCCATAAAGCTCAGCCTGTACGATTCCATGTGACTTTTTGGTCTTGCTTGGCTTTTTTTTTTTTTTTTTTTTAGGGTATGCTCTACATATGGGTATTAAATGATGTCATTTTCATACATGGGTGTAGTGTATTTTGATCCTACTTACCCATCCTGGCTCCCCCCTTAACAATATAGCACAATCTGGCCTTGACCTTGCTTCAGCCTTTGTGCAACTGCATCAACCACCACAACCAGGTAGTTCTTAGAATTTTAAACTAGAAATTTTCAGCGTGAAAAAAAAATAGAGCATTGACTTTTTTTGAATTATTTTGCTTTTATTTTATTTTACTTTTATCATTTGAAACGGAATGTAAGCTTTCCCGGTAGGGTTGTGGCAGACCTACGGTCCTGTTGTGAACAAAGAAAAACTGGATTCAAAACAGAGCAAGGCAGCAGTGGCGCAGGCCTTTAGTCCCAGCTCAGGCTGCTGGGGGCCAGCCATCCGTAGTCCCAGGCCTTCTGGACTACACAGAAACCCTGTCTCGGGAGGGAAAGAAGAGGCGAAGCTGGAGCACAGCAGTTGTGTGCTCGCCTGATAGTCCCAGGGTCTTCGCTTCCACACTAGTTATTACTCGACAGGGTGAGGGGGGAAGTGGTGGGAGCACCTGGTTCACAACTTAGACTGGGCAGGAAGATCAGAGGTTCTAGGCTACTCGGAGTTGGAAGCTAGCCTGAGATTTATAGCTCCTCTGCCCTGGAGTTCTCCTTAGGCCAGCGTCTCAAAAATACGAACTGAACAACTTCCCTATTGTTATTTAGACAGTAACAACTACTCAAGAGAGAAGAGTTTGGTGGAACTACCTGCAAGCTGGACAGGAAGTTCCTTGGATGCAGCTTTAGTAAGCCCATTCTGGAGTGAGCTTTTCAGTGAGCAAGTCAGCAGCAGCTGCCTTGAGTCACGGTGTGTCTGTGAGCAACCTCTCCTTACCCACGCTCCTGTAGGGAACCTTAAAAACCACTGGCTCACAGAACAAAAACCATTAACAAAGCACAATCTAAAACTAGGTCTACAAGAAAATAGAAAATTTTGACACAGCTGGGTGTGGTAGCCCACACATTTAATTCCAGCACTCTGGAAGCAGAGGCAAGTAGATCTGCAGAGCTCTAGGCCATCCTTGTCTCCACAGAGCTTCCAAGCCAGGCAGGGCTGGAGACAGTGCTGTATAATGAGGTCTTGGTTTATGTTTTGTTTTTTAAAAGCAGGGGCTGGAGAGATGGGTCATCAGTTAAGCACTGGCTGCTCTTCCAGAGGACCTGGATTCAATTTTCAGCACGCACATGGCAGCTCACAGCTGTAACTACTCTGGCCTTCCTGGGCACAGAAACACATGGAGGCAAAAACACACTTGTAAAAGTAAAACTGAAACCACAGTGAGTAATCAATCTCCTGGCTAAGGAGGTGATGTTGGAGCCAAGGAGATTGTTACAGCTCTGATTGATAGGCTTCCAGAATGCTGGAATTAAATGCATGGGCTACCTCACTTAGCTATATCAAATTTTGTTTTCTTGTAGACCCAGTTTTAGTTTTTGCTTTGTTAATGGTTTTTGTTTTTGCATGTTATATTAATCAGGGTTCTTTAGAGTCACAGAACTTATGGGTAGCCTCTGTATAGTAAGGGGATGGTAAATTACGGTCCAACTCCCCAACAATGGTCAGCAGCAGCTGTGAATGGAAGTTCAAGGATCTTGCAGTTGCTCAGTCCCACAAGGCAGGCAGGTGAAGAATCTCCTTCCAATGTCTTTATGTAGGTCTTCAGCAGAAGGTGTGCCCCAAATTAAAAGTGTGTACCATCACGCCTGGGTTTGGGACTTGCTTTCCTCTGGAACACAGGTATTGAAGATCTGAGGGGAGAGGTATCCTGGCTGTTGAGCCAAGGAGTACCACGAAGTCACACTCCACAACAAATCTCACACAAGATACTTTATTGGGAGAGACACAAGAGGATGGCTGCCTCTGCTTGGGCAAAAGGCAGCAGGGAATGAAGAAGACAGGCTTATACAGCGTTTGTCTGTCTGTACACACACACACACACACACACACACATTTTTTTCTGGGCGGGTATTGGTAGAATTTCAAGTCCTTAACTTTTGGGATGTCCAGGGATTGATGGTTTTTGTTTTGTTTTTTGAGCTCAATGATTGGTGGGTTTTCAAAGCCAGGAAGTGAGCTTGGATTTTATACCCCATAGGAGAACACTAAAACTAACTGTAATTGAGGAAGAAATGTATTGCTTCCTAAGCTATCAGGAGCTCAGGGTGTAGGAGAGGACGGACCCTGAAAACCTCTGAGGAGGAAATACTTCCACTTGCAGACGAGCTGGAGGACTTTGAAGGATGGGGTCAGACTGGCACCACTGTAGCACTAAGAAAACCAAATGAGCTAGAGGTGGCTCTGCTCTCCCAGAACACAGGACAGCTCACAACTCCAGGGCCCAGTTCCAGGGAATCCACCACCTCTTCAGTGTCTACAGACTGCACACACACCGCATACACATAAACATAAAATGTAAATAACATAAAACCCTTTTCTCGGGCTGGAGAGATAGATCATCGGTTAAGAGCACTGACTGCTCTTCCAGAGGTCCTGAGCTCAATTCCCAACAACCACATGGTGGCTCATAACCATCTGTAATGAGATCTGATGCCCTCTTCTGGTGTATCTGAAGACAGCTACAGTGTAGTCATAAAATAAATAAATCTTAAAAAACAAACAAACAAAAAAAAAATAAAAAAACAACTTTTTCTCTGGGTGGGAGGCAAAACAGGGTCTCATGTAGCCAGGGTGGCCTAGGACTTGCTATATATCCGAAGATGACCTCAAACTACTGATTCTTCTATCAAATGTTGGGATTATAGCTGTGTGCGATGACCACACCTGGATTGCCTTTTTTCCCCCTTTAGTATTTTGAATTTTAATCTAGCAGCCATTTACTTCTATCAATTTTTTTATTTATTATTTTTGTTTTTCAAGACAGGGTTTCTCGGGCTGGAGAGATGGCTCAGTGGTTAACAGCAACGACTGTTCTTCCAGAGGTCCTAAGTTCAAATCCCAGCAACCACATGGTGGCTCACAACCATCTGTAATGAGATCTGATGCCTTCTTCTGGTGTGTCTGAAGACAGCTACGGCGTACTCACGTTCATAAAATAAATAAATCTTAAAAAAAAAAAAAAAGAAAAAAGGATTTCTTTGTACAACCCTGTCTGTCCTGATACTCACTTTGTAGACCAGGCTGCCTTGGAACTCAGTTATCTGCCTCTACCTCTCTTGTGCCGGGATTAAAGGGATGTGCCACCATACTCAGCTTGAAATCCTGTTCTTTATAGAAAGCCAAAGCAAAGACGTCTGGGAGTTACTTTAAATCAGAAATTTAGAATTCCATCTTTGAGCTAATAAAAAGAGGAAAACAAAACACAGGTGTTTTGTTAAGATGTCTGGAAACCTATTTCTACTTACAGTCTCTTGTATCCTAGGATGTTCTTGAACTCTAGGTAGTTTAAGATGATTTTTTTTTTAAAAGATTTATTATATTTATATGATAAATTGTAGCTGTTTTCAGACACACCAGAAGAGGGCATCAGATTCTATTATAGATGGTTGTGAGCCACCATGTGGTTTGTTGGGAATTAAATTTGGGACCTCTAGAAGAACATCCTGTTTTAGGGATGATCTTGATCCCCCTGTAAAGCCCAACTAACTCTGTTGTTGTTGCTATTGTTATTTTGAAGAAATTCCATTTGTACAAGACAAGGGGGCCTAAATTCCAATTCTAGGAAGAAAATCATAGAATCCTCCTAAGCAATCATTCTATGGTATTCTACCCCCCCCCCCCCAGCAACAGCCAATCAGGCTACAATAGCAGGGTCAAGGTACATACTGATAATTTAAGACATCCTGAAGATAGAGAATAGATAACTTAGGCATCCTGTTTGTCAGGTGGTAATGCAGTTTTTAAAATATTAACTTTCTGACCCGTGTGGAAATTCCTCAAGCTTGCTGTAACCACAATAAATACCCTGCACCCTTAGACTTGGGGCTCTCTCTGGCCCACTGAAACAGCAGCAGTGAGAGACCTTATGTGTTTACATCGATTAGCTTTGGAGTACCTGTAACTTGGGCATAACTCCTATTCTATGGACTCAACACAGGGCTTTGTACACATGCAAGCACACTATTGTAGATTTATGTTAAGGTGGGAGAGAGAGGCGAGGAAAAGTCAAGGAGCAGAAGTGGAGGCAGGAGGGAGATTCTGGGAGGAATCAAGATGGAGCTGGAGAAGGAGATCTAGATCCAGGTGGTCACAATTGGCAATAGGTAGTTGTGAATATTTTTAAAGGTTTCTATAGGTCTTTTTATCTCATATAGAAGGGCAGTTTGTATCTTTGTCTATTGGATATAAGCTTATCGTGTAGAGAGTTTGTGGACTGAGAATTTAATATGTAAATTACCAGGGTTTGGAGTCATGTTTTGTGCTGGACAGTGGAGGAAAGGAGCACGTTGGGTCGTATCCACGTGGAACAGAAGCAACAGGGCAGGCAGAGTGAACCGCCTGGGAAGGGAACTGCCTGGAGACAGCAGCTTGTGGACCAAGTGACAGAGTCTGTGCGCTCAGCTCAACACTAGAGCGGCGTCCACGGAGTGAGACCTCGGGGCCCATAAAAGGCTAAGCCATCCATTTAATATTTACTTCCACACACTATCAATGAGCAACATTCTCAACCCAGATGCCTAGAAATATCTAAACCCTCAGGAGGCAGAGGCAGGTAGGTCTTTGAGTTTGAGAATATCTTGGTCTACACTGTGTCAGGTCCCCTGAAAATTCCTTTTCCCAAAGTCTGGCATTTGGGGAAAAGCCAACATTCCTTCGGGGGCTTGAAGATAGTTTCTACTTGGTAAAAGGAATCCTGCTCTCTGGCAAAAGGGATGTGTGGTTCTTCTAAGAACATCTGACTGTGATAACATTAGCATGTTAGCCTCCAGGCTTCCTCAGTTCCAAGTCCCAAGCCCCCACGCAGCTCATAGGCTTCCTTTCCCCCAGGTACCCACTTCCATATAACTCCTACCTCCAACTCTATTGCTCCTCCCTGCCTTCCCAAGGAACAGCCTTGGCAGATTGAAATAACGTTTCCACCCATGGGGCAGCTATTTTGGTTTTCTTTCTTTACTGAGTCCATCCATTCAGTTTGTTTTTTGATACAGGGTCTCTCTGTGCCCCTGGCAGTCCTGGAACTTGTTATGTGAATGAAAACGGGGACATGAGCTCTCCCAGGTATGGTGGAAAAGGGTTTTATTGTACATATGAAGGAGCAAACAGCCAGAGGCATACGGAAGAGTCCAGATTGAACATGGCCAACAGAATATATCTACCATGGGAGAGGGAGGAGATCGGCCAAGAGAACCAAGAGAGTCCATGGGAACCAAGAGAATAAGTAGCCAAAGCAGCTAATTATAGGACTCAGAGCCTGGGGAAGGAAGTGAAGCCCAGTCCTGGGCCGGAGTGATGTAGGGTAGGGGAAGGTGAGGAAGCACACTGATTCCATCTTAGGTTTGAAAGCCATCTTAAAGAAAAACTGAGTTCATCCCCTGTTTAGGATTAAATTTCTCTTTGTCAAGGATTAGGCCTTATCCTGCCTGTCACCTTGACTGCAGATGGTCTGTGTTGCCTGCTCCAGGATATGGCAGCCATGTTTTTGTTTGGAAAAAGCTGTTCTGACCACCTTGGAATCCTACCTTTGTTCACAAGGTTATTATTCCCTCTTGTTATTAGGACTGCCTTGTATGATAACCTTGTTGTTTCTATAACCCCATCCATTTGCTTTCCAAGTCTCCCATTTGAAAATCCCCTACCCCTGAGCTTTGAGGACCCTTATCTTTACCAGGTTCAATGCTGATCTCTCTTTATTTATTTATTTATTTATTTATTTATTTATTTATTTATTTATTATCTGTTTATCTATCTATCTATCTATCTATCTATCTATCTATCTATCTATACATAAGTACACTGTAGCTGTCTTCAGACACACCAGAAGAGAGCATCAGATCTCATCACAGATGGTTGTGAGCCACCATGTGGTTGCTGGGATTTGATCTCGGGACCTCTGAAAAAGCAGTCAGTGCTCTTAACTATTGAGCCATCTCTCCAGTCCCCAATACTGATCTCTTGAACCCTGCTTTGAGGGGAAAACATCCCATGTATACAAATTTTTAAAAAGCTTACTGTAATTCACTGCTTTCTTGAATTAATTTGGTCATGATGATTTGGGTCTGTAGTCTTCTTGGAATCGTTGGGATTAACACAGGGTGAGAAGTGGTGGGAAGAGCCTCAGGTACTGAGTGAGACTTGTTCTGGGATATTTTTTGGGGGGGGGGCTTACACAAGCAAACAAAAATGCTCTCCTATCCTGACAAGATGGGGTGACATAATGTGTGGGAAACTGAGGCTCATTTACCTACTTCCAAGAGAGGGAAGACTTCAGTATAGCTCAGTTAAGGACAGGCATGGTAGTACACACCTTTAACCCCAGCTAGGTAGGTAGAGGTAGGCATATTTCTATGAGTTTTGGGTTAGCCTGATCTACATAAGTGAGACCTTGTCTCAAAAGCAAATATAGTTAGAGAGATGAGAAAGCTCAACTGTTGAGAGTACTTGTTCTTGCAGAAGACCCAGATTCAGTTCATAGCACCCAAAAGGAGGCTCACAGCCATCCATAAATCCCACATGTGTGTGCATTGCATGTGTCAAGTCCCTCTCACATAGCTACATTCCAGGAATTCTACAACCTAGAGCAGTGAGCCTTTCCTCCTTGGAGCAGCGGCCCCTAGCCCTTTTCTCCTTCATTTTCTATTTGCCATTTCTTTTTCAGTTCGCTGTTAAGAAAATGTCTGCCTTGTCCAGCTGCTTCAGTTGTAGAGGTGTCTAGGCACGGGGGACCTGGTTACCAGACAGGCATGAAAAGTGGTAAGGCTGAATGAGCTCAAACCCTGGGAATCTTAGAATGGAGAAGAGCTGGAGTGGAGCCATTCCCTGCCTCTCATCTGCTCTGGAACATATAACCATGACATACCACTAAGCACTGTGGGGCAAGCAGCATAAACATCTGGAGTTGTTCTCCATGCTAAGGAGGTATTTAGATGGCCCTGAGCCAAAAGGTATTTAATCCCTGGACTAAATTGTATGCATTTACATCAACCATCAAATAAAACAGTATAGACAAGAAAGGATTGTCTCAGAGAGCTGCTTCGTTAAGGAATTTCTGTGGGGAATGCCTTCATCTTAAAGAACTGTGCCTAAGGGCTGGAAAGATGGCTCAGTGATTAAGAACACTGACTGTTTTCCCAGAGGTCCTGAGTTCAATTCCCAGCAACCACATGGTGGCTCACAACCATCTGTAATGAGATCTGAATTCTCTTCTGGTGTGTCTGAAGACAATGACAGTGTACTCACATAAATAAAATAAATAAGTAAAAATCTTTTTTTCCCAAAGATTTATTTATTTATTTATAAGTACACTGTATGGGCTGGAGAGATGGCTCAGCAGTTAAGAACACTCACTGCTCTTCCAAAGGTCCTGAGTTCAATTCCCAGCAACCACATGGTGGCTCACAACCATCTGTAATAAGATCTGATGCCCTCTTTTGGTGTGTCTGAAGACAGCTACAGTGTACTCATATTCAATAAATAAATAAATCTTAAAAAAAAAATAAGTACACTGTATCTATCTTCAGATACACCCGAGAGGGCATTAGAACTCATTACAGATGGTTGTGAGCCACCTGCGGTTGCTGGGATTTGAACTCTGAACCTCTGAAAGATCAGTCAATGCTCTTAGCCACTGAGCCATCTCTCCAGCCCATAAATTAAAAAAGTCTTTAAAAAACAAACAAACTGTACCTAAAACTGTTAGGAAGGCCTTCTCTCTTCCAGCCCTTGCTCCCATTCAGACTGGTTTCTGCCTCCCCTCTCCATGTGGCAGGCAGATGCCCTAAGAAAAGATAGATCCAAGGACTCCCAGTATGCAGGTGCCCAGAGAGGAGACCGGGAACCACATTTGTTCCAGACCCTGCTGTTCTGCCCGTGGACCACCATTTTGGACTCCGTTCTGCCTGCCCTGAGCTGCGTGCCAGCGAAGCCCAGCACCACCAGTGAAGAGGCAGGATGCAGAATGACACTCATGGTCTCTTTCTCCTCAGAGATGCAGGCATTGACTAGGATGCTCACCAACAGTGGTATGCGTACAGTTCTGGTATTTATTTTATTATTGGAGAGGGAACATTCATGCTATGGCATACATGTTAAGGTCAGAGGGCACGTTTGTGGGGTCAGTTCTCTCTTACCATCTTTATGTGTGATCTAGGAATCTAACGCAGGCAAACTCAGCCAGAGTCTTTACCTGCTGGCTCTCATAGGACTTTCTGTTTTGTTTGTTGGGAGCGGCTCTCACATAGTTTTAGTTGGCCCAGAACTCCCTCCGCCCTTGTGTAAAACAGACTGGCCTCAAACTCCTTCTGCTCCCAAGTGCTAGGATTGAAGGTGTGCAGCGCCATGTCCTGCTCTGTATATTTTTGTAAAACATCTGTTTAGAGTTTGGCGGCCTGGCTATGGGGATGACTCAGCAGGTGATGGGGATGACTCAGCAGGTGAGAGCACTGCCGGCTCAGCTAGAGAAGAAGAGTTTGATTCCCAGCACCTACCTGTCAGCTCACATCTGTCTGTTTTCTGGTCTCTGTGGGCACAATACATACATGCACAATACAGGCAGGCAACACACCTCTACACATAAAATAAAAATGTTTTAAATTCGTTTTTGAGATTAAAATTACATGGAATTACATCATTTGCCCCTTCCCTTTTATGGCCTCTTTTTTCATTGTTACACACACACACACACACACACACACACACACACACACACACACTGAAAACCAACATTAAATGCTGCAGGCTATTATTATTTCCAGGAGCTAACAAGCCACGTGTTTTCCATCCCTAAACAACTGGTGTGCTTAATCACATGTAGGTGAAAGGAACTTGGGATGTGGGCTTGCCACTGATCGGAAGTAGGCCGGAGCCACACAGACAGGAAATGCGGCAGGATAGATGTTCTCTCTGACTGGACCTGGTGGGAAATACTGTGGCCTTATGGGTATGCCCTTTTGAGCCTCTGCAAAATGTGACTGGTGGCCATTTTCTGGGAATCTGGGAATGGATCCCGCCCAGAGTCCATCATCCTGGCCAGTTTTTAATTAAAGCTTGCTTCAAATTTGGCTCAAATTATGGAGGTAGTCTTATCCTCACTTGGCAGGATTAATAATACATATTCCTAAATACAACCTGCTCAGCCTAGATAGTGTTGCATGTGTGTGTTTTCAGGGCTGACCATTTGGTATTGGATAACCAATTGGTATGCTCTTCCCTGGGGAGACTTCTCAGCATTCCTCAAGTTGCCTGTGGTTCTTTGTAAATGACAGACCTCCTGGGCATAAATATTTAAAATTTTTTTGGTGCCTGAGCTGGACAGTATTGGCACATGTCTTTAATACCAGCACTTGGTAGGCAAGAGGCAGGCTAATCGCTGTGAGTTCCAGGGCAGCCAGGGTTATACAGAAAAAGGCCTCAAAAACCCAACAAACCAAAATAAAACAAAACAGTTGTGGTGACTTATGCATTAACTGTCCTTTGGTATTGTACCTTAATTTCATGGCTGTGGTTTGTGATTTTCCGCAGGACCTTGCACATGGTTATTAAATAAAGGATTTATTGCAAAAATCTTTGGACTCTCCAGAGATGGAGAGTTTTTGAGATGACTCAGTGGGTAAAGGCACTTGCTGCTAAACCTGATGACCTGAATTTGATCTCTGGGACCCATGAGATGGAAGGAGAGAGTGAACTCAGCTCCTGAAAGTTGTCCTCTGACCTCCACACCTAGGCACATATACACAAGACACTCACACAAAGTCAATTAATTAATTTTAAAACAGCAAAGGGGAGGAAGCTTTTGCGTGCTCAGAGAAGGGACGCTTCTTTGAGCTGCAGAGGCACTGACAATGGACACCGAGAAAGATGTTCAGCCACCAAAGCAGCAGCCAATGATATGTATTATGGAGACTGTCACACCGAAAATGAAATAAAATCCAGGGATCCAATCAGATGCAGAGAATGTGGATACAGAATGATGTACAAGAAAAGGACTAAAAGATGGGTGGTTTTTGATGCTCAGTGAAATGGGGGAGCACATCCATACATTTGCCTCATGGATGTCTCTCTTTAATGTACAGCATTTAACTGAGTTTACCTAATGACTACAACTGCACACCAACGACTTCACTTTAGAAATGCAGTTGTAGGTTGATACTTTGTATAAAGGAAATTTTGACTTAATTTACTGTTCTTGTAATTCCTCACATGGTGAAGATTAAAAGCGTTGCCCCCACCAAAACAAAACAATAAAAACTCAAAAAACAAACAAACAAACAAAAAACCCAGAGGGGTTGAGATGCTTTTCTGTTGGTGCTGGGGATGAAGCCAGGCCTTATGCATGCGAACCACTACCAAACTCCCTCCAACATGAAACTGGTTTTCCTTCCGACATTCTGAACCATTTATAGTTATTTTTCTCTTTGAGCCCTTTCTGTTGGGATGTTTATCTTTTTCTTCTCAGGTTCCAGAGAAGTCTTTATATACTGGGAAAATTGACTTTTTTTCTGTAGTGAGTTACAAAAAAATTTCCCCAGGAGAGTAAGATTCCACCATTCTCGGGGAAAGATTGATTTTTTTCAGCCTATATCCATGGTAACAAGTAACACCAGGACAGGGCATAAACCTAGCTAATCAATCAATGACATCTGGGTTTATAGAATTCACCTTTGAAAGCTGAAGGAGGACATGACTGCCCCAAGGTGGGGCTGAGAGGGGCTTTTTGTAGGTATGACAAAGAACAGCCACAGGCATCAGGAAGAGTCCAGACTGAACCGGACCATGAAAGGAGAGGGAGGAAGAGAAGAGCAAGGAGGACGGGATGTCAGGGATGAGAAGTTCTGGGAGGAGCCAGGTCCTGGGTAAGGCTAGAGTTCCAAGCATGCAGTTTGCTATGCTAATAGATACCACGGTCACCCCTTTATCCTGGGTTTCTTGCCTTGGAAGTCCTCACCTTCAGTGATTCATGCCAGGAGCACCCTTCTGAAGCTGACTGCAATCCACTCCTGCTTCATAGTCAAACAAACAATGCTGTGTGGTGTGGCCCAATACCTGGCCTATCAGCAGCTTGCTTTGTGCCGAGTCTAATCACAGTCATTTTGTCTGTCTTTTGTGTAAGTGGTGAATTGAGGTTTAGGATCTTAATTCTGACATTTTTGGCCTCATTTTTACCACCAGTTTTTCATTTCACCTTGCAGAATGTATGTTTATAAGGCCGATTTTTAAAAATCCATGTAATTGATTCTTCTAATGTGGTGCCTGCCTTTAATCCCAGCACCCAGAAGGCAGAGGAAACTCTTGAGTTCTAGGCCAGCCTGAACTACATAGGGAGTTCAAATCCAGCAATGGCTATCTACTGAGACCCTGTCTCAAAACAAACAAACAAACACCCAAAAAAACAACAAAAAAACTTTGAATTTGAAATATTTATTTTCTATCTGTAAGTATTTTGATTGCATGTGTATGCCTGGTACCTGAAGAGCCAAGAGTAGGACACCAGATTCCCTGGAACTGGAGTTACCGATGATTGTGAGCTGCCGTGTGGGTGTTGTAATAGAACCTGATGGAAGGAAAAAGAGAGATGTCCAGTCGTGAGGAAAGCTAATTTTCCTCCCATGGGACACCGATGATGTGTATATAAAAAAAGGAAAAAGACGATGTTCCTAGTTTCAGCACCAATGTTAGGAAAAGGATGAAGAGAGTGGGGAGGGAGAGATATGGCCCATAGAGGTGCAGTGAGGCCTGGGGGAAAGGGAGATGCCTCTGGGGGCTCATGTTGGGAATCCCTTCCCCCTGAGGGACCAGCCACATGACAGTATAGAATAGAGTTTATTCAGGTCATGGGGGAGTTAAGAGGGCAGTAGAGGCAGAGAGAGAGAGAGAGGAATAGAGAAGTAGAGGAGTAGAGGCCAGCCATGAGCACGTGGAGAGGGGCAGGAGAAGGGAATGGGGAGAGGAGGGGAAAGGGGGGAAGAGCAAGAGAGAGAAAGAGTGTGAGAGAGGGCAAGAGAGAGAGGAGGGGGCAAGCAGCCCCTTTAATAGTGTCAGGTAACTAGGGCAGAGCATACCTGGCTGTTGCCAGGTAACTGTGGGGTGGGGTTTACAGAATCCCAACACCTGGGACCTCTGCAAGAAGACACTGTGATCTTAACTGCTGAACCATCCATCTCTCCAGCCCCCTAGCGTTTGGGGTTTTGCTGTTTCAGTTTTGTTGGGAACTGGGAGAAACTGAAGGCAGTGTGGTAGCTGGTAGTGCAGTTTTAGATGGGCTTACTACTACATAGTTCAAACTGGTATGGCTTCACAAACTGCTATTAAAAAATGGTGGTCTGGTTGTTTGATTTTTTTTTCTACTTGGCACAAGCTAAAGTTACCTGAGAAGAGAGAACCACCACAATTGAGAAACTGTCACATAGGATTGGCTTATGGGACATTTACTTAGTGACTGATATGGGAGGGAGGGCCCTGCCCTTTGTGGACAATGCTACCCTTGAGCAGGTAGGTGGTCTTACATGGAATAAGAAAGCAGGCCAGGGGGCTGGAGAGATGGCTCAGTAGTTAAGAGCACTGGCTGCTCTTCCAGAGGTCCTGAGTTCAATTTCCAGCAACCACATGGTGGCTCACAACCATCTGTAATGGGATCCGATGCCCTCTTCTGGTGTGTCTGAAGACAGCCATAGTGTACTCATATATAATAAACAAACAAATCTTTAAAAAAAAAAAAAAAAAAATAGGCTGAGCAAGCCGTGAGGACTGAGCTAGTAAACAGAGTTCCTCTACAGCGTTTGCTTCAGCTCCTGCCTCCAGGCTCCTGCCTGGACCTTCCTAGATAATGGAGCACAGAAATGAACCCTTTCCTCCACAAGTTGCTTTTGGTCATGATGTTTTATTGTAGCAATAGAAACTCTAACTAACCAAACCCTCTGGGTATGTGGGAAGAACGAGGGCTCTGGAGAATAAAGCTCTGCCATCCTTATCAGTCCCCAGTGCTTGCAAGAGGGATTTGTACCTTTAGATCTGGTAGGATGGTTATTGCATCCTGTAATTAGCACTTGGGATGCTGAGGCAGAAGGAGCAGAGTCCAAAGCCTCCCTGGCTCACATAATGAGTTCAAGGTCAGCCTGGCCAACTTAGCTTTGAAACCCTGTTTCAAAAGTAAAAGAAGGGCTGAGAATACTTGTTTAGTATGTGGGGAGCACTGGATTCCAAATCCACCTACACATAAATATGTAGTCTTTAGTGGGCCAGCAAGGTGGCTCCGTGGGAAAAGGTACTTGCCACCAAGCTTGACCCCACGAGCTTGATCTAATTCCCATGTGCCATATGGCAGAAGAGGGAACTGACTTGTCTCTGACCTCCAATGTATGCTGTGGCACATACACGCCTGCCCTTACACATAAAAACTGTTGGGATTCTGTAAACCCCACCCCTCAGTTATCTGGCAGTAGCCAGGTATGCTCTGCCCCAGTGACCTGACACTATAAAAAGGGCTGCTTGCCCCCTCCTTGCTCTCTTGTTCTCTCTCTCCTCTCTTGCTCTTGTACTCCCGCCCCATCCCTCCTCTTCCCTTTCCCTTCCCCCATCTCTCCACATTCTCATGGCGGGCCTCTACTCCTCCCCCCCCCCCACCGTCTCTACCACCCTCTTAACTCTACCATGACTTGAATAAACTCTATTCTGTACTATACAAACATGTAGCTGGTCCCTTCAGGGGAAGGGATTCCCAACATGAGCCCCCCCCCCAGAGGCATTTCTCTTGCCCCCAGGTCTCGACACACTTCCATGGGCCATACCCCCCCACTCTCTTCATTTCCCACTTTCTTCATTCTCGCCTTTTCCTAACATTGGTGCCGAAACCCGGGACGTCATCCTTTTAACAACATTGGTGCCCCGTGACTTTTAATAACAAAACCACCAAACATAAAAACATTAAAGGTAACCTTTAACTATAGTATGGGTGGATGGAGCTTTGTGAGTTCTAGGCTAGCCTGGTCTACATAGACCTAATCCCCTCATTAAAAAAAAAATCTTTAAGATAAGGCAGACATCTCTTATTGACAGCAATTTCCCTTAATCACAGGGAATATAGTACAAGTTGCCAGTAGATGTTTAAAGCTACAGATGCCCACTATTCAGCCTTATACAGACTATATATTATTCCTATACATACAGATTTAACTATAAAACCTAATGCTGCTGACTTCCTGACATGAGATCAGGAGCACTGTTTACTATGACTATACCAAGATCACTGAGATGTGATGGTGTTGTCAAGGCTGGATGTCAGACTACAGCTGAATGCAGGTGTGGTGATTTGTATATGCTTGGCCCAGGCACTGCTAGGAGGTGTAGCCTTGTTGGAGGAGGTGTGTCACTGTGGGTGGGGTGCTTTGAGAGTGCTTCCTTCTAGCTGCCTTTAGATCATGATGTGGAACTCTTGGCTCCTTCTCCAGCACTGTGTCTGCCTGGATGCTGCCATGCTTCCTGCCATGATGAGAATGGACTGATCCTCTGAACCTGGAAGACAGCCTCAATGAAATGTCTCTTTATAAGAGTTGCCTTGGTCACGTTATGTTTTCTCAGCAATGGAAACCTTAAGACAGCAGGAAAGTACAGGACAGCAAGAAAGTACAGGTAAGCTGAGGCAAAAACGAACCATTCCTAAGTCACGAAAGGAGACCCACCTTTTCGTTTTGTTTTGTTTCTTCTGAGGCATGCTGACCAGCCTAGTCTCAAAAGCCTGAGCTTCTGGGCAGTTCTACTGCTTCAGCTTCCCAAGTACCTGGGACTTCTGGCATGCACCACTGAGTCCAGAGAGTCCCAAAGATCCTGTCTGGTTGGTATCAGTTTCACCTCTGTGGTAGACAACTAAGATCCTGAAATATGCCTATTTTAAGAAGGAAGATTACAGATGGCATGACTTTCATTTTTTTTAGTTATATAAAGATGTCAAAGGACTCCAAAGGGAATGACTTAGTTACCCTTTGCTATATAGCCAGTTACACCAAGACGTTGTGGTGTAGCTGGGCCTGGTACAATTCATAAGCTGCACTGGAGACCCCAAGATGCTAGTGGTATCAAGAGTGTGAAACATCTGTCTAGGAAAGCCACAGGCAATGAGTGGAGACAGTGCTGGTGGCTGGCTAGGCCACGGGAGCAGTGCTGACAAAGACCGTCAGAGCTCACATCAGGACTCTTGGGCTAAAAGGTTGATGTGCAGCCTGCTGGGCTCAGTCTTGCTGTGGTCTGACTTCCTACTCTTCTAGCCATTTTGGAATGGTAATGTTTGCACACTGTGCCTTTGTATATTGTGGTTGTGTAGAATACTTCCTTTTTTCTTCCTTCCTCTTTTCTCCCCTACCTCCTCCCCCACCCCCCCCACCCCCGATGGCCTATGTAGGCAAGGCTGGCAGGCCTCGAACCCAAGGCACTCTTCCTAAACCTCCCCTCCTACCGCTGGATTACAGGCATGTGCCACCCACCTGAAGCTTTATCTCAGTATTTCAGGGGCACAGAGCTAAGACTGCCTTGAGCCTCAGAAGAATCTTTGAAGTTAGACTTTTGAAGTATGCTGGGGCTTCCAGAGCTCAAAGGCTAAATACATTTTGCACTGAGATGATGCGGTGGTTTGAGTGAGTTTGTCCCCCACAGTCTTACATGTTTAATGCTTGCTCCCCAGTTAGTGGAGTTATTTGGAAGGATTAAGAGGTGAGGTCTTGCTACAGGAGGTGTGTTCCGGAGTGTGTGTGTGGGGGGTGGACTTGGAGGTTTCAGTTGCCATGCCCAGAGTCTCTTTCTCTGCCTATTGCTTTAAGATCAGGACATAAAGTACCCAGGTTCTATCTACTCCAGTGCCAAGCCTGTTTGCTTCCTGCCATGATCATGAACTAACCTAAACTAGAGGAAGACCTCAACTAAATACTTTAAGAGTTGCCTAGGTCATGGTGTTTCTTCACGGCAACAGAACAGTAACTAAGCCATGAACCTTTGGGGACTAGGGGAACAAAGACAGACTAAACCCTTTAAGACTGTGGGGCAAACAATTCTCTTTTAAGCTCTCAGATGTTTAGATCACAGCATTATAGAAATGACAGATACACTCACCTTTATCCAGGTCTCACCATTATGAGGGTGAGAAACTTTTCCTTTGCTTTTTAAAAAATATTTATTTATTTTATTTATGAGTACACTATAACTGTCTTCAGACACACCACAAGAGGGCATCAGATCCCATTATAGATGGCTGCAGTTGTTAGAAATTGAACTCAGGACTTCTGGAAGAACAACCAGTGCACTTAACCACTGAGCCAACTCTCCAGCTGTGAGGGACTTTTTAAAAAGAAGTAATTTGCATTGTAGTTTTGTCCTCTAACATAATCATTGTCAATGATGTTGGGAAGATAGGTTCTTACTCTGTAGCCCTGGCTAGTGATGAGGCTGGCTTTGAAATCACAGATCTATACACCTCTGCTTCTGAATGTTAGGTTGAATGTTAGACGTGAGCTACCAAGTTAGGCAAATATTTTTGTTATCTTTTGAAGACAAGGTGCCACTAGATACCCTTTGCTGGCCTGGAACTGCTATTAGATCATATTGTCCTTGGTGTACTCCTTTAATCTTTTGTCATTTAGATACCAAGTGTCACCATCCTCTCCGAGTTCTAGCTCTTCTCAGGAAATGTTTAGGAAACCAGATCCTACTAGTTTATAAGTCCTGTGACAGGACCGATAGTGGTTTTCAGAAAAGATGCTGACCAACACATCTCCAGGGCATTTAGAGGACGCCAGTAGTTACTCAGAGACCGTCAGTTAGACACTCCTGTGTCTGTGTGCAGGTGTACACATGCTTAAGGCCTCGGGGGAAATTAATTACAAGTTCAGAATCTCCCTTAGGGGTTCTGGTTCCTGAGGAGATCCAAGTATGAAAACAACTACCTAATCAAATGGTCCACAGCAAATCTGTTCCACACTGGAGTCTGTGTGTGCTAAGCTGTGCTGGTTCCATGGCCAAGGCTCAAGGAATTTTTCCTTGACCCTCAAACACAAGTAAGTCCCTAATTCACATACTACCCAGAAGAGATATTGATGTCATCAGTACCCCTACCTCTAAAAGTTGTAGAACTTAGTGTACCTGCCCCATCCCACTGTAGGGAAACATGTTAGAACAAGAAACAACTGGGGGCTGGAGAGATAGTTTAGAGGTTAAGAGCACTGACTGCTCTTCCAAAAATCCTGAGTTTGATTCCCAGCAACCACATGTAATGGGATCTGATGCCCTCTTCTGGTGTGTCTGAAGACAGCTACAGTGTAATCATAAGTAAAATGAATAAATCTTAAAAAAAAAAAAAGGAAAAAGATACAGCCAACTGGGACATTAGTGCTTGGGGTATTATCTATCCCCAGAGTCCCACAAAGCAATTTTTTTTAAGATTTATTTATTCCATTACAGATGGTTGTGAGCCACCATGTGGTTGCTGGGAATTGAACTCAGAACCTCTGGAAAAGCAGTCAGTGCTCTTAACCACTGAGCCATCTCTCCAGCCCCCACAAATCAATTCTATCTACTTCTCAGTTCATCTGCTCTATCCTTGGCTTTCTGGGGGTGCCAGCTGGCTTAGGAAAAGGGAACAATAAAGTCTGTTTAATAAAGGCTTTATAATAAACATCCCATTGCTATCAATGAGAATAAACATGTTTAAAATGTGTTACATGTTAAAGTGGTTTGAATGGGAATGTTCCCCATAGGCTCATGTTTTAGTTCCCACTTGGTGTAACTCTTTGGGAAATATTAGGAGGTGTGACCTTGAGGGATGCGTGTCACTGAGGGTAGGCTTTGAGGTTTCAAATGCCCAAGCCATTGCCAGTTGGCTCTCTCTGCCTGGTGGTTCACTCTCAAGATGTGAGCTCTCAGCTACTGCTCTAGCGCCATGCCTGCTGCCATGTTCCCCATAATAATGGTCATGACCTCACCTCTAAAACTGTCAGCCTCTGATAATCTCCTTATAAGTTGCTTTGGTCATAGTGTCTCATCATGGCAGCAGAAAAGTAACAAAGACACTTTATTTATACTTTGTGTGTGTGTATACTCACACCTATCACAGCAGATGTATGGAGTTCAGGGGACTTGTGGGAATTGGTTCTCTCCTTCTCCCGTGTCTTAGAGTTTTACTGCTGTGAATAGACACCCTGACCAAGGCAACTCTTATAAGGACATTTAATTAGGTCTGGCTTACAGGTTCAGAGGCTCAGTTCATTATTTATCAAGGTGGGAACATGGCAGCATCCAGGCAGGCATGAGCTGAAAGTTCTACATCTTCATCTGAAGACTACTAGCAGAATACTGGCTTCCAGGCACTTAGGATGAGGGTCTTAGGTCCATGCCCACAGTTACACACCTACTTCAACAAGGCTACACCTCCTAATAGTGCTACTCCCTGGGCCAAGCATATACAAACTGTTGCATCCCATATAGGTCCTGGGGATTAAACTCTGCTGTCAGGTTTGACAGTAAGTACTGTTACCCATTGAGTTACCTTGCCAGCCTGAGAAGAAAATATCTTAGTGGTAAAACTAATAATAATAGATGACTATTCACCAGCTTACTACATTCATAGTCTCATAACAACATCCTGTCCTGGAAGTAGTAAGTTTAAGTTGAATTATAGAAAGGTTAAAAAAATTAAACTTACTAGTGTATGTCTTTAAAATTTTTTTTTTTTAAGATTTTGTTTTATGTATACAACTGTTTTGTCTGCATGCATATATATGTACCACATGCATGCCTGATGGGCTCAGAGATCAGAAGGCATCAGATCCCCAGGGATTGGAATTATGGATGGTTATAAACCACCATGTGGGTGCCGAGGACTAAACCTGGACCCTCTGAAAGAGCAACAAGTGCTCTTAACTGTTGAGCCATCTCTCCAGCCCCATTTTTAGCTTCTTAAAAACAAAAATCAAACATAAGCAGAATATAAACCAGTAATTATTCACCTCACTAATTTCTTTCAGACTTGCGTTCATGGGCTGGAGAGGTGGCTCAGTGGTTAAGAGCAATGACTGCTCTTCCAGAGGTCCTGAGTTCAATTCCCAGCACCCACATGGTGGCTCACCACCATCTGTAATGGGATCTGGTGTGTCTGAAGACAGCTACATTATACTTGTATACATAAAATAAATTTTAAAAAAGCATGTTCATACAGACACTTGTATGTGATGCTATAGTAGCTTTAATTATAATTATTGAAATAATAATAATATTTATATTGGGCTAGGAGAACACTGTCATGTACAAATGGCACAGTAAGCTACAGGTGTATTCAAAAAGGGTGAGGCAAGGAGAATTTTGGTTTTCAATAAGGGTCTTGGTGTATAATTCCAGGTTGCCTGCAATTAGAAATCCTTCT
The DNA here is from genome assembly GCF_963924665.1 of Micromys minutus. NCBI lineage: Eukaryota > Metazoa > Chordata > Mammalia > Rodentia > Muridae > Micromys > Micromys minutus. Next base: position 60,409,425 of record NC_137976.1, on the reverse strand, counting down.
GCCTTAGCTTCCTGGGATTTCACTTTTTGCCACCATGCTTCCAACAAAGGGAAAATACAAATGTGAATTGCAAAGGACTACATAAAATATTCTGAGACCGAAATCACTAGTTACCAGTGTCTCTCACATTATAGCTTCGGTCAGGGATTAGATAGACACTGAGCAAATGTCCTCACGGGAGTATCGGCCGAAAGGATGATGGCCACTGTGCAAAGCTCTGCTCCCAAAAGTCCATGAACAGCTCTTACTAGCCAGCCTGTGTGCGTGGGATGTCCTCCCTCATAACCTTCGTTTGTTCTTCAGGAGGGCTTGGCAATAATGACTCTTTTAATTCTGACAACTTTCATGATACCATTTTAAATATTTTCACCTGGCTTTGTTTCGGGACAGGGATTCTCTTGTAGCCCTGGCCGGCCTTGAACTCAGATCTACCTGCCTCTGACCAGTAAGTGCTAGGATTAAAGGTGTGCATGGACACCCTGCCTGGCCCAACCTTTATTTTTATTTTTCATGTGCTAAGTGGTTTTTTTTTTTTTTTTTTTTCCTCTGCCCATTTCTGTATACCACCTGTAGGCAGTGCCTAAGGAGGCCCAATGGTCACCTGGTATTGGTGTTACAGACTACCATGAGCTGGCAGCTACATGGGTGCTGGGAATTGAACCTGGGTCCTCTAGAAGAGCAACTAGTGCTCTTACCCACGCAATATCAACTTTTTAAGGTTTCACATGGAGAGGCAGTAGTTTCTAGTCATTGTTTTCCTGGTATTAGGGAACCTGGGAAACTGTTGCTCAGAGGGTTCCAGGTAAAGGAGAAGCAGAAGAAAGGGAAGTAGAGGAGTATTTCCTCACATCCAGACGGAAATTTTATGAATGGAGGAGACTCTGTTTTGTTGCCCAGTTAACATCAGTCCCTCCTCCTCCTTTCTCCGTTTCAAGTGTGGTGCTTTAGGAGCACCTTCCTCCACAAAGCCATATGTTAGACTAACCAGTTATGTTTCCCACCACCCCCGGCATAGGCACTGGTTTAATGAGGGAACTGTAACTCAGTTCAAACCAATGAGTTTAGAAGAAAAGCCTCCGAACAGACTTCTAGGAAATGGCCCCTTTCGTAGTAAGAGAGATGGTGCTTCTTCCTGTGCCTGATGTACCTCAGTGTGGTGTTTGAAAGTGCTGCAGCTTCCTTGTCATCAGCCTGGGACAACACTCACACAGCCAAGGGAGGGCCCGAAGAGCCAGGGAGAAGTGGAGCTGAAGCCCTGCAGCCCTGTCCAGAAACCGTCCCCTCACTGCCCCTGTGGTTCCTGCCAGTGGAGCTGCGTTTTGCTACAACACATAATACCCTGAACCGATGAGTGCCTTAACTGAATGTTTATTTCTCCTTTGGTTTTTAAATTTTATTCATTTAGGTGTCGTCAGACACATCAGAAGAGGGCATCAGATCCCATTACAGATGGTGGTGAGCCACCATGTGGTTGCTGGGAATTGAACTCAGGACCTCTGGAAGAGCAGTCAGTGTTCTTACCACTGAGCCATCTCTCCAGACCTCCTCTTTTGTTTTTGTTTGTTTTGAGACGAGGTTTCTCTGTGTAGCTTTTTTTTTTTTTTTTTTTTTTTTTTTAATGACAATGCTAGGATCTAATCAAATTCACAAGAGCCTTGTGAATGCTTCTGGGCCCTCCTAAAAGACTAGCAAAGGACTGAACCCAGGTTGGCAGGCTTGGTCTCATGCCTTCATACCGAGCCATCCTCTTACCCCCACCCCCATAACCCCTGTCCCCAGGTTCAGAAAACAGAAATTGTTCTCATTTCTGGACTTTTTACTTTTGCTGTATTCTAGCTCCCAATCTTGTTAGCTTTTTCCTGGGTCTGGGTTCAAAGCCCACTCTGTTTTCTTTTCCCTTCTTCTATTCCTGCTTTGTCTTTTCTTTTGAGACAATCTTACTATGTAGCCTTGGCTGGCCTAGAACTCAAATCTGTAGACCGGGCTAATCTCAGAGTCACAGACACCAGCCTGCCCCTGCCAGATTTTAAAGAGGACTTTTTTTTCCTTTCTCTCTTCCTTCTTTCCTTCCTTCCTTCCCTTTCCTTTCTTGTTTTTCCTCCTCCTCCTTTCTCTTTCTCACTCCCACTGTTTTTTTTTTTAAATTTTTAATTATTTATTATTTTTTGAGACAGGGTTTCCCTGTGCAGCCCTGGCTGTCCTGCAGTTTGTTCTGCAGACCAGGCTGGCCTCAAACTCCAGAGATTCGCCTGTAGGGTGTCCTGAGGGCTAGGATTAGAGGTGTGACCCATCAACACCCAGCTTTGATTTGGAATTTTTGGCCTACTACTTAAAGACCATGCAATTACATTGTGTCCCTTTCTTCTATTTGAATTTTTATGTGTATGGATGTTTTGACCTGCATGAAATGTTTGGGTACCATGTGTGTATAGATTGTGCCATCAGATCTAGAACTGGAGGTCAGCTGTTGTACAAGTGCTGGGAATTAAACCTGGGTCGTCTGCAAGAGCAAGAGCAATGATGCTCTTAACAACTTTGCATCCTCCAACTCTGTGTGTGTGTGTGTGTGTGTGTGTGTGTGTGTGTGTGTGTGTGCACACGTGCGTGCGTGCAGGCAGTCATGTACATGGATGTCAGAGGACAACTTATTATTATTATTTGGTTTACTTATTTTATGGGCATGACTGTTTTGTCTGCATGTATATATGACATGGGTACCTGGTGATGTGGAGATCAGAAAGTGGGGGATCCCCTAGAACTAGAAGTACTATGCAGTGACCCACTACATGGGTCCTGCGGACCAAACTTTGTGTTGGAGGCCAACTTTGGGAGTTGATTATCTCTCACTTTATCGAGTCAAGGGCTCTCTCTAATTTCTGTTGTGCTATTATTCCAGAATTCAGAGTCTGCTGTTTCTCTCCTTCCCATCTTGCTGTAGGAGTGCTGTGTTTACAGATGTGTGTAGCGTGTATCTGGCTTAATTTTTTTTAACATTTAACTATTTGTGCTGTTTGAGAGCCAGTGAATTCACATGAGTAACATAGCATGCATGTGGAAGTCAAGAGACACTGAATGGAGCTGGGTGGTGACAGCACAAACTGAATTCTAGCACACTGGGGAGGCAGAGGCAGGTGGTCTCTGAGTTTGAGGCCAGCCAGGGCTACATAGAGAGAACCTGTCTCAAACAAACCAATGAATGAGAGAGAGAGGGAGAGAGACATTGACACACAGAGAGAGAGAGACAGACAGAGAGAGAGAGAGAGAGAGAGAGAGAGAGAGAGAGAGAGAGAGAGAGAGAGAGAGAGGAAGAAGGAGAGGGAGGAGAGAGGGGGAGGAAGGGGGGAGGGAGAGGGGAAAGGGAGAGGGACATTTGTGGGAGTGGGTTCTCTTTTTCTGTCATGTGGGCTCTGGGGATTAAACTCAGATCATCAAGCACCTGGAGCAAGCACTTTTACCTGTGCACCATCTTGCTGGCCCTTGTCTTGTTTATATTCTGAATAAAATAGTAAAATAGTCTTTAGCTGTATAATTATGCTTACATTGTATTATGTGCATGGCAGGGTTTTGGTTGAGTGTAGGATTTTTGGTTCAGAACCTTCAATGAGGCTGTGGTCTCATTTGCTGGTCTGTTGGGTTTGGGTACCAAGGTTATGCTAACTTCATAGAATAAGATTTTGTCTCACTGGAGCTTTGTCTGGAAGAATCTATAAGTCTGGCATATCTGTTTCTTTTTCTTTTCTTTTAGGATATCTTCAATTTACTTTATCCATATAAGTGGTTTGCTTGCATGTATGTCTTTATACCAGATGTAAATCTGGTGGAGGTCAGAAGAAGTTGTCATATCCCCTATAACTGGGGATTATGATTGTGAGCTGTCTATCTTCCATATCTGTTTCTTAATTTTAGGGGTCTTTTTATTTCATTATCAGTCACAAGTCTACTTACAATTGAGTCTGTTTTGGTAAACTATATTTTTTTTTCATGAAACTTTTGTAACTATACAATTTGTATCTTTGTACTTTATAATCCATTGACGTAAAATTGTTCAAAAAATTATTTGCAAGTATCCTTTGTTCACATACATTGTATTTCTGTCTACTTTTTTCTCAACTAAATTAAGGATATATGAAAAAATAACTTTACAGAAACCCATAACTTTATAATTTTGAAGGAAAGAAAAAGGAGTTTGTATACAGATATCTTGCAGGGACGGACACCACTTTCCTCAGAAGATATGAGTTGAAAACCTCAGTGTCTGGCAAGGGATGCCAGTTATCAGACCACTGCCATTACTGTCAGCTGCCCAGGAAGAATCTACAGCTATGGCTGGTAAGGTTTCTCCACAGTCAAGAGCACTGACTGCTTTTGCAGAGGACCCGAGTTCAATTCTCAGCACCCTCATTGAACAGTTCACAACTGCATCATTCCAGGGCACCTGACACTTTCTTTTGGCCTCTGCTGACAATGTACTCATGGAAACAGACCTACGCTGGCATACACATATTAAAAAAACATTTTTTAAAGATTGTATTGCTTAAGACACACACACACACACACACACACACACACACACACTTTGTTTTCAGGACACAGAAAACAAACTGGACCTGACCAGAAAAGTTTCTCTCCCTGATGGTTTTCTTAGGATGGGAAGGTGCTATGCGGTCCACAGAGGGTGGGGTAGAGGACCCAAACACAATTAGTGGTTGTCTTAGTCAAAGTCTCTATTCCTGCACAAAACACGGTGATCAAGAAGCAAGTTGGGAAGGAAAGGGTTTATTCCGCTTACACTTCTATACTGTTGTTCATCACCAAAGGAAGTCAGTTAGGACTGGAACTCATACAGGGTAGGATCTTGGACGCAGGAGCTGATGCAGAGGCCATAAGGGATGGTGCTCACTGGCTTGCTTCCCCTGCCTTGCTCATCCTGCTTTATAGAATTCAAGACTCCCAGCCCAGGGATGGCCCCATTCACATTGGCTAGGCCCACCCCCTTGATCATGAACTGATAAAATGCTTTACAACTGGATCTCATGGAGGCATTTCCTCAAGGAAGGCTCCGTTCTCTGTGATGACTCCAGCTTGTATCAGGTTGACACACAAAACCAGCCAGTACAGTGGTATTCCAGCAAAAAACCCTGAGTGCTATCAAACCAATCTACCGGGCAAGATACCCGCTGGTATGCTACTAGTATGAAAGTCTTGGGGGAAACAACTTGATTTCTGATTACTGGCTTGCTTCATGGGAGGGAATATATGTCTGGTACTGTAAACTTGGTCAAAAACTTAGGAAGTCATAGGGCTTTGTGGGAAATTAACTACTGTTATTTTGCTAAATAAACATATTTTCTTCCTTTTTCTCCAGATGGGGTTTCTCTGTGTAGCCCTGGCTATCCTGGAACTCACTGTGAAGAACAGGCTGGCCTTGAACTCATAGAGATCCATTTGCCCCTGACCCCTGAGTGCTGGGATTAAACGCTCACCAACACCACTCAACTTAAACATATTTTCAAACTACCTTCTACATATTAGGTTTATATGCATGAATAAGTTCTGCCTTCGGCCTTGACTAGAGAAGCATTTTTCTGCATGGCCAGTGGTTAATGCAAAAACTTGAAACTGGTCAGGTGCTGAAAGTGACTATTAAGTGTTCAGCTCTAACTGTGACATCTATGTAAACCTCATCAAGGCTCAGGGTCAAGCAAGGAGAGGGCAGAGAGAGAGCTGTCTCTAGGACATGGCAAGGCTGCTACACCCAAGAACTTACCACAGCTTCTGTTAACCACACAAGATCAAGCCGACAAGAGCAGTCCAGGAGGTAGCGTTAACTGGACTCAATGCATTTGGGGTGGGGACACGAGAAAGTGGAAGGGGACGTGGAAGAGAGTGTCCCGGGGAAAAGGAGTAAGGAGTTGGAGGTGGATGTGATCAAGATACCTGGTAAACATATATGAAACCATCAATAATAAACAAAAGCTATTCTAAATAACTGCAACAGAAGTGTCTTAGTCAGGGTTTCTGCTGCTGTGATGAAACACCTTGGCCATAAAGTGAGTTGGGGAGGAAAGGGGTTATTTGGCGTATACTTCTCCATTGCTGATAACCACTGAGAGAAGACAGGGCAGGAGCTGATGTAGAGGCCATGGAGGGGTGCTGTTAAGTGGTTTGCTTCAAATGGTGTGCTCAGCCTGCTTTCTTACAGAACCCAGGACAGGAGCCCAGGGATGGCATCACCTATAGGCTGGGCCCACCTTTACTGATCACGCATTGAGAAAATACAGCAGGATCTTATGGAGGCTTTTCCTCTGCTAATTCTAACATGTGTCAATTTGACACGACCAGACAGTACAATAAGTATTTAGAATTGTGCAAGTTACATACATTACCTTATTTAAAAATAAAGTATAAAAACCAAGCTAAATGCCCCTTTCATCATGTTCTTTTTTTTTTTTTTTTAGTTGTAACTATTATCAATGTTTTCAGGACTGCTTTCCAGTGTTCTCTTTATTTTATTTTATTTACTGTTTCTACATACATCTTTGCTTAAAACAAAACAAAAACTTCTGATTTAACATCTGAAGAAAGTAAGAATGACCCTGTGGGGAGACATACCGAGATATTGGTTGAAGAAATACAGAATGAACAATCATTTACTAAAGTCTACTATAGACTGATTCTTTTTTTTACTAAGCTATTAACTTACACTTTAGAATTTAAGAAACACACTAAAGTCACATAAAATCAAATTAAACACCTATTTTATGAGAAACCCTGAGCGTTTCAGGAAGGGTTTGGTATTTCATTTCAGAAGATTCTTTCGGATACTGAGATCCAATGCGGTATTTAGGATATCTTAGGAATTCAGAGCCGGCACCAAAAGTTTCAAATAGCTACCAGGTAGCGGCACAGACTTCAAACCACAGCCCCGCGCGCGGAGGCTCCCGGAGGGTACGCCTGCGCAAAACGTGCACAGAAAGGGAGGGGGCGGAGCGTCGGGCCTGCCGGTGCGCCTGCGCACAGCACGCAACGGCGTGGGGGAGGGAGCCCTGTGTGTGTGTCTGTGTTGTTGTTCCGCGGCGGCGGCGGCGGCGGTAAGATGGCTGCCCACGGGGGCTCCGCGGCAGCAGCGGCGGCGCTGAAGGGGTTAATTCAGCAGTTCACCGCCATCACCGGTAAGAGACGCGGTTACGGGAAGGTGAAGAGTGGGGTACGGGGAGGCTGTCGGGGCTGCTCCGGGCTTCACTTCACCTTCGTGCATTCCTCCCTCGGGCTCTCCCCTCAGCTCCTGCCCTCTCCTGAGGAACAGACGACGACGGCGTCCGGGGTCTGCGGTTCAGGCGGGAGGCAGGCTTCCCCCACCCCCACCCGGCGCGTACCCCATAGTCCCTCGATTCGGTCTCCCCTCATTTCTAGACAGGCCCCCACGCCCCCAGCCAGTCCAGATCAGTGGATGGGCCGAGCCCGCGGTACCGGGGGCCGGGGACCCGGGGGCCGGAGGAGTAGGGTGCCGCACCCGAGCCACCGCCCTCTTCCTCCTTCACCACCTTCTCTCGGTATCGTGCGGCCCGTGGACAAGGCGTTGCAGTGCGTCCCCTCATGCCATCCTCTCTTCCCGGCCAGGTCATCGTCCCTCTGCCCCTGGCCTACTCTTCCCCTCGCTGGGCCCCCCGGAGCCTTGGCGGTGGCCCTGGCGTGTGAGGGCCCTCTCGATTTAACGGTGAGGCCGGTGGGTTCTACGGCGCCTTTACACATCCCGGGGGACTTGCCGCCGGGAACAAGCGGTGCGGAGGGGTACCTTAGGGACGGAGGGTTTCAGATAAGAATGAGGGGGAACCCCTGAGCTTAATGGGGGGGGGGGGAAGGCCTAGAGTAATCCTGGGTGGCCTTTTCCACCTCCTCATAATAAAATCAAACATCGAGACGATGGCGCCCGAGCCTTTGCTAATAAAATAGGGATGGCGGCAGAAACTTCTTGCAGAGAAATCTGTTTCTAGGTGTCAGTATCTGCGAAACCTTAGGCCTAGGTTTTTCTTTCCCTTCGGACCCTGGAGAAGGGCAGACGCAGGTTCTCTTACTGCTGGGAAGAAAGGCTCTGAGCCATTCTGTGAAATGCGCTATGTCTTGTTTCTCTCTGATGGTGCTGAACTTTTTTTGCATGAGTTATTAGAGGGCGGAGCAAATGATGAAGTTCTCTGTGGAGTGATTTGAGAGAACAGTACTCCATGTGCCTGCGTGTGATTTTGCTCTTCTAGTTTGTCATTTTGAAAAGAGGTCAGGAAGTTAGTTCCCGCTCACAACAGGGCTATCCTTTCTTTGATAATAATTTGTTAGATGTGGAGAATGTTTCCAGTTTATGTTCCTGAGTCTGACGTGTAAGAATCTTAAGACATGGTATTTTAACCAATGTATGCTATTTGCAGTTTTATAATTGGAGCTAGTTTTATTTTTTGCTCTGCAACAATAATTGGCTGTTGCACTGTTTTCTGTCTTGTCACATGAAATATATTCAAAGCTGGAAAACAAGATTTTTAATAAAACTGAGGTGAAAGTAAGATGCCTGAATATTGTTAAGTTTTGTGGTGGAATCATTGTATTCATCATAACATGTGGATTTTCCAGTGCCTTTCCAAACCAACATTATGGAAAGAAATTAGATTTCTGTGTATACAAGTTAATACTGCTACATTGCTTGCGTAAAAAAAAAAAAAAAAAAAGACTAGTGAGTCACACAGAAATCTTTGGATTTTATAAAGTTAATTTAAGGTATCACTAAGGAATTTTGAGCAAGTTACTATCACTTTATTTTCATCTGTGAATTGGTATCATTTAGAAACTCAGTTGTTTTAACCTCACATTATTTCTTATGCAACATTTTCAAAATATATATACAGAACCCTAAATGCTCTGAAATAGATTTAACACCAGTTTGTTTGCCAGTTTAGTCCATACAGTTTGTTTCTGGCTTAGGCCTCTGTGTTGCTGTATCAGATTGAAGTCCCCTGTAGATAGTGGTTTCTGTAAATGTACAGAAGAAGAAAAAATCCTTCAGAGTGATGTTTTGTGGGGCAGGGTTTGGCTTTATAGTTCAGGCTGGTTTCAGACTCTGAATTCTCTTGCCTTAGCTTCTGCCTGCTGTGTACTAGTATAGGTACTAGCCACCATACGTGGCTCCTTAGATGATTGTTTCTTTATTTTTTCATTTATTTATTTAGTACTGGGGATTAAAATCAAGGCCTTGAATATGCTTAGTACCCACTCTGCCACTGAGTTGGTACTCAAAGCCCCCCAAAAGTTGCAAATGGTTTTGGGGAAATCGTTGGTGAGTGAGTGAATGCTGTATGTGGTTCTGCTTCTGAGCTACGCTGTCATCTAGGCTATGCATTAATATCCCTGTCTACCTGCTTCGCTCCCTTCCTTCCTTTCTGTTTTTGAGACATGGTCTTACTGGATGACTCTTGGCCTAAAACTCATTTTGTAGATTAGGCTGGCCTTGAACAGAGAGAACTACACGGTCTTGCACAGTATACGCTACTCTTGAATTCACCATATAGTGGGTGGGGGGCTGAGGGTAGGGTTAGCTTGAACTTCTGATCTCCCTGTTTTTAACTTGATGCTGGGATTATGGTTGTCTTACTACCACATACAATTTATAACACAAAGGTACTTGAACCCTGAGCTTTTTGCTTGCCAGGCAAGCACTACCAATTGAGTTATATCCTTTATTCATATTTTATAATTATACCACATTTAAAAGTATTAGTGGCAAGGGCTGGAGAAATGACTGGTTAAGAACATTGGCTTCTTTTCTAGAGGACAGGATTCAGTCTCGGCATATACATGGCAGTTTACCACTGTCTGCCACAAGAGGATCTGACTCCCTCACACATGCAGGCAAATAATGTACATAAAATAAAAATAATTTAAAAAAATCTTTTAAGGGCTGGAGAGATGGCTCAGCAGTTGCACTGACTGCTCTTCCAGAGGTCCCGAGTTCAAATCCCAGCAACCACATGGTGGCTCACAACTGTCTGTAATGGGATTTGATGCCCTCTTCTGGTGTGTCTGAAGATAGCTACAGTGTACTCACATACATGAAATAAATAAATCTTTAAAAAATTTTTTTTAATCTTTTAAAAAATAGTCATATCCATGTTGTAACTACTATCTAGGTCCAACCCTAGCTTCAGAGATCAGACATAATTAATCCTCAAAACATTTTTTAAAATGTAGTATTGGATCAATTCTGGGAGAGCAAGGTGTTTTTGTTTTTTATGTTTTGCCTTGACATTATTCCATTAACAACAACCCTGGACTGGTGTCTAATTACTCATATACAAAATTTATACGTATAATCAGAATAATTCAAGAGATAAAAAGACATTATAGAGCAGGTTAAAAAAAAAAGCCATGCACAGTGGCATATACTTCCAATCTCAGCACTTGGTCATGGCTGCCCTCCATTGTGTAGTGAGTTCAGGGTCAGACTGGGATGCATAAGATCCTTAAAACCAATCAACCAAAAACCAAAAAATAGTTAAAAATAAACTAGCAACCAAAAAATAAAGATTAATGTAGATTAGAAAGTGTGCTCTTGCAGGGTGTCATGTCACAGGCCTTTAAGAAAGTTCAAGTCAGTTGGTGATGGTGCATGCCTTTAACCCAGCACTTGGGAAGTAGAGGCAAATAGGTCTCTGAATTTGAGGCCACTCTGGTCTACAGAGAGTTTCAGAAGAGCCAGGGCTGTATAGTGAAAAGGAGAGGAGAGCTGAATAATGGCTTAGTGCCTTAGTGCACTGGCTGCTGTTCCAGGGGTCCTGGGCTTTATTTCTAGCATCCACCTGGTCACTTATGACTATCTGTAGCTCCAGTCCCAGGGGATCTGACACCTTTTCCTGACCTCCGAGAACATGGTATATGGCATACATGTAGGCAAAACCAAAACACTCATACATACAACTTTGGAGAGGGTAGGTTGGTAGGTTGAGGAGAAAGGTTCTGTATCTAGCTTTGCTGTCCTGAAACAGGACAGTATGTAGACCAGGCTGTTCTTGGATATTAATTACAAAGATCTACTTGCCTCTACCTTTATAGTGCTAGGGTTAAAGCCATACCTAGGCCTGAAGTAAACTTTAAAAATAAAAAAATAAAAAATAAAAAACAAGCAAACTGGAGGCTGAGGTGTTAAGCCCTAGGTAACTGCCGCCTTTTTGACCTCATTGTAGCCATTTGCTTATTTGTTTATGTTCAGGTGCATGCTGGTGTTGTTTTCCAAGTGGTCTGGCCAGGGATTTGCCTGCTGCCCTTGGTAGAATCTTCCATTCATTGTTTGCTGCCATCCATCCTTGGTATAGGTTTTGGACAAGACTTAACATGCCTGATTGTTCCCTTTGGAGTATGTTTGACTCCTCTAGGGCCTGTACTTTGGATGTCCAGGACAGTGTATGATGGCCAATTCTTTGGTAGCCAGAGGGCAGCCAGGAGGTAAAAGATTTCTTGTTTATTTTTAATTGTTTTTTTCCTTCAGCAGTTAACAGTTCCCTTTCATGATATGTTGCTCTGTGAACATGTGCACTGGCAAATGCATATTGACTGTCAGTGTAGATATTAACCACTTTGCCATTAGCCAGTTTGAGTGCCTCAAATGAGGACAATCAGTTCTGCCTTTTGGGCCTAGGTCCCACTCAGGAGGGGAGACACCCATAATGTGGGGTTCAGGTCCATTATTGCTGCCTCTACATACTTGATGCCATCCTCCATATAGTTGTGCTTGTGTACATGGTGAGGTTTGCTTTGAGCCATGGTTGATCAGTCAGGACTGGCTAGGGTCCATGCACATGTTGCAAGGTTTCCAGAGACATGCAGTGGTGGGTTTTCCAGATCCAGGTTAGGCAGCAGAATGTCAGGGTTCAGAGAGGTGCTAGGAGCAAAGGACATTTAGGGGTGGTTTAACAACTAGGACTCATACTGAGTCAGTCTCACTCTTGAAATATATTGGTCAAGGGGCCTTTTAAGGACTCCCTCTACGGCATGATGGGTAGTTATAGTGAGAGGCTACCTTAGGGTTAGTTTATCTGCATCCTTGGTCAGCAGGACAGTGACCACTATGAGCCTCAAGCAGTTAAGCCATCCTGCTGCCGCTAAATCTAGTTGTTTAGACAGGCAGGCCACTGGTCATCACCAGAGGCCCAGGTTTTAGGTCAGCATTGCCTTAGCAATGCCCTGATTCTTTTCCACAAATAGGTAGAAAGGCTTTGCCAGATCAGGCAAGGCCAGGGCAGACACTAGTGCTGATTTTAAGTCATTGAAGGCTCTCTCATTTTCCTCTCTTCATATAATGATACCCCTGTTCACCTTGTAGAGCAGCCTGGCCATTTCAGCAAAGCTTGATATCCAGGGTCTGTAGAAGCCAGTTGACCCTAAGAATTCTCACTTGTACTTGGTACTGGGTCTTAAGTGGCAGCATACTTAAGATTTTTTTTTATGGACCTAAGAGAGATTTTGCTGACCCTCCTTGAGTTGAAAGCTCAAGTGGGACACTTCAAGGACACGTCAAGTTCTCTTGGCTGAGACCATGTATCCTAATTCCTGTAAGGTATGTAGGACCTTGGTTGCTTCCATACAACAGTTTGTATCAGTGGCAGCCAACAGTATGTCATCTATATTTTGAAGTAGTGAGATATATGGCATAGTCAGCTGGTACTGTGGCCAGTTTCTCTATTTTTTGTATGTTTTTAGATTGATATTAAACTGTATTTGAGAGCATTGTATAAGAAAAAGTTGCTATGATCTAGATATTAAATGAAAACCCCTGGAATTTCAATAACTAGTTCAAAAATGGTAATGAAGTTTGACACACATACAAAATCAGGTGCTAAGCATGGTGTTCAAGGCCATTAATCCTGGCACTTGGGAGGCTGAGGCACCAGGTCTGAGTTCCAGGCCAGCCAGGGTTACAGGATGACACCTTGTCTCAAAAACAAAAAAGAAGCCAACAAACAAAAGGACTAATGTGAAAACACAAGAGATACAGAGGCTTCACATAAGAATTTTCTATTTGAAACCTAGAAGAACATTTCTGACAGGAAGAACATGTGTAGCGGCTTGGAGGTGAGAGGGTAAGCAATGCAATGAGAGAAGAGACAGTAGGTAGAGGGATTTGAGGAGAATTCCAAATGAATAAGACAGTAAGTGTAGCTAAAACAGCCTTAAGTCCCTTTAGGGAGTCTTTATTATGTGTTTGAAGCTTTTAAAAGAAAGAGCTTCTTGAGGCTGGAGAGATGGTTAAGATCACTGACTGCTCTTGCAGAGGTCATGAGTTCAATTCTCAGCAACCACATGGTGGCTCACAACCATCTGTAATGGGATCCGATGCCCTTTTCTGGTATGTCTGAAGAAAGCAAGTGTACTAACATATATAAAATAAATAAATCTTGAAAAGAAAAGAAAGAGCTTAGCTATAGTGAGGAAGAAATATGCCATACACCTGTTGCTTTAATACAAAATATACTCTACAGTAAGGAAGTAGAGAAAAGTAAACTTGAAAAGATACAGAAAAGATGTGGTGGTAATGCATGCCTTTAATTTTAGTACTCAGGAGGCAGAAGCAGGTGGATCTATCTCTGAGTTTGAGGACAGTCTGGTCTACAGAACAAGTTCCAGGACAGCCAGGGTTACACAGAGAAACCCTGATTTGAAAAAAAGAAAAAAAGAAATTTGAGGCGTCAAATGCAGTTTAGGATCTGATTTGGACATCTGTCATATTAGTGACTGATAAGGGTATAAATGAATAAATAAGGGTGACATTTTAAAGGATAGAGCAGTATGTGGAAATGTAGGTTCTAGGACATAAAGCTGAAGCAAAAACATCCGGGGAAACTACAAAGTGAGTGTAGAGAAGGCTCAAAACCAGAAATGCAGGAATAAAGTCAGAAGAGTAACAACACTAGACTTTATAAGTGTGGTATCTCAGATACCAGATAAGTACTGCAGGAAGTCAAAACTCACAAGAATTGTGCCTGAAATGGGCTGCATGCCTATAATACCAGCATTGGGGAGGGCTGAAGTAGAATTACTGCTAGTTTTTAGCTACTCGGAGTTCAGTACCTAGTACTAGGTCAGCCAGGATCAAATCGTGAAACTGGCTCAGACAGAACAAACAGGTTGGGAGATAGCTCATTTGTGAAAGCATTTGCTTCAAAGCATGAGTTCCATCCTCAGAACCAAGAACGTTGGTAAAAATGTCAGCATGTTTGTTATCCTAGGTTTGGGGAGACAGAGACAGGCAGAAAGATCCCTAGAGCATACTAGCCAACCAGCTGCTACCCTACCCCACTCCCCTGCCCTAAACTAATTGAGGAATGCAGTGAGAGTCCCAGTCTCAGAAACAAACAAAAAAAAAAAGTAGATACCCACTGAAGAGCAAAGCCTAAAGTTGACCTTTGGCCTCCACACACACAAACAAATACACGCGTTCATATCCCTCTTTTTTTTTCACTCACTAGAAAAGAGGGGGAATCTTAGGAGGAGGAGGAGGAGGTAGTGGTTGTGGTGGTGGTGGTTTTAAGAGTCTAGAAGATGTTAGAAAATCTTGACCCATTTTCTAGGTTATATAACCAAGAAACTAATTCAAAGACGTACATTGACTTGGATTATATATGTCTAGAACAGTTTTAAGATGATTTTATTATTTTGCACAGGCTGACCTTAAACTTTCTATGTAGTTGAGACTGGCTTCAAACTTAGAATCTTCCTGCCTTAGCCTCTTAGCCTGAGGGATGGCATGGTGACGGGAGTCTACATCAGAGATGAGTCCTAGGTACTCTTGTTTTTTAAATTTAGTCTAGGACCCCAGCCCATGACATGGTACTAGGGTGCATCTTCTGTCTTCAGATCAGCCGCTCTTGAAATGCTATCAAAGATACCTAGAGGTGTGTCCCCTAGGTGATTGTGAATCTAGCTAAATTAGCAATGAAGATCAACCATCACAACCTTTACAAATTATTACAGGCTTACTTATTGGACCATATACATGCATAAATATAAAATGCTGCCAACTTGTTTCCCAAAACCTGCTATGCCATTTTGCATTCCCCTGAGCAGTTCAGTTCACTGCATTTTTATGAGTGCCATGTAGGTGCTTGGAATTGAACCTGGATCCTCTGGAAGAATAGCCAGTGCTCTTAACCTCTGAGCCATCTCTCTAGCCCCTTCTTTTCATTCTTGTGAGCACTTGGTATTTTAAACTGTCTTTTAAAGCCCTTTCTTGAGTGTGTAGTAAAGTCTAATATAGTTGTGGATTTAATTTACATTTCTCTCATGATTGTTACAGGCATTTTTATATACAGTAATATTTACCATTCATAAAACTTTCATGCTTCAACTTTTGTTAGATTCAAATGACAGTGTTGCTTTGTCAGGCAGCGAAGGCTCTCAGCAAGTTTGTACTTTGGGTAGCTGTGGTCAAGGTAATGGCAGAACTGGGAACAGAGCTTGTGCTCTTCTTATATAAGTTTCCATGGTATTTATCATGTAGTCATTGGAGTGTTGATCCTTGGTACAGTGACGGATTGGCTTTTTCTAGCTTGATTTAATCATTCCCTTCCCTATACTTGTTAATTGTAGTTTGATGTAACTTAAAAAAAAAACAATCAAACAAGAATAAAAATTCACTTTTATTTATTTGCTTTTTATTAGTTTAAATAAATCTGGGAGGGCTAGAGCATCACACAAATTCTTTGTCCAGTGGCTTTTGCAAGATTAGTTCAGAATTTGGCAGGAACCTGCCACTGTTTTATGGGCCTGAGTTATCTTTTCCCCAGATTACTCTGGTTTCGTTTGGTTTGCCTCCAGAATTCACTGTTGTTTTCGCTTTATACATATGAGCATATCTCTTGTCTAAATAGAACAGTTTCATCTCAGACAAAAATGCCTTCAATTTAAGAAGAATTCTGTGTTCTCTTTGGTTCCGAAGACTTCACTTTTTTAGACAGTTTTCCATTTAGAAATCCTGTTCCTAGCAGGGCATCAACAGGCACCAAGATGGAGGAAAGAGCAGGTATATACATTTAAAAAAATGTTTTAGCTGGCATGGTGATATTATCCATAATCCAGAAAGCAGGAGTCTGAATTAAAAGCTAGCCTGGACTGTATAATTAATGGGACTTGGTCTTACAATAAAACAACAAAAATGAACAAAAGCTTTGTATTGAAGTTGAAAAGCTCCAGAATTGAAGACTGGTGAGGTTAACATTTTAATTGTTAAGATTTCAATTTTTCTCAACCATTACCCACTCCCATTTTCACTGGTAAATAGTCTGGTTTACCTTACTTTTCTAAAATTTTTTTAGCCTTGGCTGGGGTGAACTTGAAACCAAAAATTAACCTCTGTAGCCAGGTGGTGTTGCATACCTTTAATCCTAGCAAGGAGACAGAAGCAGGGAGCTTAAAGCCGACCTGGTCTATAGAGTGTTCCAAGACAACCAGGAAGGACTACACAGAGAAACTGTGTCTCAAACAAAACAAAACAAAACGGTAACCTTTTCTTTATGTTTTTTGGATTTGTTTAAGACAAGTCTCATTGTATATCCCAGGCTGCTCTCAGATTCTCTTTTTCCTTTGCCTCTTGAGATGTGAACCACCATGTCCCACAATTTTCTTCTTTAATATTGTTACACTTTGGTTCCTTGATGACAGTTAAGTTCTTGTAGTGACACCAAAAGTAGTACAGCAAATTGTCATAAGGACTATTTATACATTTGGAATAGTCCTTGATTCTGCCAGCTGTGGTGGGGACATGAACTACTGTACAGGTAGGGAGTTGTTTCCGAGTTGATGGAGAAGGGGAGAAACTAAGAGACAGCAATTGTCAAGGAAATCATTTCTCATAAATTGTGTGTTAAGCAATACCCTGTTTCACTATTAGCAATCTTAAAATATTGGAAGAAGGAAATGTCATACATGTTTACAAGCTGTAGGGTGTAATTTATACCCTAGATTATAGATCCCTGGGTGAGAGTAAGGTATTCTGCTGCTGTTTATACTACTAGGCTCTCAGACAAATGCTAAACAAGTTTATAGACGTTTTAAAATTCTCAAGTTTATTTTATTAGCCTCATTTGGAAGTATGATATTTTCTTGTAACAATAAGAGTCTTAATTTTTACAGCTGCTCCACCAAAAATAGTAATGGGGCTTAAAACTGAAAAATGCACACACACACATACACACACACACACACACCCCTCTTCCTGTCCCTTTTGAATTAACCCCTATTCCCTCCCATTATTTGGGAAGGAGACTTCTGTTAGGATTTGAGGTATGAATTTCTAGGGGCATGGAACTGTTGAACCTACAGAAGTCTTACTAAAGACTTGAGTAACAACCTATTGCAGATTTCAGTAATTTAAAATGGTTTAACACCCTTTTATTTTTTATAGAAAATGAAGGTATACATGATGATTTGGGGGGCGGTTTTTTAGTCTGTCATTACAGACCAGCTTCTCTCCAATAAATGACAGTCATCTACTACTACCTCTTATCAAAAATGGCCTTCCATGTGTTTGTTGGTTATGGTAGTTCATAACTGATCCTGTGGTGTTCAGAGTGAGTTTCAGTTCAGAGTAACTACATGGAAAAAATCCTGTCCTGGGAACAAACAAACAACAAAAAGCCAAGTGTAATGTAGCATACTCAGCATGCAGTGTCAGTGCTGGGAGGTAAGGGCAGGAGAAACCTTTGGTTTTTCTGGTTCCCTCCTGTCCTTTCTGTTCTAGAGATCAAATGTAGGGCTCCATACATGCTAGACTATACTCTGACACAAATCAATCCCCTCATGTACATTTTCTTTTTCTCTTTTTAAGAACTAGATGAATGGTTGGAACTAGAGAATATCATCCTGAGTGAGGTAACCCAGTCACAAAAGAACACACATGGTATGCTGTAGCGTGCCCCATGTCCCGCCGGCAGGAATAGGCGTGCAACAACAGGATTCTTCTGTGAACAACCTTTATTGTACAATACTCTGAGCAGGGTATCCTCCTCCTTGAGCAGGGGACTTCTCCACTTGGGAGAGAAAAAGCATTGCTTATATATGCCCAGGAGACTCGTGTCGCTACCTGATTGGTGCGCCCTCCAGTAACTCAATAGTATGCCCGGAGAGCGGGCTATGACGTATGTGGCGCATGCGCATTAAGTCTCTTGGCTGGGCAACAGCTCTGTTTGCTGAGTTCTTGGCGGGAAGCTGGCACCATGTTTGAGTGCGGCACAAACGGCTCCCTACATCTCCCCCTACTTTCTTAAATAAAAACATGGCCGATCAACCATCAGGCTCTTGTTGGACCTTTAGGGTTCAAGACCATGATCAGTAATAATTTTTGGGTAAGGCACCTTCCTGCGTGCAATGGGAACAAGCCCTGCAGGGTGCAAAGGCTGCCTATGTGTAGGACACCCGATCCTGGTGCAATGCCTCAAAGGCTCAGGGTGCAGGGGCTATCCACACACAGACCCAACATTTTTCTTAAGCATACTAAGCCAAACAGAGGGAGAGGTGCTCATTTCGAGTGCAGCAAGAGCTTGTGCTATGACCACTTTGTCATGTTATTGTTGAGTACGGAGTTAGCACACCATCCAGAGCAGAAACACAGTCTCTCTGCACAAAAGCATGCCAAAAATTACTTGATAAAGCAAGAGTTCTATAATCCCCAAACCCTGCTATCTCCGTGTTTAAGGGCAAGTACGGTACATCAAAGGTTTTAATGGTGTCAAACAAACAAGAAAATAGTTTTGCATTAAGGCAAAAGGGCATCGGTTTTGGAAACACCGACAGAATCGCCCATCTCGCCTCTCTTCTGACTCTCTGGTTCCAAAGCATCAGGAGCAGTGCTGTCATCACCCCAAACTATCTAGCCCATCCCCTTATATAGGAATCTGTCCTCGCCTTGGACGTGGAGCCCCTGATTGGTTGAAACTCATTAGGCCCTATGACGCCACGGGAGAGGCAGAGCTCAAGGAGTGGAAAGTTACCCAGCGCGTGCGCACATGACTTGTTTACTGCTAACTCCAGCTGGATGTCAGCGCCATCTTGTAATGGAGACTGTACAGGCAGCACCCCACATCTCCCCCTATCTTTTATTCTTTAAGCAAAGTAGGACACCCATATTAGGAGGGCGGAGATAGAAGTCAAATCCTCATTAAGGTGTATAAAGACCATGTACAGGAGTAACCGCTAGACTTTTTGTAGCCCGTAGTACTCTTGATCTGTCACTCTGCCATTTTTCTGAGGGAGGGACACTGGGGCAGGCAACCTTCATGCAAAATGACATACCTCCCAGAGATACCCCGCGACAAGGGGCTCTCAGTGCGATGCTTTGCTCGGCATCCCTCATGGGCTGCTTAAACCAGACACTCTAATCCTGTGCAATGAACCGAAGTTCTAGGAGTGCAAGAGCTGTCTGGCCGGCGACCTACTGCTTAAGCATAGACAACCAGATATCAGCTGATGCTCTATGTTCTAGAGTGACAAGCGCTTGGGCAATAACCACCTTGTCTCTTTTTGTTTGGGCCTTGAGCTTACAAACCAGCCAGAGAAGCAACGCAAGTCCGCAGCAAAGGATTGCTCCAAAGAGTCCCACCCCCACCCAAGTTGATATCGGTGGTGAAAAACTTAGGGAAGACTGTAGCATCATGTTCCACTGGAATTGGTTTTGGAAACACCGGGTAGCACTCGACGTGTTAAACATTCTGGGATCCAAATCGGGCTTTTTTTCTTCCTGTGGAAAAACACAAATAGTTCCCCTGGATCGTATTAAGATAGGATTGGGCCTTTCCAATTATCAGTGAGGACATCTTTCCATTTTACTAACTCTTTAGGTGGCACAGGCCATTGTCCATGGCGCTCAGCAGCTGAATGGCCATGAGCATCCAAATTTTAAAAATTTAAGGTAAGAAGTATAGTAGAAATGGCCATTTTGGGTGTGGGGGGCACCTCTTCAATTCCCCCTTTTTGTTTGTTTAAATAAACCTTTAGGGTGCGATGAGCACGTTCAATGATGCCTTGACCCTGAGGATTATAAGGCAATCCTGTCAGGAGTGAAACTCCCATGTGATGGCAAAATTCAAGCTATTTTGCTGTGGTATATGTAGGACCATTGTCTGTTTTTAACACTTTAGGAATGCCCCATGCACTCCACGCTTTAAGACAATGAGTAATAACATGAGAAGCCTTTTCTCCTGATAAAGGAGAAGCAAAGATAACTCCTGAGCAAGTATCAATGGACACATGTACATATTTTAATTTTCCGAAGGAGGGAACATGGGTGACATCCATTTGCCAATGCCTCTTTTGGGGATATACCCCATATTAATCATTATCTCTTGTGCAGGCAGGGAATAATTGTTCATAAGTTTAAGACCTAGTTCTGTTAAAATGTCTCTTCCCCATAGATTAACAGGTAGTGGAAGGACATACGGTGTAAAAGTTCTTTTTTGTCCCTCAGGGGCTTTCCATTTTAATAATTTAGAACTAATAGCAGGACTGGCTTCGTAGCCAAGGCCTTGCAAAAAATGGGAAGATTGATTAACTGGCCACTTAGCAGGCCACCACCTAGTAGATAAGATGCTTTTGTCTGCCCCAGCATCCAAAAGTTCTTTAAAAAGTTTTCTTTTAATCTCCAAATTAAGGTTGGCCAGTATTTAAATCTACTAATAGATATGTTAAGTCAGTTCCTGAAGAACTGAAGCCTTTGTTCCCTCTTCTCCCTTCTTGTCCAGTTTGATGCAAATTGGGCAGTACAATTGGGGAAGATGAGCAATAGAGCAATCCGATATCCTGCGGAGATGGGAAACAAACCCCTGGGGAGGAGCACTTGATCTTTAGTTGGCCTTTATAATTTTGATCAATCACCCCAGGGTGTACTACCAAATCTTTAAGGGTGGCAGGGGACATCCCAAAAGCAGCCCTATTGTATTAGCCTGTAATGGCCCATTAAAGTCACAAGGGATAGGCTGAACTCCCATTTGTGGGGTCCGGACAATTCTGGTGGTGGCACGGAGGTCCAATCTCGCAGAACCTGGAGTGGCTCTCCGCGGGGGTTTTTTTTGCTCCCAGACTACTGGGGAGCTGGTTGCCCCATAATTTTGAGGGCCCTTAACTGCCCAACGTACACCCTGAGATTGACAGCCAATCCAAGGATACAGGGCTGAATCTCTTCCTGTACAGAAAGGTGACCACTTAGGTTGGGCTGGAATAAACAAATTACCCTTTGGCTGGGAAATAGGCCAGCAACCAGCAATCCAGGTGGCATTAGCCTATCCAGGTTTTTTGTATAATTAGCAGTGATTCTATAAGTTTGGACTGACTTTGCCAACTCTTTAACTTGCTTATGTTTGAGGCAGTGATCATCCTCAAACAAGGGAAACATTTGCCTGATGGTATGGCATGTCTCCGGAGTACAAAAGAACTCCCACTTCCTCTCTGGGTAAAGCGGAAGAGCAGAGACGGCGGCTGCTTTAAGAGCTTCCGGTTGTGTTATAGGAGTCCTCTGTCCGGGCTGAAACCGCTCCACCTCACATTCTGCTGCCTCCTCCTCTAAATCTTCCTCCACAGATTCAAATAATTCATCCTCTAATTTTTCTTCTGCCAGCTCTAAAGCTTTTTGCTCTTTTAGCGGATACAAAGTATCCTCTCCGGGAAACTTGTACTTCGTTTCCTGGGGCACAATCCTCTCTCCCGCCCTTGAGTACCCTCCGTTTCTGACTTGTTTTGAACATGTCTCTCAGAGCCTACCTCTTTTACTTTTTTCTTGCGTGCTCCCTCTTTCATTACGCTCCGTTTCTGACCCACCCTCTTGGTGCTGCGTGATAACTTTCTGTCTAGATAACTTCCACAACAGTAATGTTACGACAGTTACCACAAATGCAAGCAATAACCCTTCTACTTCCGGAGAAAATCCAAGAAGAGACATGCCTAAGTTTTTGGCACGCTCTTTTGGCACCCCGTAAATTCCAAAGAGGGACCTGTCTCTCAGAGCTTACCATTTACCTTTTCGCAGTTCTGAATCCACTTCAGCGAACTGAAGGGTCCCCTCGGCGCTCCTGGGATTTTCGGCACCACTTGTCGCGCGCCCCATGTCCCGCCGGCAGGAATAGGCGTGCAACAACAGGATTCTTCTGCGAACAGAAGAATTTATTGTACAATACTCTGAGCAGGGGATCTCCTCCTTGAGCAGAGGACTTCTCCTTTGAGCAGGGGACTTCTCCACGTGGGAGAGAAAAGCATTGCTTATATATGCCCAGGAGACTCGTGTCGCTACCTGATTGGTGTGCCCTCCAGTAACTCAATAGTATGCCCGGAGAGCGGGCTATGACGTATGTGGCGCATGCGCATTAAGTCTCTTGGCTGGGCAACAACTCTGTTTGCTGAGTTCTCGGTGGGAAGCCGGCACCATGTTTGGGTGCGGCACAAACGGCTCCCTACAGTATGCAGTCACTGATTATTGGATACTAGCCCCAGAAAGCTCTGAATACTCAAGAAACAACTCATAGACCTTATGAAGCTCAAAAAGAAGGAAGGCCAAAATGTGCAAACCTCAGGCTTTCTTAGAAAAAATAAAAGAAGAAAAAAAAAGTGTATTCATTATATATTATTCTATAACAAATTTTGTGAGCTATAATAATATTTTATGAAATAAATTAAAAAAAAATGCTTGATGCTCTTCCAGAATATCTGAGTTTGGTTCCCAGCACTCATGTCACATGGCAAAAAAAAAGAAAAAGAAAAAGAAAAGAAAAGAAAAGAAAACCACCTAGATGAGTTTATATATTATCAGCATTTTTCCCCCACAGCCTTAAGGGCTATCCTGAAGGTCACAGCGTTCTACCATTTGCTGAGATATTAGACACACCCTCACCTCACAGACCAGTTGTAGTAAAAATAGAAAAGGATCGGCTGCTTCTGCCACACTGCTTGAGCCGTGCACCCTGGCTGTTTTATCTGCCACGTGGTCTGTGAGCTGCCTTGCCCTCTCCCGGCTGTCTATCTGCCAGCCAGGAACTTTACTTAGATTCTTTACAGCCCGGTAAAATCATGACTCAATAATCAATAATTTATCAATCAGAGTTTTTTGTTAAATTCTCAATCTACAGTACATCCACACAATAAGCTTACAACCAGTTGACAAAGATATAAACTGCCCACCTAGATAGGACAAATTGACCCATAGAAACCCTTAAAAATATTTATATCTACCTATCACCTAGATCTAGATCCTCCTTCTCTGGCTCCATCTTGATTCTCCTCCTCCTCTTTTCCCCTAGACTTTTCCCCCCGCCTACCTTTCCTTCTCATCCAATGATAAGCTCGACCCACCTTGATGTGTAATAACATCATCCTACACAGACTTGTGCTGTTTCTGATTATCATGGATAATCAAAGGGCTTTTGAAACTTAAATGTTCATTTCCAGTGACATACCTCCTAATCCTTCCCAAAAAGTTCTACCAACTGGAGGCCAGGCATTCAAATATATGATCCAGTAACAGTATTCTCATTGAAACCATCAAAGTCACCATGCCCAGTTTTTTGTGGTGCCAGGTATCAAACTCAGGGCTTATTGCCAACTGGGAAAGCACTCCTATGTCCTCAACACAAGAATTTTAATTACTATTTAATATTATTTATTATATTATTATTATTGAGACTGTACAACCTTGGCTAGCCTAGAACTCACTCACTTTGTAGACCAGGCTGGTCTCTAACTCAGTGCTGAGATTAAAGGTATGCAACACCTACCTGATCTTTGTGTGTCTGTGTTGAGGCGGGTTGGAGGCAAGGGGAGTTGGTGGTATGTGCAGTGTGTTTGTAGAGGTCAGGTGGTAATTTTCAAGAATTGGTTTTATCCTTCCACTGGGGTTCTAGGAATCTAGTTCAGGTTATCAGGCTGACTTGACAAATACTTTTACCCACTGAGGCATCTTACTGTGCCAAGACATTTATTTTATAGCAATTCTTTGGAGTACATATGATTTTTCCCATTTATTAAATACAAAAACAAATTTGCATAATGATATGCTTACTTTTTACATAAATAAGTCTTGGCTGGATACTTAACACTATAGGATGTAAACCATCTTCAGTGCTTTTTGGAGTTGGTTAGTATTTTGATTTTGTAATCAGTGCTGACAATGCTGCCTTGCAATATATCATGATGGCAGAAGTATGTATAATGCCACTTTAGAGATTGTTAGAAATTTTATCCTAATTTCAGGCCAGGTTTTTAGGGAGATAGGCAGTCCACAGTGTTGACAGCATGCTTTAGGGTTGGCACATTTTGTTTTTATTTGTTTATTTCTTGAGACAAGGTAGCACTTCTAGCTCAGGCTTTCTTCAAAATCTATAATCCTTAATCTGCCTCCCAAATGTTGGGATTACAGGAGTATGCCACCATGTCTTGATTACAGTGTCTTATTTTATCCAAAATTTGGTGTTCTGGTAGGAGGAGATTGTAGGAAGGTGACAGTAAAAATTTGTATGCAGTGGTCATTTGTCACTTGGACTTCTTCCCCATCTCCTTTCTTTTTGGATGGAGCTGGATTCTATGGCTTAGGTTAGTGTTGACCCTGCCTTAGCCTCCTGGCTAAGGTCAGTCTCATGTCTTATGTGCAGGTCAACAGAGAAGAATGATTTTTTGAAAAGCAAAATAGAAAAGAATCACATGATAATTATTTTGCGGTATAAAAATTATATCAAGGATACTGGTGAGATGGTTTTGTTGTGTCTGTTTTGTGAACCCCAAAAGATCACCAAGGAGCCAGTTCTGATGCAATCACACTAGGGTCTTAATTCAAGTTCAAACTTTGGCTACATTGTTGTCATTGACACAGGAGGGTGAAGCCCAGACCCCAGTTTCAAGCAAGCATTTATAGAGGCAAGTAAACAAGCAGGGGGGTTTCCAGCTTGCCACACATATGGGGAGGGGGGCTATTATGGAATTTGTTGCCCTTTAAAATGATTGGCTGGTGCTCTGATCCAAACCATAAACTTTCATAAATGAATATCTTTATATACAACTTCTGCTTTCCTCCTGGTTGGTTGTTATTAGGAAGACCTGGAGACTAGAGCTAGGTGCCATTTAGTTAGTTAACTTGAATTCAACTTTAGCTCGGGTTCACTAAAATGAAACCTGAACCCAAGAAGGAGTTGGTCTGGTCTCTTGGTTTAGTGGGTAAAGGATCTTACCCCTAAGCAGGATGATTTTCATTCAATCTTTGTGATTCACATAGAAGGAGAAAACTGACTCCTTCAAGTTGTCCTTGGATCATACTGTGATATGCGCATACCTCATACACACAAAATAAGTTTTAAGATGTGAGAAAAAGACTAAAGCTAGGCATTAATACAATATAAAAATTGTGTGACTAAAAAAAATAAATAAATAAAGATAGTGATCCATTATCAGGTGCTATTTCTCACTTTTCATTAATAAAGCTATATTCACTCTGATTTAAGTGTTTTTCAGAAAGGAGCATGACCAAGAGCAGAGTTATTGAAGCAAGTTTGTAGTAGGACTTTAGAAATGGGCATAGAAAGAGTTGGTAGGCCTTGGCCACTGATAGTGTGTTTGTAGTTGAGGGTGAAGAGTCTCAGAAAGCTTCTTAAATTTAGCAACCTGCTAAATTTGAGGATTCCAAGGATTTTTAGAATTCTATGCTAGGATTGAATGGACTGAATACCCATGTATTTCACGGTCTACATGAAAGATAATTCCTCCAATTTTCTGCTCTCACAAAAGATGTTTGTTTTTGACCTAAAAAGTAATTGGGTTTTGTTTTTGTTTCGAGACAGGGTTTCTTTCTGTAGTCCTGGCTGACCTGGAACTCAATCTGTAGATCAGGGTAACCTTGAACTCACAGAGATCTGCTTGCCTCTGACTTCAGAGTGCTAGGATAAAAGAGGCGTGTACCACTGCCTGGCAAAATTAATTTTTCAACTTTGAGCGGGGTGATGTGCATACATGCTTCATAGGACAACTTGAGGGAGTGTTTTTTTCTTTCTACTATGTGGGTCCCAGGCATCAATATCAGGATTGGCACAAATATCTTTACCCACTGAGCAGTCTCGTTGGTACTTATGAAATTTATCCAGTCTCATTTTATTTATGTCTTAGATATATATATATATATATATATATATATATATATATATATATATATATATATATATATATATATATATATATATATATATATATCTTTATAAACTAGCAGAAACAGCTGTAGATACTTTTTTGACAAAAGTCTATTGGATAATAATCTGCCATTTTAAATTCTCTTTATTGTTTGAGTTACAACTCTTTAAAATTTGTGTGATTTTTCTTTATTGGAAATAAACATTAAAAGGGTTTAAATGGTTTTGGTTCTTTTTCCTTTGGTGTCTTATCTATTAAGCTAACGTGCTATGAAATAGTTCACTCTCCATTTTTGTTTGTTTTAAGAGAGGGTCTTTATGTAGTGCTGACTGTCCTGGAACTTTCTTTATAGGTCTTGAACTCAGGGAGATTCATTTGCCTTTATTTCCCAAGTACCACCACATATCTAGCCTTTTGGGGGCGTGGGGTATAAGATTTTGTTTTTATTTATGTCTTTGTCAGCTACACGTTGGAGTTCCCTTAGAGGCCAGGAAAGGCATCAGATTTCCCGAAGCTGGGACAACTAGTTGTTTAGGAGCTTCAGAACTTAGGTCTTCTAATAGAGTGATCTTGATGGCTGAGCCTTTCTCCATTCCTTGCTAAGAAACAGTTCTAAGTGAGCTAATTGATAACATACAAGTACAAATGTGAAGCTACAATTCTTTCAAGACATTTTTACTAGATGTGGTGACACATGCCTTTAGTCTTTGCACCGAGGAGGCAAAGGCAGGCACATCTTTGGAGTTCAAGCCTAGCCTGGTCTACAGAGTGAATTCCAGATAGCCAGGGCTGTGGAAGGTACACATAGGTACATGCATACATGGAAGTTGCATGTCCCCCCTTCTATACAAGACATGTACATGCAAGCAAAACATTCATACACATAAAAATAAATACAAAGTGCAGTACCTTACAAATCTTTTATTTATGGATTATACATCATTGTGCTGATAAAAAAGCTAAAAAATAAAAAGTAAGATTAAGTTGGGAATGCTTGTCTTAAGAAACAAACAAAAAACCACATAAAAATTTTTTTTATTGCATTTAAACTAGAAAATAAGCCAGCATTTACTCCTTAGTGATAAGTTTGTGAATATAATAAAAAAGTATCACTAATTGTGATCCAAGAGGTTAGGTAGATCAGTAGTCAAGATGACAGATTAACATTTTGGTGATTCTCATCATTTCTGAACTAGATGAGAAGGTGGATATAATGGCATCCCAAGCATTTCGTTTGTTTCGAGTTTAGTAAATTTTATAGAATGGAGAAGAGGATTGGCAAAGCAAGAGAAATTAGCTAAGACCTCGTGATGAATGACTGCATGCAGCTCTGGGATTTATCTTTAGCTGACAAGAGAGAACCATTAAGGAAGTCTGAGTGGGTGGTGCAATTAGCAACAAAGGGGAACAATGATCTTTTAGGCCTTTGTTGTAATTAAAAGGTGTGAAGGACTTGAACTAAAACCTTTGAGTTAGTAGTAACTGAAGTTATATATAGGAAGGCCAGGAGTAGTACACGCCTTAATGATAGTACTTAGTAGGCAGAGGCAGGAGGTTCTATATGAATTAGAGGTGCTTAGCCTGTTTTACATACTGGGTTCCAGGCCCACCAGAGCTACAAAGTTGAGGCCCTGTCTTTAAAAAATACCATCTTAAATATATTTTTTCTCTCTCTGTCACTCACACACACACACACACACACACACACACACACACACACACACACACACCTTTAATACTAGAGGCCAAGGCTGGCAAATCTCTGTGAATTTGGTGGGAGTTTGGTCTATACAGTGTCTTCTAAGCTTTCCAAGGCTACATAATAAGAGACAGTTTCAAAAATGTATGTGTGGGTGTGTGTGTAGTATAAGTGGAAAATGAGTAGAGCTAGTACTTCACTTTTCATAAGTTTGGCTAAAGTAGAATATCATGAATAATTCTTCTTCATATAAAAATTGCTGAATAAAATGTATGGTATTGAGGACTAAAATAATGGCATATTGATTAAGAGCATTTAACTGCACTTGTGGAGTATCTGGGCTAGGTTCCCAGCATCCAAATAGTAGCTCACTACTAACTCCAGTTCCAGAGGATGGTGAAGCCCTCTACTGACCTTTTTGTGTACCAGACACACATATGATACATATACATATGTGCAATCAAAACATTCATACACAGAAAATAAATAATAGTGCAGTGTCTTAAAATCTTTTATAATTCATTATTGTGCTGGCAAAAGGCTTAAAACTGAAATGAAATTGGGATTGCAGATGTTAGCCATCTTTACTGTATATACTTTCATCCTGTGGAATCTGCCTCCCCCCCTTTTGAGATAGGGCTTTTCTGTGTAAGGACTTTATTTTTGTTTTTGTTATATTAAGAAACAAAATCCCAAGGCTTAAAGAACTCCAGGATTTCTCTTCTGTTCAGGAAGCTGACATTTTCTGTCACTCTTAGCCGGATGTCTCATGTATGGAGAAAGATGTCTAACAAGGCTTGTTGCAGAGTTATATTTCCCATGTTGTGGGCTTGTGTGCTAGAGGCATCACATGGAGATCTCTGGTCTGGCTAGATGCACGGGTTCATGTGAAAAGGAGAGAGCTCAGGCAGGGAAAGGGGAACTGCTTCACCTGCCTCTGCTGCTTGTGCTGCCCCACCTCTGTTTCTGGGTCACTGCTTTGCCTGCTCAGGATGTCTGGCAAGGCTGAGCCAGCAGGAGACTGACTAACTGGTGAGGGGTGCAGGGGAGCTTCTGGCGGCAATTTTAGGAGA
Organism: Micromys minutus; assembly: GCF_963924665.1. Taxonomy (NCBI): domain Eukaryota; kingdom Metazoa; phylum Chordata; class Mammalia; order Rodentia; family Muridae; genus Micromys; species Micromys minutus. Next base: position 60,380,475 of record NC_137976.1, on the reverse strand, counting down.
GATCTCTTCCCAAGTGGCAGTGTTACAGCTCTTATGACAGAAGCTCTCAGATAATAGAGTAATTCCTGCATACCTTTAATCCTTCTGGATTGGATTCTTATATACAGTTTGGGGATGGGTCATGGTCTGACAACAGGTACTTCCTATTGGTTTGGCCTGAGAGCTAAGGCATACCTCTTGGGGGTGTGATCCTGCCTATGTGGCCTGTAGTCACAGCCTCACCTGTTGAGGAGGGACTTGAGGTGTTTCTCTCTGTGACTGATTTGTCTCAAACCTCACTACAGGGGGCTGTGTAGGCTGTAGATACTTGAGAGGGGCCTAATCTCCCTGGAGATTGGGAAGCTTCCTACCATCCCTTAGGGTCTCTGAGGCTTCAACCTTTCACAGTCTGCTGCCCCACACCATGTGACCTTGGAAAACTTTCCAGCCACCTATCAACTCTTGTTTGATCATACCTGTTACCTTGCAGACTAAATCAAGCATTTAAGAGGATGCCAGACTTAAAATTATAACTAAAACTTCAGATACAAGTTCCAGGGCACACTACACTAGATCTTAGTAAACAAAATCTCAGATGAGCCATAAACAAGGTGGTACATACTGTAATTCCATTACTTGGTGGCAAATATGTATATATCCACTGAGCCAACTTTCTGATCCCTGATTTCAGCACTTGAGATAGCAAGGCAGAAGGACTTGAGCTTAAGGCCAGCCTGGGCTACTGTGAGGCCATGTCTCAAAAAAAGGAACAGGGGAGGAGAGGAGGACTGGAGAGAGATGGCTTAGTGGTTAAAAGCTCTTGCTGTGAAATATGACCTGAATTTTGGTTTTTTTGTTTGTTTGTTTGTTCTTTTTTTTCCCTTTATTAAAATCCTTTTTCATTATTTAAAAATTTTAAATACTATGTACATTGGTGTTTTACCTTATGTATGCCTGTGTGAGTGGGGGTATTGGCTCCCCTGAAAGTGGAGTTATAGACAGTTGTGAGCTGCCATGTGAATGCTGGGAATTGAACCTGGGTCCTCTGAAGAGGACCCAATGCTTTTAACTGCTGAGCCATCTTTCAGCACTGATCTTTTAGGTTTTTTTTTTTTTTTTTTTTGAGACAGGTTTTCTCTATGCAATTTGACTGTCTTAGAACTTGCTCTATACACCAGGCTGAACTCAGACTCAAGAGACCTGCCTGCCTCTGCTTTTTTAGCTGAGTTTAAAAACATCTGCCACCACTACCTGGCTAGGACCAGAGTTTTAATACCACTATCATGCGACAAACTGGGCTCCCTGCACATATCTAGGACTCCAGATCCAAGAGGCCTGATTATACTGTATAATGGCCTCTGTGCTCTTAGATGTGTGCAACTGCACATACATGAACATACATTCATGTAAATATACACAGATATATAATGAAAAAATTTACAAGGGTGAAGAGATGGTTCAGAAGTTAGAGCACAAACTGCTTTTGCAGAGGACTGAACCACATGCACTAACTCAAAATCACTAGCTTGAGAGAATTCAGTACCTTCCCTGGATTCTTGCATACACCTCCTCACACACGTGTATATATAGTGAAAAAATAAAAACAACACAAAAACCATTGTATAATGAGTAAGATCACAAGAGATGGTGATCTATAGAGATTATAGAAGATTTTTTTTTAGCAAATATCTTTTTATTATAACATAGGGTCCTTTGGATATATGCCTGTAACTGGATCATGTGGTAGATCTATTCCTAACTTGAAGAGCTTCCACATTGTTGGAAAGTTTTGTGCCCCTAACAACAGTGAGTAATGGTTCACTTTGTCCATATCCATTCCAAAGTTTGTTGTTATTTTGTTTTATTTATTTATTGCTCTTAGCTCTTCTGATGGGGTAAGCTGAAATCACAAAGTAGTTTGAATTTCCATTTTCCTGATAACTAAGGATGTTGGACATTTTAAAGATTATAGATTTATAGTTTATTATAATAGTATATGTTTGCATATTATATAGGTAACTCAAATAAAAGATTGAAGTAGAAATGTGAATTAAACCTTTAAAAACATGACCAGATGAAGAACCAAGCAAAACTAGAACCTTAGAAAGGATTAATAGTATTGAATCAGTTGACACATTGAGGGAGAAAATAATGTAAACTAGAAGATAGTGAAGATATTACCAAGTCAAGAGAACTGCCATATACCTGTAATTCCAGGACTGGGAAGCTGAGGCAGGAGGAGGCTGGACTGTGCTACACAGCCAGACCCTGTCTCAGAATGAACTAAGGAACAAGATACTGCTGAGAGTGCAGCATGGAGACAGAGAGAGACAAAACATCTAAAAGATGGAGAGAAAGTCAGCGTGAAATGTGGGCATGGTGGCACACACCTGTAATCCCAACACGTGGGAGGCAGAGGCAGGTGGATCTTCATGACCTGGAGACCAGCCAGGTCTACAGATCGAGTTCTAGGACAGCCGGGACAGCTAGTGCTGTTACACAAAGAAACCATGTCTTGGAAAACAAACAAAAAAGTCATTGTGAAGCATTGTAGCATAATACCTAATTGGATTCCTGAAAAGAAATAATTTTGAAAGGAAAAATGAAGGAAAGTTCAAATAATGTGGGTATTTTCCAGAATTGAGAACAAAATATCAAGTGTTAGAAATCCTTTAATCCCAACACTCGGGAGGCAGAGGCAGTTAGATCTCTGAGTTTGAGGCTAGCCTGGTCTTCAAAATGAGTTCTGGGACAACCAAAGCTGTCTTGCAAAACAAAAGAACAAACAAAAAGAAATCCAGTGAATCCCAAGGAATAAGTAAGATTAACTGTAAGTCACAGTGGAATCGCATGCCAGTGACAGAAACCTTAAAAGCAATTAGAACCAACAGATTGCTGACTGCTATAAAAATCATTTTCTTTAAGCTGAAGACTGATTTCCCAGCTATTGCAACAGAAGCTAGAGGACATTGGAATTCTGTCTTATGTACTGAGACAAAACAGCTGTCAGCTTTGAAATGGCATACTCAGTAAAATGCTTTCATTTGCTACCAATGAAACAAGATCCCAAGGTATATAATAATAAAACTCATCCCAAATAGACTCTCAAGATGCTTTGCAGTAGCCCCATAATATTTAAATCAAATGTATACTGTGGTTCACATTGTACTGTTACAGGATGCTTTATGTTTTGAATTTTGCTTTATTAATTGAATCTACTCTTAGACATATATCTGGGCATGTTTGTGCATATAGTAAGTATTTCATACTGATTTGATTCTAGAAGTCTGTACTACTGAGTCAAAAAAGTCATTTCTTTTTAAAAAAATTTTTATACTAATTCTTTGTGAATTTCACATCATGTGCTCCAATCCCGCTCATCTCTCTGTCCCTTTGTATCCATCCTCTACTCTTGTAGCCTCCCCTAAAAGTAAGTAAATAAATAGTAAGGGGAAAAAAAGAATACAAAAAAAATCTCATCCTGGAAGCTGTAGCTTGTTACAGTGTGTTACCCTGTATACTTGCAAATGTTCATTGCAACGAGTCAATTTCTAGGACTGTTTTGAGGCCTCTGATTTTTGTTACACTTCAGTACTGGATCATTATGGGGACTGTTCTTGGATAGCCTATTGTTGCTCTATGTCATGGAGATCCTGCAGTTTGGGATCTGCAGCCTGGCCCTTTCATGCACTCCAGCAGATCATACGTGAGATAGATGTTGGGTGGGCCTACTCAAAGCCCTGGATCTGGGCCTGGGAGGTAGGTGAGTTGGTCAGCTTACCAGCTTTCCAATGTCCTCTGGCTTCTGTTGCTACACTAGGGCAAGCTCTGTAGCACTGCTGTAGCTAGCTCACCCAATGCAGCAGCTTACAAAGGACAGGGTCGCCTCTCCTGCTCTTACTCTTGGGACAGCTTACTTGCTCCTCTCCATTCAGGGTCAGCTCAGGGACATTTGCCTGGCCTTTGGATGGACCTGGTACATCAACACATACCCCTGCTGCCACTGTACCACACATTGCCCCAGACATGGTTCAGGAAGCAATGTGGGCAGATGTCACTAACCTCATTAAGGACTCCTCATATCCACCAGTTTCTTACCTCCATTGAGCCTTCACCTCCAGTTCCGCCTTCCTCCATAGTGTATGAACCCTTTGCTTTGTTTTCTCTTCCATCTCTCCCATCTCTCCACCATACATTTAGCCATTATAGTGGTGCATGCCTATGGCAGGTACTTGTGTGCCTTTCTTCCCATCTCAGGAATTTCTTGGTATTTGTAAAATTGTTTTTTAAGAGAACTACCAATTTATATTTCATTCAACAGATTGTGCTGGCTTTGTTTACAAATGGTTGTTTGGACATTAAAATAACAGAGATTGCCATTTCTTACCAGATACTTATATTTTAGACAAAAATGTCTTGGTTTACTTCTCTTGGTTTGATATTAAAAATGTGTTCTGATTTTGAGCCCTAACCTAGCTTTTTGAATAGATAAAAATGTTAATTGAAATGCATTCTTTTTTTAAAATTTAATGTGTGGTGACTTTAAAAAAAAGATTTATTTATTTATTTTTATTTAATGTATGTGGTTGGGTACACTGTGGCTGTCTGCAGACATACCAGAAGATCCCATTACATATGGTTTGTGAGCTACCATGTGGTTGCTGGGAATTGAACTTGGGACCTCTGGTAGAGCATTCAGTGCTCTTAACCACTTAGCCATTTTTCCAGCCCTTTTCTTTATTCCTTTTCAGTTTATTAATACTGACACAATGTAGTTCATCTCTTTTTTTCCTGTTTTTGGTTGTTTCAAAGACAGGGTTTCTTTGTATAGTAGCCCTAGTTATCCTGGAACTTGCTCTATAGACCAGGCTGGCCTTGAACTCAGATATTTGCCTACTCTGACTGCCAAGTGCTGGTATGTGGCACCAGCCACCACCAATGCCCAGCTCACCCCATCCTCTCACCCCCCCATCTCTATCTCATTCTCTCTCTCTCTCTCCCTTTCCTTCTCCCTCTCCCCCCCCTCCAAACTTTTATAGTATAGTCTCTGGCTGGCCTTGAACTAATAGAGACCCACCTGCTTGAGTCCCAACTGCTTGTATGAACCACCACACCTAGTTCATTCAGCAGCTATTTAAAGAAATTGCAAATAGAGCTGAGGAGGTGCAAACAAGATGACTTGAGTTTAAATCCTCCTACATTAAGACCAGAGGTTAGAAAATCTCTTGAAAGTTTGCTAGGAAAGCTAGCCCAGCATACATAGTGGCAGCTGAGAGACTGTCTCTAACAAGGTAGAAGGAAGAACAGTATCAGATATAGTCTTTTGACCCTGGTGCATTAGTCATGGCACACTTATATGTATATACATGCACATCCATACACATATGAAAAGAAATGGCAAATAGCCAGGTGTGGTGGCAGTGGCCCATTCTTGTAGGTCTAGTATTTGAGGCAGAGGCAAGAGGATTTCTGAGTTGAACACTGGACTGAGGTACTCAAAAGCAAAACAACAAAAAAATTCTGCATATACGAGAGAGAGAGAGAGAGAGAGAGAGAGAGAGAGAGAGAGAGAGAGAGAGAGAGAGAGAAATGCCAACTATTTTCTTGTGATTGTAGAAGGGTATACTGTTACCATGCTATTGCTTTCTTTCTAGTTTTATATATTTCTCCAGGCAGCCAGCAGGACAGAAGGAAACAAATATGTTTACATGAGTCATTAAGGAGGGAAGGACTGTTAATTTTTTTGGGAATTCTATATTTTAATGTGAGCTTGAATCTAAGATGTCATTTAAGCTTTATTTTCTGTTCCTTTGCTGTTCCAGGTGCAAGTGAAAGTGTAGGAAAACATATGCTTGAAGCTTGTAACAACAACCTGGAGATGGCCGTCACTATGTTTTTGGATGGAGGAGGAATTGCTGAGGAGCCCAGTACCAGTTCAGCAAGTGTTTCTACTGTCAGACCGCACACAGAGTATGGATTTATTTATTGTAGCAGTTATTCTTGCCTAGATTAACTAGCTGCATTTTTATCAGGGTTTTGAAGATTTTATCTAGTTTTGAAAATTTTAAAGATTGAAAGCCTCTGAAAATAGCACGTGGAAGTTTTTGTATTTAATATATGTTAAATTCCCTAGAGCACTGTCTTCATCTGCTTGATCTTCTTTTCTGTTCAGACCTCAAAAGAACTGTGTGGGTTAGAGGCAGGCAGCAGAATGCATGGTACAACTGCTTGATTATAATATAATTGGCCTGAGATCAGGGTTTATGTGTTCCACAGCCATCACCTATACAACAAAAACAATTTTGTTGGCCTGGGATTTAGATCATTTGTAGAGTGTTTGCTTGCCATTCAATAAGTTCTCGGCTAAATCCCTAACACTGAATAAACCAGACTAGGTGACACATGCTTGTAACCATAGCTTAGGAGGTAGAGATGTGAGGATCTGAAGTTCATGGTAAATTGAAGCTATACTGAGATACACCAGAATATTAAAAAAAAAAAAAAAAAACTTTTTAGATTGGCATTATTATTTTTTTCTATGAGGAAACTAGAGTATAGCCATTTTTTCCTAAACTCTATAGCAGTTAAAAAGCAGGTATAGTCTAATAAAGCTCATATTTCCAAATATAGACTTTCCTATGTTTTCTCAGGAAAGTGAATTACCTTGAAATATTTTCAAGAACGCTGAAGGTAATACCTTAATGGTAGAATGTGTGAGTAACATGCATGGTACCTGAGTTTAAGATGTAGTACTTAAATGTATAAACAAAATCTTTTAAATAGTTACCTGTCTTATCACTAAAGGCATCCCCAGTGTGTATAGAGCTGTTTATATTTCATTTTTGAGCAATTTATATTTGGTTAGAGTTTGCAATAAATATCTAACTCTTGGGTGTTAAACCTTGTTGAAGTACTATAGGCTCATGCCACTACACTCAGATGGCCGTTGGGTTTTTTTTTTTTTTTTTTTTTTTTTTGTTTGTTTGTTTGTTTTGTTTTGAGATATTATGTAGCCTAGGCTGGCCATGATCTTCCTGTGTATTAGCATTCCAGGTGTGCCCACAATTCCTGGCTAAGCCATTGATTTTAGCAATAACAACAATAACGAATAAGGGCTTTGTGGCTCATGCCTTTAGTTCCATAACTCTGGAGGCAATGGCCAGAAAGATTTGTATGAGTTCCAGGCCCCCCCCCAAAAAAATCTTAATTTTAATAGTCCTTAAGTAAGACTCTAATATGCTTAGTCATTTGTAATTCTCATAATTTATAATATGAGATACTAAACAAGAAGAATCACTTTAAATAGAATAGGCAAAGGGCCAGGGGTTTACTTTATTTTATTAAATCATTTATTTATTTTATGATGCATGTTTGTCAGCATGTATGCCTATATGAGGGTATCAGATCCCCTGGTACAGGAGTTGTAGACAGTTGGGAGCTGCCATGTGTGTGCTGGGAATTGAATTCAAATTCTCTGGAAAAGCAGCAAGTGCTCTTAACTGCTGAACCGTCTCTCAGCCTCTAGAGTTCTATTTTTATTAAATTAGACGTACTTTAAGAATCAGGTCACATATAAGTATAGTTGTTGAATTAGTTTCAGATTAGTAGAATATTGTTTCTGTAAGAGTTATGAACTTTGGAGATCATATTAATACATTATAAAGTTTTTGCTTGTTGTTTTCTATTAACCATTTATCTCACAGGACCAAGAGGCTCAGAATTTCTATGGCTAAGGAGATTGCTCAATATTTGGAGTACTGGCTGCTTTTCTAGAGGACAAAATTTTTACCAGCCCCAGGGCGTCCTAGGGTACTATATGCACATGGTCTGAAGAAACACATTGAGACAAGTATTCACATACATAGAAAATATGTCAAGAAAATAAGAGTTTATATTTTAGTATATATTATATATTTATTTATATATTTTATATAGAAAATTCCTTTTTGTACACTAGGATTTATTGAAGTTCCTTTACTATATCCTTGCATTTTAATGTATGATATAGCAGTAATTATATCAATTCTAGTAAGCCTATATTTTCCATGTCATTTGTTTTGTTTTGTTTTGTTTTGTGTTTTGACTTTTGAGACAGGGTTTCTCTGTCGCCCTGGCTGTCCAGGAACTTGTTCTGTAGACTAGGCTGGCCTTAAACTCAGAGACCTGCCTATCTCTGGCTGGGATTAAAAGTGTGATGGTCCTCATGGGAAGAACAACATTATCAACCAATTAAACTTCCACAACTCCCATGGACTAAAACACCAACCATTCAACATACATGGAGAGACCCATGGCTCCAGTTGCATATATAGCAGAGGATAGCATTGTCTGGCATCAATGGGAAGAGAGGCCTTTTGTCCAGTGAAGGTATCTTTTCCCAGTGTAGGGGAATGTCAAGGCACTGAGATGGAGAAAGGGTGATTGGGAAAGGAAGCACCTTCATGGAAACAAGCGGAGATGGAGGAGCAATGGGAGGGGGGAAGGGGATAACATTTGAATGTAAATATAGAGAATATCCAATTAAAAAAAAATGTGACTGTGCCAGTCTTAAGGTATCTAAGAGTTCAGGGAGACTGGGAATTGGAGAGATGGCTCTACATTTAAGAGCTTGCAACTCCAGCTCTAAAGGTGCCTGTATGACCACTGAGGGCCCTATACATATCATTAAACTAAAAATAGAATTGAGGGAGGGTTGGGGATTTAGCTCAATAGTAGACAAATGGCCACACAAATGCAAGGCCTGGGGTTCAGTTCCTAATTGGGTCCAGGAAAGGAGCAGCAAAAATTGAATTTTAAAAAGGCCAAAACAATTCTTGCAGCTTGGATATAGTGTGGAACAAGCTTTAATCCCAGCACATGAAGGCAGAGGCTGTCAGATCTCTGTGATTCCAGGTCAGACAGGACTATATACTGGGACTTTGTCTCAGAGAGAAAGAGAGAAGGGGGAGGGAAGGAGGGAGGAGATAAAGAGAAGGAGAGGGAGAGTCAGGTTAGTTTGAGAGTGGACAGATGGTTCAGTGGTTATGAGCATACACTATTCCAGTAACTGTGCTAGGCAGTTCACACCAACCTATAATTCCAACTTCAGGGGCATCTGAAGTTTCAACTATTAAAGGTGTAAGGATCTGAGATGGATTTTTTTTTTTTTAAGATTTATTTATTTATTTTATGTACACTGATGCTATCTTCAGACACACCAGAAGAGGGCATCAGATCCCATTACTGATGGTTGTAGTTGCTGGGATTTGAATTTTGGACCTCTGGAAGAGCAGTCAGTACTCTTAACCCCTGAGCCATCTCTCCAGCCCAAGAAATCATTTTTTTTTTCTTTTCTGCTTGTTCTTTCTTTGTAAACCATTTTAGCTTTCTGTGCTAGGTATTTTATTCCAGTTAATCTCTGTAAAAATCATTTACAACTTTTATCTTGAATGTAGTTCCTAACAACTGTGTTTCACTTTATAATTTGACCACATTTCTAATTAAGAAGGAAAACAGGTATCATAAACAGTTTTTCATTTTGATATCTTTTCACTTTCTTTTAATAGAGAAGAAGTTCGTGCTCCAATTCCTCAAAAGCAAGAAATATTGGTGGAGCCAGAGCCTTTGTTTGGTGGTGAGTTCTCTTTGTTTGCTTACCCTTGTCTGACTTTGTTATCTAGGCTGTTAATAAAGTTAAGTGAGGGTTTGCTCAGATTGTCTCTTCACTTACAGAATCAGTTTTTAATCTTATATTTCTGTATTCCCTCTTGGGAAGCTGCATTCCTTACTGGAGAATAATGTACATTAACAATGAACCATGTGTTGTAGAAGGCCAACAAATAGGAAACTTAGCAAATGAATTGCTGTCCCCCCCCCCCACCACCTTTTAAGGAAGGGTGTCACTGTGTAGTCCTAGCTGGCCTGGAACTCAGGCTACCTGCCTAAATTCTAAATTCTAGGATTGAAGACGTGCACTACTATACCCAGCTCCCACCTTCCCTTTGGAATTGCTACCTCTTATGGAAATCAGTTCTGTTATATTAAAAACTCTTAATTTTATCTTAAATCTTTTTCTGAATATACACTTGACTTGATAACTTTCTATTGTTTTGTATACTTTATCTTCATCTTCTCTTATATTAATTTCTCCAAGTTTGTTCCTGGTCTGGACAGAGGAAAAAAATAAGTCCTTATTGCATGCAAAAGAATTGTTAGTAGTCTTGTCATATTCAGAGTATGCTGAAGTATGGGTCATTTAATTAACTTTAAAGAACAGTGATAGTTTAATAAGTACGCACTTACTTGTATGAAGCAAACATTTTTAGGTATTGCTTTAAAAATATAGCATTGAATCTTACTGTGGTAGGGCAAATAGATGGGGAAATGTTTTTGTATTGAGAACACTAGGACAGGAAAATGGTTTGAAACACGAAAGAGACCCATTTTAAGTTTTGTAGAAAAGTTATTAGCATAGGGGAAAATTTTTAAATGTTTATTTACCTATTTAGATAGGATCTCATTGTGTGCCTTTTGCTAGTCTAGAGTTTGCTATGTAGACCAGGCTGTTCTTAAACTTAGAGATCTGCCTGCCTCTGTCGCCTTAGTTCTAGGATTAAAGGTGTGTACCAGGCAAGAGGGGGAAATAATCCTTAAAAAATTATCCATTTAGATGTCAATACTTCCTCCCTAAGTAGAGCACTTGCCTAGCATGTGTAAGACACAAGATTTAATCTCTATCATTGCAGAAATTCCATCTGTGTTGAACATATATAGACATTTTCTTGTCCGTATGCCAAAACAACGGAACAATCATTTAGAAAGCATTTACATTGAATTAGGTATTGTAAATAATCTAGAGACAGTGTAAATCATAAAGTTCATTGAAGGATATGCCCGTGTGCGCATGCGCATACATGTGAAGGCCAGAGGTTGAGCTCCATCTTTAGTTGCTCTTCTACCTGATTCATTGAGGCAGGGTTTCTGAGTCAAACCCAGAACTCTTTGATACAGTTGGTTTCCCTAGCCAGCTTGCTTTGGGGAACACCCTGTTTTTGCAGTGTTTTGTGACAAAACTTTCTGGGGAGGCACAACACATGGTCTACCCACCTCAGATATAGGGCCTGCTACAGGTACAGATACCATCAAAGTTTATCTTTGCCCTGGATATTCACCTGCACATTATAATGAGAGATGGTGGAGTATTAGACCACTTCATGTTACAGCTATGAGATAGTCAAGACAGTCGTCTTAATAAGAGGACACTATTTTAGTTAATTATTGGAGGTTTTAATTGGTCCCTTTGCTTGTAGCAAGGCAGTATCCATCTTAGGGAGCATATGGTGTAAGAAGTTGCTTAGTTCTTGGCAGCCAAAAAACAGAAAAGGAAATGAGAAAGCCAGACCTGAGTCTCAACACTCCTTTTAAGGGTGTAAACCCAAGTGACCAAAGCTTCTCTGTTAGGTCCCAGTTCTCAAAGGCTCCCAACAGTACTATGTTGGGAACCAGGCCATTAACACAAGGGCCTTTGGATGACACCCAAAATCATAGGAAGAAGCATTTTCTTCAAAGCTGTTGGAGAGAGATGCTATATCCTCATTACAAAGCAAGCAGAAGAGCCAAAGTCTTTGGGACTGACTGCCTATGACTTAGAACAATGAATTTTATTGAGACAGAGTATAAAAAGCTACCTGATAGAGATTTGGCTTGCACAAGCCATTTTTAAAAGATGTTTCTTTTATTGTTTGTTTGTTTGGTTGGTATTCTTTTCTTTATTTTTTAGGATTTATTTATTTATTACATACATTGTAGCTGTCTTCAGACACACCAGAAGAGGGCATTAGATCTCATTACAGATGGTTGTGAGCCACCATGTGGTTGCTGGGATTTGAACTTGGGGCCTCTGAAAGAGCAGTCAGTGCTCTTAACCACTGAACCATCTTTCCAGCCCAGAACTGACATTACTTAAGATTTCTTTTTAATATTATTCTGTGTGTAGGGGTGGGTGGGTGGGTGGTAGTGGTGATGGTGGTAAAAATGTACATGTGAGTTGCCTGTTGCAGTAAATATTTATCTCTTTACCATGTTTATCTCTTTACCGGCCTTGAGGTCTTACTCCTCAGGCCTGACCCGGATACAGTACACTCCCAGTCCAAGCCACCACCTGGATCTCACTCCATTCACACATTTCCCTTCCCTTGGCAGTTTACTACCACCTATTTTCCACTTCTGTCCCAGGGCGTTTCTGTACCCCAAAATCCCACAAGCACAACTCTACAGCCCGATAGCTTTTCATTCAGGTTTGTATATTCAACTCTCAATCCACAAACCCACAACAAGATTACATCAAATAGACAAAGATACAAACTGCCCTTCTATATGAGATATTAGACCTATAAAATCCTTAATGTTCTTAGCTATTTAACGCCAATTAATATCACCTGGGTCTAGCTGGTCCTTGGGAACCACCCTCTGTCCTCTCCCTTCGCCAGACCTCTCAACCCTCTCTACCTCCCTTACCCTGCCCAATCACCGGCTTTCCTTTATTTTACTAATTAAAATGGGAAGGTTCAGTTGGAGTCGTGACTAAGCAGCCCTTCTTGGGGAAGTGGAATTAACATTAAAATACAACAGCTTCAGGACAATCTACAGCTACCCAAAAAGACTAGAAGAGAAAATGGGGTATCCTGCAGTTGTTATAGGTAGAGGGATATGTGTATATTATCCTGGAGCTGGCATTATAGGTAATAATGTGTGTGCATGCATATGCATGTGCAAAAAGCAGTGCTTTCTTAATTGTTGAATCAACTCTTTCAACCCAGATTTAGCACAAATCTTTAAGGAACCAGGACTAGTTAAATTTTGGTATAGTATCAAGGAATATTCATGCTTATCTAAAATGATATTCTCTCCTTACTCTCTCTCTCTCTCTCTCTCTCTCTATCTATCTATCTATCTATATATATATGTTTCTATGTGGGATTGGAATTTAATATTCTTCCTATACTCTAAATAAAGCAATAGATTTAAAATTATGTAGATGATATGAAAATCCTAGGTGTTTTTCTCTTAAGCTAGGTACTAACAGAAACTTATAAAAATAGGGAAACATGTTGGTCCTCTCATTAAATTGTTTTTCTCTCCTAGTCTTTGTATTCTACTATGATATCTAGTGCTTTCATTATGCATCTGGATTTTTTTTTTAGCTTTTTATATAGCTTAATCTTTTTTGGCCTTAATGAATATCATGTATATTGCCTGGGCAGAAGGAAGATAAATTCCAGAGGACTGGTAAATGGTTTGCAATAGTCAGGGGCACTTGGAGTAAAAGACATGGGTTTAAAGGATTGTAGCTTGAAGAGAGGTTCTTAATAGAGGTATGATGGGAGCAAACAGCAGATGATGAGCCCGAGAAATCAGGAGCTGGCTAGATGGCTGACAATCTGAAGTTACAGTAAGAGCACCACAGTGACTGAGGGTCTCCCAAACAGACGAGTGAGAGATGAGAGGGTGTCAGATCTTGGAGTTAGTTTTGAGCTCCCATGCTGGTGTTATAATTGAACCCAGGTCCTCTGGAAGAGCACACAGTAACCGTTGAGTCATTTTGTTAGCCTCTCCTCCCTTTTGTTTTTGTTGTCTTGTCTGTCTTTAAACAGGAAATAAAAACGAACAAAAAGGATTAGGTTTAATTTATTTTATTTTGTTGAGACAGGGTCTTTCCATGTAGCTATGGCTGGCCTAGAACTGGCTGTGTAGACGGGCTAACCTTGAACTTAGAGAGCTTTGCCTGCCTCTTCCCCCTGAGTGCTAGGATTAAAGTAATGTGCCACCACTGCCTGGCAAAGATGTGTGCATATGAGTGTTGGGTTTTTGTTTTGTTTTTTTATGCACACCAGAAAAAAGAATCAGATTCCATTACATAGTTCATGGTTGTAAGAGACCATGTAGCTGCTGAGAATTGAATTCAGGACCTCTGAAAGCCAAGACATCTCTCCAGCTTCTGGTTTAAATTTTTAAAAATTCAGACAAGCTATTTAAAAATGTAATCCTAACCATTATTTTTTTAAAATCTATTCCTGAGGTAATTGTGATCATTTTATTTTTGAGACAGTCCAGCTTTGAAGTTACTTTGTAGCCCATTATGACCTTCAACCTTTGATTTTACATGAGATTCTAGGCATGTAGCCTGTTAATTATGATGATTTAGCATAAACATTGGTGTGTTGTGTGTGCTTCTATGAATGGCATAAACATGATAAAACAATGAGTTTGTTTTTTGGGTTTTGGGGGGAAGGGTGTTTTGTTGTTGTTTTGCAGTAGGCCTATGTAGCCAGCCTAGGTTGGCTTTGAACTCATATAGTCAAAAATGACTTTACATTTCTGTTGTGATTACAGGCATGTGCCTCCACTACATGTCTATGAGGTGCTGGGGATCAAATCCAGGATTTCATGCTAGCCCTAAGTTTCTGATTTTTGGTTTTAAGTTTTAAAAATTTAATGTGTGTTTTGTGTTGGATCTCCTATAGTTGTGAGCTGACCCCTGTGGGTGCTAGGACCTGGCCAGGCAGGCAGCAGTTGCTTTGAACTGATGAGCTGTCTATCTTTCTAGCACCTGATTTTGTATTTTTAATTGTTTTGCTTTGAACTTAGTGGTTCTAAGAGAGTTGTAATTACCCTAAGTAATGAAATGCATAGTTTGTAGAAAAAGATGCTTTGACATGGGGTAAGAGACTTTTGGACTCTCTGTCTTCCAATCAGTGTTAATGTGAGGCATGGTTTTGGTTACATGCTGGACAAACTTACCATATATAAGTCAATTTAAACTGTTACAATGAAAAAATTCTTTAAAATCTTTATTTTCAGTTAGCCATGGTAGTGCAGGTCTTTAAATTCCAACACTGATGATCAGCCTAGTCTACATAGTGAATTAGAGGGCAGCCATAACTGTGTAGAAAGAAGAGACCCTGTTTCAAAAACCAACCCCCCCTCCAAAAAAAAAAAAAAAAAAAAGCAAAGCTCAGTGAGTAAAGCACATTCTCTGTTCTCAAAATAAACAAAACGTTGGGTTGTGAACACATTATGACTCAACCATCTTATCATACTAATTAGAAATTAGAACTCAGTTAAGAGAGACTAGAGCAAAATTTTAAAAAAAATTCAGTTTAGTTCTAGGGGTAATCATACTTTTTAATGTAAGGTTTAAAATGCCTTTATTAATATATTATTTTTCTTTAGAAAAATGTTCTCAAACTTAAGTAGTAACAAGTTACTCATTATAGTCCTTGAAAAATTTGTTTCTTATTTGTTTGTTTGTTTTGAGGGGGAAGGCACTGTTAAGAATATAGAGGTTTTAAAATACATTGAGGACTGGAGAGATGGCTCAGTAGCTAAGAGTACTGACTACTTTTTGAAAGGACACAGGTTCAATTCCCAGGACCCCAGTGGTATCTCATAACTGTCTGTAACTCCAGTTTCAAGGCATCTGACATCCTCTTCTGGTCACATGGTTCACAAACTTACATGTAGGGAGAATATTTATAAAATAAAGCAATAAAGAGAATATATAAACACATAAGGAAGATCTTTAGCATTTTCAAAATTGTTTTAATTTTTAATCAGTTCTGTTTTCCTTCTACAGCTCCTAAAAGGCGAAGGCCAGCACGTTCAATATTTGATGGTTTCCGAGATTTTCAGACTGAAACTAGTAGGTATTTGTGAACCAGTCTCTCAGCTCCCTCTTTTCCTTCTTTGTGTTAAAAATGGGGGGAAAAAGATTCGTATACTTTGTGGTTTACCATGCTTAAAAAATTAGAAATTAGAGATATCAAGATTTGGGTAAAGATTGCTGGCTACCAACCCTAAGTTTAACCCTGAAAACTACTCGGTGAAAAGAGAGAACTGACTCCTGCAAATTGTACTTGACTCCACATGTGTATCCTGACATCCATGAATTTACACACGCTGTCCTGGTTATGAGTATCATTGTTATGACGAAACGTCATGATCAGCAGCAAGCTGGGGTGGAAAGGGTTAATTCATCTTATACCTCCATGTCATAGCCCACTGAAGGAATTCAGGAAAGGAATTCAAACAGGCAGGAACTTGGAGGCAGGAGCTGATGCAGAGACAGACCATAGTGAGACGGGAGGGATGCTGCTTAACTGCTTTCTTAATAGAATCAGGACCATCAGCACAGGATGGCACCACCCACAGTGGGCTGGGCCCTTCCGCAACAACCACTAATTAAGAAAATACCCTACAGCTGTGGTTCAGCCTATGGGTTGCAACCTCCTTTCATGGGAGTCTAATATCAGATATTTGGATTATGATTCATTACAGCAAAATTACGGTTATGAAATAGCAATGAAAACAGTTTCTATGGTTTGGGATCACTGTAATACGAGGATCTATATTAAAGAGTCATAGCATTAGGAAAGTTGAGAGCCACTGGTCTACATTTTCTCATTTGAGGCTGCTCCTCTCTGATAACTAGTTTGTCAAGTCGACATAAAACTAATTAGCACAGTTCATACCTTTCTGTAGAATATGTCAGAGTATCTTGGCTCATACTTGTTAAAGAATTCTAAAGAAAGGTCAATGTCTGTTTGTTTGTTTGTTTATTCGGGATGGTGTACAGGCCATGGTGTGCACTTGTCCTAACTGGAGGACAGCTGTTGGAGCTGATCTTTTCCTACCATATGTGCCCGGAGATCAACTTGTGGCCATCAGTTTTGGTGGCAAGTGCCCCAACTTACTGAGCCATCTAGTGGCCCGGGACAGTTTTTGTTTGTTTGTTTGTTTTTTAGATAATATATGAGAAATGTTTGGACTGTGTCTGGCTTTGCAACTTACAGTGAGCTGCTCAGGGCATAGACAGGTCCTGTAATTTTAGAAATGGTTGTAGGAGCTAGACACAGTGGATGAGTTAGCATCACTCTGAGAGCTAGAGAAATGGTTCTGAAATCTTTCTTCTTATGAATATGTGAAAAAAGTTTGAGTTTATAAGGTTATTGTGTGTGTATGTGCTGTTAGGGACCAAATCTAGGCAAGTGCTCTACTACTCAGGTGAATCTCACGGTGAAGTCAAATTTCATTTTTAATGATGCTAGGGACTAAACACAGGGAGGGTCCTGTGTATACGAGATAGGTACTAGTAAGCTAGATATTCAACTAGCTTTTCTTCTTATTGTGAGATAGTCTCTCATGTTTTAACTCTTCAGTGTTTTGTTTTGTTTTTTTCAGTCATCATTAGCTTTTGTAATTGAGGCCAAACATGCTGTTCAGTATTCTTCAGTCAATACAAGGTCTTTTGTTTATTATATTATTTAACACTTTCATTTTACAGCTAATTAAATCTTTTCCATCTTTCTGTGTTACAGTTAGGCAGGAACAGGAATTAAGAAATGGAGGAGCAATAGATAAGAAACTAACCACCCTTGCAGATCTATTCCGGCCCCCAATTGACTTAATGCACAAGGGCAGCTTTGAAACAGTAAGTTGTTGGAGATTCTGTACTATAACTATGAACATTTTTACCATTTCAGTGTCTTATTTGTCTGTATGTCTGTCTGTCTGTTTTATTTTTGAGATAGTCTTATCATAGGACCTTGACATACTGTGTAGACTAGGCTGGTCAAAAAAATCAGAGCTTGGACTGCCTCTGTGTCCTCTGTGTGCCATGTGCCTTTTATTTTCTAAAAGGAAAAAAATCATTTATATAAAGAATTGATATCTTAACTATTTCTATTTCTGCATCATATACTTAAGGGTTACACTGGCTACTATTTCTACTGGCAGTAACAATAGTGTGTGAGATTTGTTTGTTTATTTATTTTGAGATGGTTTCTCTGTGTAGCCTTGCCTGTCCTAGAACTTACTCTGTGGACCAGGTTGGCCTTGAACTCACTGAAATCCACCTGCCTCTGCCTCCCTAGTGCTAGGATTCAAGTCTCGGGCCACCATTGTGGCTCAGTTTGTAATATCTTAATGCTTGTGTTTAAGTAACTCATTTTCCTTAATTGTGTCCCAGGTTAACTAGTGATACTGGTAATTTGGTATGTGAAAGGCAAACTAGAAAGTGTTTCTTTTAAGTAAAAAGGTGAAAATTCTTGGTCTATAGTAAGAATGGATTATGTATGAAGTTATGAAGAAGGAAAAGGAATTCATGCTAGTTTTGCTGTCAGGCCTGACGTTATACAGGTTTGGTCTCAGTTTGGCAGTGCATTAAATTTGTATTTGTTGTTTCAGGCCTGTACTGGGGATGTTGAAAATACATCTGTATCAAATTGCAGAATATATTCTCCCTCTGTTTTTCCTAGCTTAATCTTTCCTAAAGGTATGGGAAATTTCCAGGACTTCTAACTGTTAATAGCCTTTCTGTGCCCTCTACCTCTGAATGAAGACAGGGAGATTTATATTTATTATTAATGCTTAAGGTTTTTGTTTAGGCTTGGTTCCAACTAGCTCTTATAACTTAAATTAACCCATATATATTAATTTGTGTTCTGCCACATGGCTCATAAGTTACCTGTGTGCTTCTTCTGTGTCTGGCTGGCCAATTCCCCCATATCTGACTCCCAGAGTTCCTGTCTCTGCTGGAAGTCTCACGTATTCTCTCCTTTGCAATAGGCCATTAGCTTTTTATTAAATCAATCTGAGAGTGAAAGAGGGAGTGTTTACAAAGTATGTTGTGGCCAGAAATTAGCATTTAAATAATACAAAAACAGACTTTACACAGTACACAATAAGATAACCCCAGCAGGTTTATTTGATTGTCTTATCTCAGTGAAATGTTGTCATCAAGAACATTTGAGAGGTGGCTTAGTAGTTAAGAGAATTTGTTGCTCTTGCAGAGGACCCAGGTTCAGTTCCCAGCACCCACATGGTAGCTTATAACTGCAGTCCAGGCGGATCTGATGCCTACTTCTGGTCTCCAGTGCCAGCAGGCATATATATTCAAACATATAAATCTTTAAAAAAATAAACCGATAAACTTGATAAAAATTAAAACTATCACATCTTTTTAAGATACTGGGCATTTTTAGAGATTTGTTGAGGAATGTGGGCAACACAGTTTTATAGATGGGGTAACAGCAGCTAGCTAGAAGCCAAGATTCTCTTCTCTCCTTCATGTACTGATTGGAGTTTTCTTTTTAATTTTTTAAATAATTTTTAAAAATCTAAGTACACTATAGCTATCTTCAGACACACCCGAAGAGGGCACCAGATCCCATTACAGACGGTTGTGAGGCACCATGTGAGTGCTGGGAATTGAACTCAGGACCTCTGGAAGAGCAGTCAGTGCTCTTAACTACTGAGCCATCTCTCCAGCCCTAATTGGAGTTTTTTAAAGGGGCAGAATCATTAAGACTATTGTGCATGCTATTGGGCAGGGAGTGGGGGACGGCGACTTAGTAGGTTAGCTTAATGATAAAAGTTGGTAGTTCAACAAAGCTATTTGTATACTTGAGAAACAGAACACAATAGCTGCTCAATCCAAGAAGTCATATCTCAGCTATTTCAGTTTGGTCCTGAAGGCCTAGAAGCTCCTGGGGAGCTGGAGTCTAATAATCTAATGACCACATATGTACATGGAGAAAGAAATGGGCTTACAGACAGGTACATACTTCTTCTTCCAATTCCCATCTATCTAGTGGCTGGTGCCAGCCAACATCAGAGTGGCCCTTTCTATCCAGTCACTGTGCCACAGCTGTGTGCTTTCTGAAGTGCACCAGAGACACAGGAACGTTCCACCAGTCGTATATTTCTCCTAATCCAGTCAGGTTGACAGCCATCACAAGGATTATGTATGTACAAACTAATACTGTATAATACTGAAAATTCTAAATGTGATTTTAAAAGATTTATTTTTTAAGATTTATTTATTTTATGTACATAAGTACACTGTAGCTGTCTTCAGACACACCAGAATAAGGCATCAGATCCCATTACAGATGGTTGTGAGCCACCATGTGGTTACTGAGAATTAAACTCAGGACCTCTGGAAGAACAGTCAGTGCTCTTAATTTCTGAGCCATCTATCTCTCCAGCCCAAGATTTATTATTTATGTATATATATGTGCATATACATGCTATTGAAGTTACCTCTGGAGGTCAGCAGAGGGAGAGGGCATCAGATCCCTTGGAGCTGTGAGCCAGTGGACATAGGTGCTAGGAACCAAACTTCATTTTTCTACAAGAGCATCAACTACTGTTTGACCTCTAGACTACAGCCAAGCTTCTAGATAACATTTTTAAAACTATACTTACTAATCGTTGATAATTTCCTTTGGGGGAGACAGCAGGGTGTGAGACAGTCTCTTTATATATGATGTGAGATAGTCTCCCTGGCTGTTCTGGAAAACTCAGTATGTATTTCACGCTGGCCTTGAACTCAAGAGTTCTACCAGTCTCTGCCTACCCAGTACTGGGGTTTAAGGTGTGTGCCACCTACACCCTGTTAGCATTTGTTACACTGTATTTTAATCCTATTTATCAACTCTCAGATTCACACCCCTCAACCTGGGCACTCCTCTCAACTTTTGTAGCCTCTGTCTCTGCTTTGTCTAAAACTATCAAGTCTAGATTGTGCTGCTCTTACCCTGATGGTCCAGGGGACATCCAGGAGAGTATGGTCACTCCACCAGGGATGATATTCTTAAAGAAAATTGATTCTTCCTCTGCCAGAAGCCATCCTCTGTCAGTAGATCCTCAGTTGGGGGTTCATGTCTTTTCCTTCTTACCCCATGCTAGGATGTTGGCTGGCTTGATTTTGTATAGGCTTTGAGCAGGAGTACTCAGAACTGCAGTAAATTTTAGAGTCCTGTCATGGTCCAGAAGTCTGGTCCTCTAATTTCTGGCTCTTAAAATTTTGATCCTCTCTTTCTTGATGGTCCCTGAGCCTAGGGCTAGGAGGGACAGTAATAAGATGTCCAGTGTGTGGCTGAGCACTACACTGATACTTTTCTCTGCACTTGGACCAATAATGAATCTATATTAACCACTGTCCTCTGTACAGAGAAGTGATGAGTCCTCAATGTCATTTTTAAAAGAATGCTGAGTGTTTCTATGGAAATTTTACTTTTATAGGCCAAAGAGTGTGGCCAGATGCAGAATAAATGGCTGATGATAAACATTCAGAATGTACAAGACTTTGCGTGCCAGTGCCTCAACCGTGATGTATGGAGTAATGAAGCTGTGAAGAATATTATCCGGGAACATTTCATTTTCTGGCAGGTAAGAACAACAGTTACTTTAAAAATTCTTAGTATTTGTTTTTATAGTATAGGATGTTGTGGAGGCAGACTGGAGCTACAAACTGGAAAAAGTGATTTCAGTCATACTTCAGGAGCATCTTGACAAGTCTGTCTACAGCTCCATTCATTGCTCAGTAGAAACATAGTACAAGCCATACAGTTGTATTTCTCTAGAAGTACCATCTGAAAAAATTCAAGGGAAATGAGAATTTAGCTTTAATTATATGTTTTAAGTCAAAAGACGATATAACATTAACATTTATAATGGCATTATCTTTTTCTGTTTCTCACAATAAAGAGAATTTAACTTATAGTGCATGTCACCTTAAATTAGTCTATTTCATCTATGTGTAAAAGATCTTAGAGCATTGGAGAAACATTAAGCCATGTGTTTTAGCTTGTGTTTGTTACTCTCTTATGTTTGTTCTTGGCTTGGTTTTCCTTAGTATGCCAGCTGTAATAGCTTTTGTATAAATGGTCTAGCCTAGCTGTCATAGTTTGGGTTTTATTGCTGTGATCAGATACCATGACCAAGGCAAGTCTTATAAAGGCAAACACTTATTTGGGACTGCTTACAGGTTCAGAGGTTCTGTCCATTGTCATCATGGTGGGAGCATGGCAGAGTGAAGGCAGACATGCTACTGGAGAAGAGCTTAGAGCTCTACATCTTCTCGATCGGCTGGTAGCCAGAAGGAAGCACACCCCTGCCCCCATACACTGGGTGGAGCCTGAGCACTAGGAGAACTCAAAACCTGCCTACACAATGAACATCATAACAGTGCCGCTTTCCCATGGGCCAGGCATATTCAAACCACCACACTACCTCTAATTTCTCTTTTGTTTCAACCTGTTTAGTTGGTTGGGTTTTGGAGAGGCTTGCTACTTTGGATTCAGCCTGGGGCCAACTGCAAGCAAATCTCCATCCTCCTTAGTTTCTTTATTTCTTTATTTTTAGGTTTTTGAGGCAGTGTTCCTCTGTATCCCTAACTGTCCTGGAACTCACTCTCTAAACCAAGTTGGCCTCAAACTCACAGAAATCCGCCTGTCTCTGCCTTCTTAGTGCTGGAATTAAAGGTGTGTGCCCACCTGGCCCACTTCCTTTTTTAGTATTTGCAACCACTTCAAGTAAGGCTTTGGACTCGTAATCCTCTGACCTCAGCCATTTTAGCAGCTGGGGATTATACCCTAGGCAGGCCCTGTTTGAATTTCTAATTTTTAAAAAGTTACAGAAAACAACTAAGATGTATTGCTAGTGCTAGTCATGTACCTGTTTGTATTTCACGTCTGGTAAATTCAGAGGAATTTTGTTTTTATTATAAATTCGTGTGTACTGTATGTATCGGTGTGTGGTATGGAGTTTGAGGACAACTTTTGGAAATTGGTTTTTTCCTTCCACTGAAGGTTGTCAGGCTTGTGCTGCAAGTACTTTTATCTGATGAGTCAGTTCTTCACTAGCATTATTTTTAATGGCAAAGTTCCTTTTGTTTTAGTCAAATATGACTGAACATCTCTGCCTAATAAAATGTTGAGTTTTCAAGCTTATAATATTGATATGTGACTTATTAGAATACAAATACAGTGCTAGACATTGTGGCACACTTGGAGAGGCAAACGGATCTCTGAGAATTCAGAGAGTCTGGTAACATAGTGAACGCCAAGACAGCTAGAGCTATATAGGGAGACCTCTCAGAACAAAACAAAAAACCAAGAAAACAAATTCACAGATGGACAAACACTTTAAAAGGAAGTTACTACTAGTAACTCTTCTGAATTGAGAAAGGAGGAGGAATTGGGTTGGTATATTTATGATGTTTTCAAAAGGAGCCAAGAGTAGGATGTTAAATCTGTATATTGTTATTTCTGCTTTAATACGTGGGGAAGAATTTAACATGTTTGTCAAGGCTTATGTGGAAAATCCATTGCTCTTAATAGATAACAGGATCATGATCAATCTTTTTAAAGAAGCTTTTTAATTTTATTGGCTTAACAGGTTTATCACGACAGTGAGGAAGGTCAGAGATACATACAGTTTTATAAGCTAGGGGATTTCCCCTATGTATCCATCTTAGATCCGCGCACAGGTAAGTTATATCAAATTATAGGCTTTATTTTTCAGAGCTGATTAATTTTTGACTGGATCTGGTTTCAGAAATGTGATAGTTAAGGGAAATTTTCTTGTTTCTGTGAACACTTTGGGTGTGTATATTTAGGAAATCTATTTCTGGAAACTTGAGGAGTAACATTTTATATTTATACTGTTTGTTCTTTCAAAGAAAGACTGATACAATCAATCATCTCTTTATAGGGTCTTTTTAGGGTTTCTATTATTAAATTTTTTTATTAAGTCAATACATTTTTATTTAAGGTATTTGATTCCTTGCTGTCCATCCAGGTCATCTGAAGTAGCCCTTTCTCAAAGGTCACCCAGTTGTGCTTTTCAGCTCTGTTTTCTATCCTCGGTTTAAAGACACATTCACTGACAACTTCTAAATTCTTAACCAGAAGATTTTAGGATTCCATCAGTTTACTTTAGGGACCCTTCTTCAATTAGCTTTCTAAACCATTTGAAAGTAGGCTTCACGTTGGTACTCAACATCTCTGAAGAGTCTGCTCCTATCTATTCTTAACACTCAGAATTGTAATCTTTATGAAGGAAATACCAGTGCAACACTGAAACAAGCATCCATTCATGGGTATCTTCCAATTCTGACTTCATAATCAAGACAAGTCTTTAAAGAAAGGAATATTCATCTGTTACATTACCTTTATAGGATAAACTATATGTGTATATATATATATATATAGGCTATTACTAGAACCAGCCTCATCAATAACACCTCTGTGCTCTTATATTCCTCCTTGTATGTATCAAAACCCATACTGAACAATGAGTTCTGGGTTGCAAAGGAGGATTTATTTTCTGTACCTGTCCAACCTGCCTTTGTCCAACAGCTGAACAAAAACAAGCACAAGTGCTATCTATCTACTACTAATTAATGAGGTTATTTCAGGTACTTGTGTTCCTCTAGAGAACTAGAGGATGAGTTGTTTGTTTTATTTTTTTTTAAGATTTATTTATTTGTTATGTATACAATGTTCTGTCTGCATGTATGGCTGCACACTAGAAAAGGGGCATTAAATCTCATTATAGATGGTTATGAGCCACCATGTGGTTGCTGGGATTTGAACTCAGAACCTCTGGAAGCAATAGTCAGTGCTCCCAACCACTAAGCCATCTCTCCAGTCCCTCCAGTTGTTTCTTTATTAGTTATATTTTATTTGGGTTCTGCTTTGTTTGAACGTCTTCTTTCTAAATGGCCATAATGCAAGCATATAATTTTTCTTCATGATGGGTGAGAATCTTATATGAGTTTTGATTAATGTTGTCAACAGGTTTTGAAGACACTGTGTGACTTCAGTACGTGAGAGATGGGGATATGAATTTGTAGCAAACTTTAATTATGTATATGCCAATTATTTAATGACTGTGGTTAGAAAATTTGATTCTTTTATTTATATGCCTTGATTTTTTTATTATTTTTTAATCTTTAGGTCAGAAGCTAGTAGAGTGGCACCAATTGGATGTATCTTCTTTCTTGGACCAAGTAACAGGGTTTCTGGGAGAACATGGGCAACTGGATGGACTTTCTAGCAGCCCTCCCAAAAAATGTGCCCGATCAGTAAGTATAAGTGATAGGCAACTAGGTATACCTGCATGTTGGCATTTTTTTGTGCAATATTTGATGTTAGAATGGCATTTGTAGTGAGGAATGGAGCTGGCCTTTGGTAGCACACATCTTTAATCCTAGCACTTGGAAGGCAAAGATAAGCACAGGTGGGCCTCTGTGAGTTTGAGGCCAGCCTGGTCTGGAAAGCGAGTTCAAAGACAAAGAAAGCCGATCTTAAAAAAAACAAAAATGTAAGTAATGAACAGTTATGTTTTATGTTTATATCTTAGCCATCTTTTTTTTAATTTAGTTTTTCTACAGAAAGATTTTATCTTAATGAAGTCATTATATGTATGTGTGTATGTGTGTGTGTACATGTATATCCACATAATTGTGTGTGTGTGTATGTATATACAGTTCTATGTTTTCATTCATTTTTGTGACCTAAGCTTACTTATAGAAACATAGGTGAGAAATTATTTATAGGAGCATTGGTAACTTTGCAGTGGTTATACCACTGAAGAAAATGTCTTTCCTGTTCCCAACAATCATAATTGCTTATTTTCAGGGAGGGTTTGAGCCCTTGTGCGTCCCTTGTGGCAGAAGGTCGATGGGTCCAGTCTTCTGTAGGACTTAGGCAGGCGAGCATAGCCACCTATGTTTAAGAGCTCCATATGTCATGCCCAGAAGACACTTTTTCACATCCCTCCATTCCATCCCTCACATCTTACATTCTTTCTGCTGTTTCTTCCACAGTGTTCCTGAACCCTGGAGAGGATGCTATGGATGCTGTAGTTCTATTTATAGCTGAACATTGAACATGTATTTTCTGCATTTTAACACTTAGGAGTTTTTATAGTTAACCATTGTCCATTGCAGGAGGAAGCTTCTGTAACTGTAGCTGACAGCAGCACTAATCTGACTCCTGGAGGCTCTGTTTTCTACTCCAGCTCCTGGAGAATTTTCTCACCACTAGGCATTTCTCTGTCTGGTTATATATTTCCTTTTTTAAACTCATGTCTGTTTGTATGTATGTTCCTGTGTATGGGTGTGTGTGTAAGCTCAAGGTTGACTTCAGGATCCTTACTCATTTGCCTTCCTCACCCTCCTTTTTATTCATTGAGGCAGGGTCTCAGTTGAACCCAGGTCTCATCAATATGGCTTCTCTGGTTAGATATATGTTATAGGAGTTCCCTGTTCTGCTTACTGAATGCTAGAATCATAGGCTGCTACATCCACTGAGCATTTATAAGGGTTCTGGGGATCTGAGCAATGGTCCTCAAGCTTTTGAAGTAAGTGCTTTAACTACTGATTATCTCTCTAGTCCATATGTTTCTTTTAGGTGTACTTTTATCAGGCTGATGAGGTTTTCTCTTTTTTTTGAAGATGGAGCTGAATTGGGCTCAGACTCCCTTTGTAGCCAATAATATCCTTGAATTCCTGATACTGCTTTGTCTGTCTCCTACCATCCCTATATCCCTTTTCTTCTTCTTCTTTTTTTTAATATTTATTTATTGTATTTAAGTACACTGTAGCTATCTTCAGACACACCAGAAAAGGGCATCAGATCTCATTACAGATGGTTGTGAGCCACCATGTGGTTGCTGGGAATTGAACTCAGGACCTTGGGAAGAGCAGTCAGTGCTCTTAACCACTGAGACATCTCTCCAGCCCCCTATCCCTTTTCTTCTTAGTTGGCAGGATGTCACATGCCTGTGATCTCCACACACAGATGGCTGAGTCAGGAGAATTACTACAAGTTTGAAGACAAAACTTTATAATGACTTTATTTATTACACTGTTACTGTCTTCATAGCCAGCTCCAGGGGAATTGACATTTCTAGTATCTGTGGGCACTTGTACGTTTGTGTGCGTACCCACAAACAGAAACACATACACAGCATTAAAATGATAAAAATAAAGGAAAAGTAGCAGGTTCTATTAATCTGAACCAACTCTCTAGCCCTAGATGGACTAGAAAGGGACTGGAGAGATGGCTCAGAGGTTAAGAGCACTGACTGCTCTTTCAGAAGTCCTGAGTTCAATTCCCAGCAACCACATGGTGGCTCACAACCATCTGTGATGGGATCTGATGCCCTCTTCTGGTGTGTCTGAAGATAGCCACAATATACTCACATAATGTTTTAAAAAAAAAAAAAAAAAAAACAGAAAAGAGTGAGTATTGGATAGTAACCTGTAGCTGTAGACAATTAACTCTACTCAAATAAATCAACCCAACGACATTGATGCATTTCTCACCTGCCCTAATTAATGTTCTGGGTTCCCAAATGAAACACACACACACACACACACACACACACACACACACACACACGGCTTTATAGTTTAATATTCCTTAAACAGCTTGATGACTGGGCCACTTCATAACCTCCATGTGGCTAACACACTCTCCCTTCTAATATTTCTAACTCATCTTTATTAAAGCCTATGTTCTGTTTTGGCTCCCCTGGATCCAGACCTGCAACCCTCTTGGCCCATGATCCCTGACTCTTACATGTTGCTATGATCTCTCTTCTGAACCTCCTAGGCCTGGTCTTTACTCCTTTCCTGGTATGGTGACTCTCTCCCCTCCTGCTGCTTCCTCAGTCCTTTGTCTGGGGATTCTAAAGACCTGGCTCTGTCTCTGTCTCCCTGCCCAGCCATATTGGCCACAGGCAACTTTATTTATCAGTCAAAACCAACTGGGGACAGGGTTCCTCAGCGTCCTATGTGCAGATGTGTGGATTTCTGTGTGATTTGGAGGGACCAAATTAACATAAGTAGCATTAGACCAAATCCACAACATTTCCCCCTTTTCATCCATTAAAAAGGCCTTTCTCTCAAATATATTGAACATAGTTATAACAGTTATATAAACTGTAAGGTCTGACATACACTAATAATGTCCAGTCCATCAATGTTTTCAATTTAAGGATATTACTCTAACATCTGTCCTAACTTAGTGAGTTTAAAATTCTATACCTGAATTATGTTTTGATTTTAACTTGCATTGCCATCTGAAAACCATCCTTTCAAATCTACATCATCTTTCTTAATGCTAAACAACTTAAGTTTGATTATGAGACTATCATTAACCTAGTGCTGTCTGCTGTGCAGTGTTACTACAAATCTAGTCACGAAAGCCATTGCATGGCCCATAAATAAACCTACCTGCTTTATGTGTGTGCTGAGTTAGACTTATGTTTATTATTGTTAATTTGTTTGTTTGTTTTTAAAGACAGGTCTCTGTTACATAGCCCTGGCTGTCCTATAACTCAGTTTGTAGACCGGGCTGACCTTAAACTCACAGATAGTCATCTACTTCTCTCTGCCTCTCAAGTGTTGGAATTAAAAATGTGTGCCACCTCACCCAGATATTTTTTAAAAAATTATTATAGGGCAGTAATAAGAGGATTGAGAGTTCAGAGCTATAAAGTAAGTTTTGGGTCAGTATGGGCTATATAAAACTAAGGGGAAAAAAACAATAATAGTACAGGGCCGGAGAGAAGGCTCAGTCAATAAGAACACTTGCTTCTCTTCTAGAAAACTCTAGTTTGGTTCCCTGCATCCACATCAAACAGCTCACAACCACCTACAGCTCCACTTCCCAGGGGATTCAGATCCTTCTTCTAGACTCTGGGTAACAGGCATGTACATTGTATACATACATACATTTAATAGTCTGACCCTTCTCCCCCCAGAATAAATGTAGCCATTTTGTTCCATGCCTGCTAGTTTTTCATATTGTTGCAATAATATGCCTGCCGGTCACTGACACAGAGATATGACTTGGCTCAAGGACTTGCTGGTCACACATCCTGTTTCATTCGGTATGTTCTGAATATTCTGTATGAGGTTTGCTGATCTTAAGAAATTCCACAGAGCTTTATGTGGGACCCATCAAATCAAAGGTCAAGATGACCTGTTATGTCTATAATATCTTGAGTCAGAGCTGACCACTGGGCAGCCCTTCCTGTACCTACATATGAGATCACTGGA
Source organism: Micromys minutus (assembly GCF_963924665.1). NCBI lineage: Eukaryota > Metazoa > Chordata > Mammalia > Rodentia > Muridae > Micromys > Micromys minutus. Next base: position 60,351,599 of record NC_137976.1, on the reverse strand, counting down.
TTTTGTGGCTGTATGTTACTAATAAGCCAAAAGTTATGAGTATAATACTCATGCTCTGTTATCTCAGTGTTCTGAAATTCCCCTGTTCACCACCCATCCACCACCCCCTTACCTTCCTTACTCAGAACCAATCAGCTTAAAGGTTAGCTGAGAATACTTCTCCGAGTAAGCCAACTGCTCCCCTCCTTGCCCTTTAAACTTTTGAACCTGTTTTTTTCCTATAAAAAGCTTACCCTGAGAGCAGACTAGTGCCACAATTAGGTTTTTCTTCCTTGTGGAACTGGATGTCCAGTATTATGGTGTGCATTCAATAAACAATTCTTGCTTAACTGAGAATGGTGTATGTTAGGATTGTTTGGCAATTTCCTGAATACTAACATTAAATAAATAAGTTCCAGTCAGATGATTCATATTTTGTGATTTTTAAAAATGAAATCTGTGTTATTCAAAACTTTAACAAGAAAATGTTAGAAATCTGCATTTCTGGTGGCTGTTAAGATGGCTCAGTGGGTCAAGGCACTTCCTACAGCCTGAGGACCTGAGTCTGTCTCTACAACCCATGTGGTAGAAAGAGAATGGACTCCTGAACTTTGTCCTTCACCTTATGTTTGTACACACTGATTGCACAGCCTCAAACACACAATTTAAATACATGTAAAAGAATTTTCACTTCTCATCATAATGAAGTTTTTATTACAGTTATTAAGCTTTTGAGAATTTAGTTCGTCCACACCCATACATCTAAATGTATTTCCTTTGGTTCTTTTGTTTGTGTTTGTTTTTGAGACAAGATCTTACTGTATAGTGCGTGCTAGGAGTCAAACTTACAAGCTTCTTTCTCAGCCTCTCCCAAAGTGTTAAATCCTGGAATATAGCATGCACTGTCAAATCATATTTTGTTAATGTTATTTTCCTGTTTTGAATGCTAAGAATTATTGCATTTAATGAAAAGCAAGGAGACATGTTTTTCTGATGTTTAGTTATTTTAAAAAATTGTAGTTTGGCTTTATTTAGTTTTTTTTTTTTTTTTTTTTTTTTTTTTAAAGAAGAAATATTAAGCTATTTTTTGGGCTTTGTTCATTTTGATGCCAAAAGTCCTGGGCTTAAAATCCCAGTGTGCTAAGTTCTGTGAGAGTTTTGTGTTGTTTGTGTTTTAGACAGGGTCTTACTGTGTATTACACAGGCTAGCTTTGGACTTCAAGCAATCCCACGCTTCTGCTTCATGAATGCTGGCATGATTTGCCATCATATCCAGCTTTTATTTTTGCTTTTATTATATTCATTCCAACTTGTCTTTCTGATACTAAGTTCTTGCCCTTACGTCATATAAGAAGCAGACTCCACTTTGGCAGAATATCATAGTGGCAGGTTGACTAGTTTGGTTTTTTGTTTTAACTATTCTTTCAACCTTTGTTTTGGCTGCACCTCACAGGAGAGCCTCATAGATGCCAGTGAAGACAGTCAGCTGGAAGCTGCCATCAGAGCCTCCTTGCAAGAGACACATTTCGACTCAGCACAGGCAAAACAGGATAGCCGCTCAGATGAAGAATCTGAATCGGAACTTTTTTCTGGCAGTGAGGAATTCATATCGGTTTGTGGCTCTGATGAAGAAGAGGAGGTAGAGAATCTTGCTAAGTCCAGAAAGTCTCCTCATAAAGATTTGGGGCATAGAAAAGAGGAGAACAGAAGGCCACTGACAGAGCCCCCAGCCAGAACTGAGCCTGGCACAGCCACAAACCATCAAGGATTGCCAGCCATGGATTCTGAGGTCTTGGAGATGTCACCTGAAAAGTCAGATGGAATAGTGGAGGGGATAGATGTAAATGGTGGGTTATGGTATAGACCTGCTTTACCTACTAAACTCGAATGTACTGAATGACTTGCTTTAGTTAACCTCCCATATTAAACACCTATGTATGTATATAACTCTTCCTTAGGACCAAAAGCACAGCTGATGCTGCGGTACCCAGACGGAAAAAGGGAGCAAATCACTCTTCCAGAGCAAGCTAAATTACTGGTGAGTTTATCCTACTGAAACAATTGTTAAAAAAAAGAAACTAATTGTGCCCCTAGGGATCAAACCCATACGCTAATGCATGCTAGGTAAACCCTACTATACTATATTCTTACCCCAGAGAAAGGAGGAAATGTAAGTAAGTCAGATCCTTGACTCCTGATAGGAGAGTTTATCTGATACCTAACTGGAAATTCATCTGACAAGAGTCTTAGGGTTTTTGTTTTTGTTTTTTTTTTGTTTTTTTTTTGTGGGTTGGGGGGGTTGTAGTAGTAGTTTTTTAACTTGTTTTTTTGTTTGTTTGTTTTTGGTTTTGGTTTTTTGTTTTGTTTTGTTTTTTGTTTTTTGTTTTTTTTGTTTTTGTTTTTTTTGTTTTTTTTGTTTTTTTTGAAGCAGGGCCTTACTATGTAGCCCTGGCTAGCCTGTAGTTCACAGCGATTTACCTGCCTCAGCTTTTGGAATTCTGTGACTAAGGGTGTGGAGGTTTTAATGTGAGGTCTCACTTCATAGCTTGGGTAGCCTGAAACTAAAGCAATCTTTCTGTTTAGCTTCCCAAGTGCTACAATTATAATCATGAGCGACCATGCCTGTCTCATTTTCTTTTCTTCTCATTATTTTAGGCAAGTCACAGAATGTGTGGAATATACTTACTTCTGGGGGTCCAGGGTCATTTTTTGGTTTATTTGTTTTCAAACTTTTTTTCCGTGTGTGATTTTCTTGAGACGGGTTTCTTTGTGTAGCCTTGTAGCCTTGACTGTTCTGGAATTCAGTTTGTAGACCAGGCTGTCCTCAGCCTCAGAGCTCTGCCTGCCCCGCCTCCTGTGAGCTGGATCTAAAGCTGTGCAGCAGCACACGTGGGTCTAGGATCTCTCAACTGCTATCTGTGTCTCTTCTGTAGTCTGTGAGGATTTTTTTTTCTTGTGCTTTTGATTTTATTTCATTGTCCTCTTTGTTTGCCTGTGAGTTTTATTTATCCCTTGATTTGTACATGACATCATTTGTCATGGTGGCTCTAAGGGCCTGTTTATTTAAAAATTACTGAGCGCTGTTTCTTTTTGACTGCTAGGAAAGAGAGTTGGTCTCACTGGCATAGTTTAACCTATAGATGGTCCTCACTCGTAGCCCCTCTTTGGTTAAGTACCTATACCTGGCCTGTTACTATTTATGCCTGGGATTAGTCGCTGTCCTCATTTCTACAACAGAATACCTGCTAGAAACAGCTTAAGGGAAGAAAGGCTTCCTTTGGCTTGTGGTTTCAAAGAGATTTCAGTCCTCCAGAGCAGGATAGCCATGGCAGTGTGAGAGGGTGGCAGAGGCTCCCTGTCTTGTCATGGGAACTAGAGACTTGTTTGTGTGACTGTGAACCAGGAACAGAAAACTAGACCAAAGCTAGTGGGTTGGATAAGATCTTTAGAGTCCTGCCTATGTGGTGACATACTTCTGTCAGCCAGGCTTACCCCTTAAAAGCTCAAAACATGAGCCGGGGGCGGGGTGTGGGGGGAAGCCATTTAAATTGAAATCATACAGCTGAAGATATTTAGGCTAATTGCTGAAGACTGACAAGTAGCAGTTTCTGGCTAGTGCCAGACACTAAACTACCACTGGGCAAGAGAAAGAGCAAATATGATAGGTGCCTGTCTCAGTTAGGGTTTTATTGCTGTGAACAGACACCATGACCAAGGCAACTCTTATAAGGACAACATTTAATTGGGGCTGGTTTACAGGTTCAGAGGTTCTGTCCATTATAATCAAGGCGGGAGCATGGCAGCATCTAATGCAGAAGGAGCTAAGAGTTCTTTCTACATCTTCAACTGAAGGCCGCTAGGAGAATACTGGCTTCCAAGCAGCTAGGACAAAGGGCTTAAAGTCCACACCCACAATGACACACTTCCTCCAACAAGGACAAACCTCCAATAGTGCTACTCCCTGGGCCAAGCATATTCAAACTGCCACAGTGCCCTTCTCAACCTTCTAGTTCTGCTAGCAAACTTAGGTATAGAAATGTTAAGTGTTGGTGGGGGAGCTGGAGAGATGGCTCAGTAGACAGCTACAGTGTACTTATATGTAATAAATAAAATCATTAAAAAAGAAAGAAATGTTAAGTGAAATATTCCAGACTCAGTTCATAAGTTTTAAATTACATCCTATTCTGAATAGTACAGTGAAAACTCACCTAGGTTGTGAACCATTCATTCCCTTTATAACTAAGTTCACTGTAGCTGTCCTCAGACACACCAGAAGAGGGCATCAGAACTCATTATAGATGATTATAAGCTACCATTGGTTGCTGGGATTTGAACGCAGGACCTCTGGAAGAGCAGTCAATGTTCTTAACCCCTGAGCCATCTCTCCAGCCCAAGAAACTTTAAAGCATATGTATTTAAGAAAAAACATACTTTCAGGGCTGGAAAGATAGCTCAGCGGTTAATAGCACTGGCTGCTCTTTCAGAGGTTCTGAGTTCAACTCCCAGCAACCACATGGTGGCTCACAATGATTTATAATGGGATTCAATGCCCTCTTCTGGTGTGTCTGTAGAGAACAACAGTATACTTACATAAAATAAATAAATCAGTGTGAGTGTATATATTTTTGCAAGCTATTTAGTAACTTTTATTTTAGTGATGGTCTGGAATCTTAAGGAAAATAATGCTGACATTTTATTACAATGTGTTATATGGTATGTTATTATTAGTGTTGTCAGTATATAGAGGTCTATATTATTGTTAGATATCATTAGTGATCATGGTGCATATATTCTAGGGACAAGGGTTACTACTGAGTAGACCATTCTTTTGAGAAATTTAGTTGGAAAACTGAGTAGAAGACTAGACAGTAGGTAGACAGTAGGTAGACATCAGATGACTGATCATTTATAAAGAAGGAAGTGCTGAAGAAATTGTAACAGACAGTTGTGGGGCCATAGTTGATTGTAGACAGAATGAAACGACATACGCTCTGATGAAGGAAAAGAACTGGGTATTATATTTTATAAATATTGCCTGGATTTATATATGGAGGGATAGCAATGACTTTTTCAGTATCAATCTCATAGTAATCCTAAATTACTGAATATAGATTTGTCTTAATCTTACTATCTGAAGAGTTATATTGGTCTTCTGTAAGCTTTGATTGTTTGAACTAGCATACTTTATCTAATATATATATATGTATATATATAAAATATGGAGTACTCTAACAAATTAGTCATCACGGTGTTTATTTCCAGCTAACAATTTTGTCTTACTCTTGTTTTTTTTTTTTTTTTTTTTTTGTAGGCTTTGGTAAAGCATGTCCAGTCTAAAGGATATCCAAATGAACGTTTTGAACTTCTCACCAACTTCCCTCGAAGGAAGCTCTCTCATCTGGACTATGACATTACCTTACAAGAGGCTGGCCTCTGTCCTCAAGAGACTGTCTTTGTACAGGAAAGAAATTAACACCTTGGCCTGACCTCTCTCAGCTTACCCCACCTTTTCTCTTCCTGTGAGATACCATGACACTAAGTATGCATTTTGGCTCATAGGACTATAGAGCCAAAGCCGGGCAAGCAAGTCACCTGCCATTTCTTTATCTCTTTCTGTCACTTGTAAATCAGTCTCCTTCCCTTACCTCTGTCTTCTTTCTTTCTTCTTTTTCTCACTTTGTTCTTTCTTACCAAATGTGGTGACCAAACGGAAGTGTAAGAATAAGAACAGCATCTCTCCTGGTACTACAGCACGGAATGTGTGTTCTAATCAGTGGTCTCTTGCATGACACCTTTTGGGGACCTGGTGATGTTAGTACTTCTAGACTCGGTTGACAAAGAATGGCTAGAATCAGAATTAAAACAGCCCCCATTTTTAGTAGGAAAAAGAAATTCTTTTAACATGAAGTTTGTTCATCATGTAGGAAGCTGTCATAATGAAATATCCAGACTTTTGTTCATGTGGGAAAAGCATCCTTTATACCGTTGGTCATCATATTTAAAATTTCCCTGAAGGATTCCCATCTTCTAGTTACAAGCTATTTCCATGATGTGTGTTATTGGCAGAATCAGTGCTCAGTGTATTGTTGTAGCACAGGGTGGCTTTCAGTGTCCTAGCCTGAGACAGTTTCCTTTTGTTATTACTCTATCAATGATATTCCTCTTTCCAGTCCTAGAATGAAACGTTAGTAAGCATCTTGTGTCTAGGCTAGGAAGGTGCTTGCTGTTTTTGCCTGCACAGCAAATTAGTTCCTTTGGCTCCATCGTCTGAGTCTAATGTATTCTGTAGAAGGCAGGTGTTCAATAATCATGTAGTGCAATGGCTTTGTAATTGTAACCACTGTGGTTATTGATTGTCCTATGTGCTTAAGGCATACTTAACTATGTCCCAGCGTTGGGTGGGTCAGGGGGATGGGGATAAAAGCCTGCAGCTGAGAGTTGCTAACGATGTTCTTTTGGTTAGAAATAGTGATTCGTTTTTTACCCCCAATTGAAATAATATCTAAAATGCTTTGATAACTAATTGACCTTAATTCCTCATGCTGTTTTATTTTAGAAAATATCAAAACTGAATGTCTGTGAGAGGAAGACCTTCAGACTTGGTTCATATGACAAAACAGTAAGAGAGAGCACTAGTGATTGTCAGATGTGAGTTTTTCCTGCCAACAAAAGTGACATTCGAATTGTATTTGGTGAAAGCTTTTCAGTGTTATTTAGAGGAGGCCGCCTGAGTGTGGAATGCTGTTCATCAGCTTCACTTTATGCTCGGTTCTTTTCCTTGAGCTTTAAGTAGAGTTCTCTAGCAGGGCAGGTAGTGATTTGATGAAAAAAATCAAAACTTTAAACTGCTTATAAAACCATTTCTATAGAACGACCTATCTTGTCAGTTGAAGATTTTGAGGATTCTTGAACCTGTACACAATCTAAATTGTGATTTTTCAGAACCCTTTGGATTCTTGTGTACTTGCAGATCTCTCTCTCTCTTGGAAACTAGGGGATTAAAAAGATAAGCTTAAGAGATGTGTGTTGCTAGTATGCAATTATAGAATATGGTTGTTAATGGTTGAATTTTGAGGGACCTCTCTAAAGAATGGGTTATGTATCTCCACAAGGAAATCATGGAAAATTCTGTTTTTTTTTCAGTGAGTCCTTTTGAATTAATGTTCTTACATTTTTTCCTAAGTCTGTGTAAGTGCTTATGTATACGTATATAATTGTATAAATATTTATAAATATATTTATATAATTACAATTTCATTTATACCTTGAGTCAAAGTTCTCTCTTTTGAATGGTGACTGAATAATACCACTTTGGTGTTTTTCATAGTGCTTGAGGCTTAGCCAACAGTTTGGATTTATTTAGCAAGCATGTTAAATCCTCAGTTGTATCTCTGAACTTGAATAAAAACTGGCTGTCTGAGGAATAGACTCTCAGAGGCTTAAAAAAAACTAGTAGTCAAGGTCAGCAGTCTAATGCTTCAGGAGCCACAGGGTAAAGAGTGAGAGAATACCCAGCTTTGCTACACTGGCACCATCTCTGCTGGCACAGGCCTAGCTAAAGCCCAGGTCAGTCAGAAAAGTAAAGTCAGGAGTTTTCTCTTAGAGGACTCTGCTGCACCCTCTTATCCTGTTAGATTAGGTTCTTTTAATCCAGTAAAACCTACCTTAAGAACCTGAGGCAGGATGCTCAGAAGTGAGAGGGTGTATACAGTTATTTTTTATATGCTTAGCACTGGCAAATCCATTTATGAGAAACCAAAGTAAGATGACCAAGTATATACATGAGTTAAGAGAAGGGGGCTTTATGCATTGATCAAGCTTAGTCAGGATGTTCAGCTGTAGGGATTTTATTTAACGTTGACAAGGAGAATGATTATCAAGGGTTGGCCCATGGGAGGAAGGGTTATGGATTATACATAAGAGAAATAAGTGGTGATATTGCCTTGCTTAAGCATTTAGTCTGCATAAGGGTTTTGCCTTAGTTCTTCTGCAAGTTATCTTTCTTTCGAGGGAGCACCTTCATTGAACAGTGAGATGAGGTCTGTGCAGTCATTTCGATGTAGTGATTCCATGTGTATAGTAGAAATAGCTCGAAAGTTGTTTTTAAGTGAGGAGGAAAGGGACAAGATAGACTTTAGTGCATATAGAGGGAATGGAACTTGTAGGGAAAGTGAAAGGATGGCTCTGTGGACTTGGGGAGAACAGTGAAGGGAAGGGAGCAGCTAGTGTGTGTGGTATGTGCTCTGTGCATTTCCTCCTTCGGTCTTCATGCAGTCCCTACACAGTATGTATGCCTTTTACTCATTTATAGTGTGGAAGAAAACTAGAATTCATACAGCTTGTTCGGTGTGTTGGTACTAGTAAGGGCCAAATTAAAATTAGAGTCCAGAGTCTTTACCTTGTGTGGTGTGTTGTCCTGTGTCAGTTGGAGTCCATTTACTCTAAGGTCACACCTTATTATTATTACTCTAAGGTCATCTTAATATTATTTGGATTTATAAATTAAGGGTTTTTGTTTCTTTAAAGGTGGAAGAAGTAGTTGGGGTCAGGATGATGGAATTTGCACTACCCTATAAAAATCTTAATTATGCCATTTTGAAAAGAAAGTACAATTATTTTTTTCTGATAGATTATTAAATGACCCTTTGTTTTTATGCTGTGTTCTATCTTGTATCCAAATCTACTGTATTTACTCTATTTAGTCTGTAATCAAAAGTTGGAAATATTTGGAAAAACTAAAATATGGTTTGACTTTTATCTAGTTAGGAAGTCATATATATGCATAAGATGAAGGTAGTGTAAGTTTAGTTAGGGGTGTCTTCGCAGAGGAGAAAGAAAGAAGAAAGTGGCAAGCACTGTAACTCATTCTTTGACTCCGCCTCTTGTAAATACTAGATTTGAAGCATGAAGTTTATCAGTAAGGAAAGACCTTTGTCCGGGTACTAAAGGATTTTGAGCTCCAGTAATAAGAAACCCTTTAATTAGCAAGGATGTCACTTGAATACTTAAGAAAAATATCAGAGGGCTCCTGAAAAATGAAGGCAAGATTTCTCTCCCTGGGTACAATACATGGTGTTTGGTACTGAGCTGAAGAACTTGCCCAGTGGGCTCAGTGCACCCACTGTCAGGAACAGCTTTTCTTCCTCGGTCTTGAATTTCTTTTTTGAAAAACAGAATTGGACTAGACTAGTAGTTCTTTGTCTTTTCAAGGCAGAGGACTTTAGATGTTAAGTTTCCACATGAGTGGGGAATGGTGGGGTCAACACTAACGGAAGTAACCTCATTGGAAGAAGTATAATGTGCACCTGGGGTCGCAGCCTACCGAAGAACTTATGTCAACCCCAAAGTTTTAAGCTGTGATGACTGAAATCCCTCAGTATAATAGTTACAGATCTAGTGATCTTTAAACAGCCAATTATTTGTTTTTTAAAACTTAATATTGTAAGCCTAATGAATTTAAAAAATGATTTAAATGTAATAAATGCAGAACAGATAATGTCTTCAATACAGGGGCTGTATTTGTGTGCTTTAAGCTAAGGACTGGTAGTTACAAAGCTGAATTGTGTGAGTTGTGAAGTTCATACTTGGATTGGGCAGATGTGTCCTTCTCAAGATTTCCATCAACTTGATGTTTAAAAATAGTTCTTGTCCCATAGAATGGATCTTTGTCTTACCTTTTAAAGATTTTTCATTGATTTACTTGATAGTAAGTTATCAGATACAGAGTACAAAATCAGGAGTAATGCCTTGTGTAAAACTAAAACTTGAAAAGTAATGAGGGTAGGAAGAGCCAGCTCTGGGAGGGCTCCCACTTGTCCAGCAGCTTAAGCCTTAATGAGTAGTAGGCTGCTTTTAGGCAGTCACTCCACCACCCGAGTTACTCCCCAGTCCCTGAAAGGACACCTAAAGGTCCTGTGAGCAAGGAACAAATTCCAGCGTTACTGGTTTGCCTTACTTAACATTTCAGTTCTTTACTGTGAAACTTGGAGTACTTAGTCCACATTTTAGAGTGGGGCAAGAATGTTCTTCAGAACTCAAAATAACCAAAGAGTACCATTCTAATATATTGATTTCTCCTATAATACAGAGATTTAAATATTTCAGTGATAATATTTGGATTTTAGACTCACTTTTGTGTCAATTCTGTTAATGAGACAACTTAGAATTAAAGGTTTTTGGCTTGTTTACTTAAGAACAGAGGTTATCATAGCTTTGGTCAGTTTGTTTTGGTTTAGGTTTTTTTTTGTTGTTCTTGTTTTGGTTTGCGTTTAGAGACAGGGTTTCTCTATGTAATAGCCCTGGCTTTCCTGGACTTGCTTTGTGGACAGGCAGGCTGGCCTTGAACTCATAAAGATCTATCTGCCTCTGCCTGCCACATGCTGTGACTAAAAGTTGTGTGCCACCACACCTGGCTGGTTAGTTTCTTCATTAAGAAACTCAGGTGGCTAGACTGTTGCTATGATGAAATCCTTAAATGGAGCATCAGTTTGACCCTTCTTATCTATTTGGGGGTGGAAGGTGTCTTTTATTTGTTTCCAGACATTCTTACATGGTTCAGGCTAACCTCACCACCTCCTCCTGCTTTTTCCCCCCTTGAGACAAGTTTTCTTTATGTAGTCCTGGTTGTTCTGGATTAGGCTGGCCTCTTAAGTGACTGTATAGTTAGTTGAACATGGCCTTGAACCTCTGGGTCCTCCTTGGGTTAAAGTGAGCCACATGCCTGTCTCTTCTCATTCTTTACTTAATTCCTCTAAAATTGGTCATGGTATTTAATACACTTAGCTATGTTTTTAAAGTTATATTTCTAAGCCTTAATGTATAATATCTCTCATTTTTTATAAATTAATATAGAACAGATTATTTTGAGGCATTGTTTTTACAACTCATTTCTTCCCTAAGGAGAATTCTTGTTCCAAGTAAGAGAATTGCTGGCTCTGTGATAAACCTCCAAGAGGTTTTTTTGTTTGGTTACATATTTTTGGTTGCCTTTACTAAATCTCACCATTTTCATAACATTTTTTTTTTAATACAACTCCTAAACCAGTACTTAGTTTAAAGCACACTCAATAGCCCAGACTAGCTTGGAACTCACTAGCCCTCGGTTGGCCTTGATCTCTTCTGGGATTAGAGGGGCAAGCCACTGCACCTGGTTTAACCTGATTGATTTTGACAACTTTATTAATAATTATAATGAAGAAATTATAAAAATTTGCTTGTGGGGCTGGAGAGATAGCTTTTAGCTTAGCAGTTAAAAGCACTGTTCCTGTAGAAGTCCTAGGTTGGGTCCCAGCAACCACATAGCAGCCCACAACTGTCTCTAACTCCAGTTCCAGGCATTGCAACTCTTCTGAGGCTGAGGCCACCAGGCACACACATAGGAAGGTGAGGGAGGAGGATTGCTAGTTCCATGCCAACCTGAAGTTACATACTAAGACCTTAACTCAGAATTGTCTTTGCCTCTCCCTTTTCAAGTCCACTGTAGTTTGTGCCATGTATTTGTACATTGAATTGCTCTAACCCCAATTAAATATCATTCTTCCTTCAAGAGTTACAATTAAAGCTATTATAATGCCACATATAAGTGTCTACGTGAACACAGGTCTCATTGCTTGAAAGAAAATAGTGAGAAATAGATTTTTATTTTATGTTTGGTTTTATAAGAAGTCAGAAAACATGGGGCTGGTGAGATGGCTCAGCAGTTAGAAGCACTTGCTCTTGCAGAGGACCTGGGTGGGCTTAGTTCTCGGTCCCCACACAGTGAGCCACTACCATCCATAATTCCAGCTCCAGGGGAGTCAGTGCTGTCTGTCCTCTGACCTCTGAAGACTTCTGACTTACATACCACTAGACATGCATGTGGTATACATATAAACATGCAGAAAAAACACTCATATTCACAAAACAAGTAAAAATAAAAATTGGTTTTAAAGATTTGCTCACATATTACAGATGTGAATACCAATGGTAATATTTTAGCTAAGAACAATCACATTAGTCTGTAAGTATGGGAGGTTACATTGCTGCACTTAATTCTTTGGCAAGAAGCAGCAGACTTTTACTGTGTAGTGGTACTTCTTCTAACAACTAAGATTTTATATGCCTTATGAGGTCACTTAGGTTTTCAAGTGAGAAAGAGAAGAGTCAAGCTAAACTGAAATTATAGTTCATACCTAATGAACTGTCTTCACCAGAGAAGAAGCCATGGGCTGGTGTGTAGCTCAGGACCCATGTTTGGATCCCTAGGATTATTTAGAAGTTCTTAATCTAACTGAAATAGTGAGAGTCATTTATTGGTCATCAAAAATTGATAATGTTTTAAATGAGAAGTTCTGACCTGAATTTGAATTTTGCCTTTCTCAGAATCCCTTGTATTTACTCATACTTGTGGTCTCATCTGGGAGTCTTAACTAACAGAGAACCATTCACTACCTCCCTGGTTTCTTTCCTGCATCAAGACAGCTAATGGTAGAGTGTGTGTCACCAGGATGAATTTCAGGCTAATGACATTAGAATATTTATATTCAGCTGAAAATCTTGTTTACAACAGAATGAGTTTATAGTATGCTTTTCTCAAAGCTGCTGTGTTCTTAATAAAAAATATCAATAAATACTAAGTGATATGACCCAAAATACAAATAGGCTCATGAAACTAACCGTATGTTCTGAGCTGTGCTGACACACTCTGCCTGCCTCTAGAGTCCCCATGTTACCAGCTAATTAGAGAAAGCATGGGACCTCCACTTTTCATTAATGAGGAGCAAGCCTGTAATAGGAGCTGTTTGTCTTGCCTGTGGTAGACTTGGGCCTCATTTTCTAGGTCTACCCCTCCCATTCATATCATAAAGGCTATTTATAGCCCCTGGGAAACAGACTGGTAAGCTGTAGGTTCGCCTCTAGCCTCAGACATCAGAAGTGAGTGCTTTCTGATGCTGACATGATGTGTAGACTTTGGAGGCTTTTGTCCGTTTTGGCATGAATATTTTAGACATAAGTTTTTCACTCCTGAGAATTCTTTTTTCCAGACAATTTTTCTGTTGGTTATTAAGAAATTCTAAGCATTTAGGTGTCCTTTTTTTCCCCCCTTCTCTTTAACTTCTTTAAGAAAGTCATCTTTCCAGTAAGTGTTCTGTATAAACTTCAGGAGTATTTGTGGGTTTTGCATGTTTTGTATGAGTTCACTTTGAACAATGCATTTAAAATCATCCAGGATGTCCAATTCTGGCACATCTTTACTTTTTGTGTTTTAAACATGTCTCATATGTTTCCAAACCTCACTCTGTATCTTACTTGAGATAATTGAAGTTGATTTGGAGTAGTTACTTTACTTTACAAGTGTTTTTTGTTGTTGTTGTTGTTGTTTTTCAAGCAGTTCTTAACACACTTAGATATTTCCTGGGCTGTTTATATACTTAGTTTGCCTTGGACAAAATAGTGGTCTTACTAAGATTTGAGTTCTTAATGCAAGACGGGTTCTACATTTAATCTATATTCAGCTTGTTGCTGAATCCGAGACAGTGCTAGACAGAGCTAATTCTTGTGGTGTGTTCCTGACCAGTGCCCTCTAGTATGCATGCCAGTGTCCAGGTTTCTGGGCATCAACCCCACAGTGCTAGGAAATCATTTACTGTTACAATACTTCTCCACATTGGAATGAAGGCTTTGAGAGAAGCAAGGTGGGAAAATCACACCACTGAAGTTTTTGTTCAAGATGCATGAAAGACCCTCCCATATATCTAGTGATTGTAAAGGTGCTAGGGGAGACTGAATCCAGAGGAACACACAGAGGCAGGAGAGCTATGACTCTTGCTAAGACTCCCTGGACTCCACTGCTCTGAACCTAGGGCATTTTAGGCTTTCTGAAGTGAGGATCTCTCTGTTGAAGATTTATCTCCTGGTTTGGGCTGTACCAAATTGTGAATACTCGCTGTGTTGTACCCAGTTGCTTTATATTAATATTGCAACTTGAATTGGGGTGGGTGGGTGGGTGGGAGGGTAGGGCAGCAGGGTTGGGGAGGGAGGGGTGCAGAATGAAGTCTTTTGAAGACATCAGCTCACTGTGCTGAGAGAGGGACCAAACTCAAGGAAACCTCTGATCTATAAACTCAACTGCTGCATTTTTTATAGACATGTAAATGTCCTGTTGTAATACTTGATCTTGGGAATAAAAGCTTTTCAGTATTTTTGCGTCAGTGTTTTTGTCGCCATCCTTTCATGTAATTCTGACTCCAAAGCTTGTTCTTATAGCCTCGTGCTCAAGGCGCTAAACTAGCTCTTCCTTTTTTCTTTCTTTCTTTTGAAACATGGTTTCCCAGCACTTTAAGGCAGGAGGATCAGCTGTTGAAGGGCAGCCTTGGCTACATAGCAAGTTCCGGGTTAGCCAGGGCTACACGAAACCTTCTCAGAAAACAGCTGGGAAGGTTGGTAGGTCCAGTACTAGGGAGGCAGAGGCAGGCAGAACTCTCGTGACTTCAGAGCTGCATAGACCCTGTCTCAAACCAAACAAAAACATCAGCCAACAAACAAAACCAAGACACTTGGTTTTCATTGACAAAGGTTACTTTGTATTTGCCAGATGTTGTTTGCTAGTATATTTTCCCCAAGTAATAATTAAACATTTTGACTAAAGTGTTATAAAAGCATTGGGTTAGATGTAAGGCTTGAAAGTATAATTATATATTTAATAAATTTGGGCAATGACGTGTTTAATCTTTCAGAGCAATTAAAGCACTTGGAGGTGGAGATAGCAGTAGTCAAAACAATTTTCTTCTGCCTGGGCTACATGGAATTATATTTCAAAAAGCCAAACCAAAAACTTTCACTTAAATAAGGAGAAATAATCGCAAAGTGGACAGAAAAATCGAGGAGATATGACCAAGTTGTATAAATAGGCATTGTGGATGCTGCCTAGCTCACCAAGGGTCAGTTTGGGCTTCTCCTTAATTTGAACTGTTAGTGTCCCTAAATGCCAGGCTCGCCATGTTCCAAAATACCTGCAATCCCTGCATTTGGAAGGCTGAATCAGAAGGACTGCTTCGAGTGGGAGGCCACCCTAGGCTACAGAATAAGACCTAAAGTGAAATACAGGGCTAGAGAAATGACTCCGTGGTTAAGAGCACTGACTGCTCTTCTAGAGGTCCTGAGTTGAATTCTCAGCAACTACATGATGGCTCACAACCATCTGTGATAGAGAGCCAATACCCTGTTCTGGTCTGTCTGAAGACAGCTACAGTGTACTCACATAAATAAAATCCTTTTTTAAAAATGAACAGAAAAAAAATATGAGAAAATGGTAAAGTAACACATTCCCTGTCCTCAAGAAATGGGTAAAACCACAGATAAGACTGTGATATGAAAATGAACCAGTGAAGATTTAGTTTTAACTAAATCGAATGAATAGGGATAATAAGAACCGGTAGGTGCTGTCTTCCTTTCTTAAGGTTCAGTTCCCAGTGTTGTGTTTTATAAAAAAGGAGCCAAGGATATGTTTTGTAGAGTGAGGTATGGTGAGGTGGGAGGGCGTGTCTCTGGAGGCCCATGTTGAGGCATCCTTTCCTCCTGAGGTATCAGCCACAGTATGGATATAGTATAGAATAGAGTTTATTTAGGGCATGGGAAGGGGAGTTGAGAAGGGAAACAGAGGGAGAAAGAGGCAAAAGAGGCCGGCCAAGAACATATGGAGAAGAGGGGAGGCAAAGAGAGGGAGAAAGGGTCAGGGAGAGGAGTCAGAATATGAGCAAGATGGAGAAGGGGACAAACAGCCCCTCTTGTAGTAAGCCAGGCCTACCTGACTGTTGCCAGGTAACTGCTGGACAGAGCCTAGAAGGAAGGCAGAGTGTGGGAGGGGAATAAATAGGATGTTGGGGAGTTCATTTTCTTACTGAGGACTGGCCAAGTAATCATCTAAAAGCAAGCAAATAAATGCAAAGGTATTTATTATACAGAGGAAAGAAGAGAATTTGAGGTTCTGAAGGGGCCAGTTGTGTGGCATGTAGTGGATGGAGACTAATGTGTGGTTTCGAGGCACCGGGAGGTGGAAACTGGAGCTTTTGGTTTGATCTGGGATGATGAGAAAACATGAATGACTCAAGTTTCTGGCATGTGGGCACCTTGTTGAGGGCATCAGACATGGTTGGCAACTCGACCTCATTCCCCACCTTTTAACTTCTAATTACAGGCCAAGCACAGGAAACTAACACCAGAAGTATGCTCCGAGGGGAGGGGAACTGGAGTCAGATCTGAGAAATAGCGGCATAGCCTCGGATCACCCTATAGAGGGAAGAGACCCTAGGGAGGTACCAGGGAACCAGTGGAAGGCGTTCTTTCAGGAATCAAGATCTAACCACCTCTCCTGCTACAGGGGTTCAGTAAAAAGGACAAATAAAGTGTTTACTAGAGTCAGTCACCAAAAACCAAAAGCAGTTTCAGGGCACGGGGATTGAAGCTTAGCTTGCAATAGAGTTTGCAATATTTTTATACAAAGGAAGAAAAGCCACCCAGACTTCCTCTCAGGTGACTGATAGTGTCTCCAACTTTTTGAAACTTCCTTTTCCCTCCTATTAAGGGAATGTGCTCTGTTCTCTCAGCTAGCACTGGAGGAGGGTTAGTCACTCTGAAGAAGACTGGAAAACAGCTGGCCCACTGGGCCTGTCATTTCTCCTTTTCCTTCCTCCAAATTCTGTTATCTTAACTTCCTCTTCTCCTGGCTCAGGGCCCAACTCTCAGTATCCCTGAGAATGGAACATCTGTCCTATTTTTCCTAGGCCTTTCAACCTAAGGAAGCCTTCTGTGGCATCAACTTTCCCACCCCAGCTCTATCCTTAATCTGACCTCCAACATTCCTTTGTTCCTGCCTGCAAAGGCACTGTGAGGTCTGTAAGAGCCAAATTGTGAGGCCAGCACCTTTGTGAAAAGATGCTTACCAACGCTCTGTTGCTTCCAGATGCTGAGCAGGATGAGGAAGCTGACCAGATGCTGGCCTTTGTAAACCTGTTTATTACAAAGATATATGGAGATTTTTTTAAATTTAAAAGTTAGATTGTGTGCGTGCGTGCTTGTGTGCGTGCGTGTGTGTGTGTGTGTGTGTGTGTGTGTGTGTGTGTGTGAGAGAGAGAGAGAGAGAGAGAGAGAGAGAGAGAGCACTTGGGTGAAGGTAAGAGGACAAAATTGGAGGAATGAATCCTCTTCAACTATGTGGGTCTCAGAATTTCACTCTTGAAGGCAAGTGCCTTTGCCCACTGAGCCATATTTGCAGCCTGAAAATATATAGTTTATTGTGTTGTTTGTAAGATTAATCATCGAGTTATCACAAATTGACCCTAAGGAGCAGAGACCCAGCTGCCATTACCAGTTCCCCACTAAGCTCTGCTCTTAATGCTTTAAAGTCAATTAAAGCTCTAGCCCTTATTCTGCAGGTAATGTTTTCATAATATTCAGACAAGCTGGGCAGCCATGGCACACACTAATCCCAGCACTCTGGAGGCAGAGGCAATGCAATCTCTGGGTTTGAGGCCAGTCTGGTCCACAGAGCTAGTGTTCCACGACTGCCAACCGTCTGTAATGGATGGGATTTGGTACCCTCTTCTGGTGTGTCTGAAGACAGCTATAGTGTACTCATATACATAAAATAATAAATGAATAATAATTTTTAAAGATACAGCCTTCACTCTCTAGTGGTTTTTCAGACACACCAAAAGGGGGCATCAGATCTCATGACAGATAGTTGTGGGCCACCATGTGGGTGCTGGGATTTGAACTCAGGACCTATGGAAGAGCAGTCAGTGCTCTTAACCCCTGAGCCATCTCTCCAGCCCTCTGGTGGTTCTTAATACAGCTCTTCATGTGGTAATGACCCTAATCATAAAATTATTTTTACTACTTCATAACTGTACTTTTGCAACTGTTATGAATCATAATGTAAGTGTGACTTCCCATGATCTTAGGCAATAACCCTGTGAAACAGTCATCCAACCCCCGTCCCCAAAGGGTCTCCACCCACAGGTTAAGAACTGCTCTAGGACCAGCTGTGTGAACTGAAGTTCCCAGAAAACATTCTGTAAGACCATTTGAATGGCTAGAATGTCTGTGGTTGGGGCTCAGAAGGTAGTTAAGAGCAAAGGACCTGAGTTTGATTCATGGCATGATATGGTGGCTCACAACCTCTGTAACTCCAGCAACGCTCTCCCTGGGCTCAGCTGGTACCAGGCACACACACAGATAAAACTCCTGTGCACATTACATTATAAAAATAATTTTAAAAGAGATTTGTGTTTCACTCCACTTCCAGAATTTGGGAATTTAATTCTATCTTTTATAAATTCTTTTTCCTCCCTCTTTTTTTTTTTTTTTTTTTTTTTTTTTTTTTTGAGACAGGGTTTTTCTGTGCAGCTCTGGCTGTCCTGGAACTTAATCTGTAGACCAGGCTGGCTTGGCTTCAAGAGATCCACCTGCCTCTGCCTCCCAAGTGCTGAGATCAAAGGCATACGCCACCTCGCATACACCACCTCTGCCCGGCTTATTTTCTGTAAATTCTTAAACTGGCTGTGATAACCAAGACCCAAATGATCTCTGCTAAGTATGAGATGGAAGTTAATTAAGGAGAAATGTTTTACCTGGCTTCTAGGAAAAAAAGATACAGAAATTCTTGGATATGGGTTGTCATCTTCGCTGTTAGTGTGACACAGGATTGAAGCTCTTTGTTTTCGCTCTTGTTCTATCTTGCTTTTGAGACAGGGTTCCTGCTTCCACTTCTGCGATTTTAGGAGTGTAGGGAGCGTCCACATCTGGTAGCGGGGGTCTTGACTAGGAACTTACCTAAGGCCAGTCTGGAGCCGTCACAGTGGGGCACACGGTTTGTTGCCACTGACATTACAGGACGGTGCCTTGTGCTTGAACGGGAGAGGAAGTAGGAAGACAGCGCTGAGGCCGAGTAAGTGGGGTGAGAAGGAAGAAAGGGAGGGCTGTGCTCTGCTCAGGGCTGCTCCCTCAGAGGAGCCCAGATTGTACAGGGAAGGACGACGCAGGGGGATGGAGCAGTTGGTGTGGCAGAGGAGGCCGAGGCACTGCTCCTGGTGCATCCAGTGACTCACGAAGACCATCGAGCTGGTGAGTCCACGTTTCCTTCCTGGGAGTCACATGAAAATGAGCAGAAAATGATCATGAGCACAGGGTTCGCCTGTGACCATGATTTTTCAGTGGAGGCCCGTGGGCAGCCGTGGACACGCCCCCGCCACTTGAGTGCACATGAGTGCCCAGGCGACTGCTACGTATGCAGAACATCCCTGACCCTGCAAGCCCGGCTTTGTAGGAATCCTGGCTGGGGCTGCCAGAGCCAAGGCCCGGTGTGATCAGAGCATCTCCACTTTCTTATTCTCCCGTCCTGACTCTTGCCATCAGAAAGAGGTAAGCGGAGTTGGAAGGGTCCACTAAAGTGTATGTCCTAGAACATCAGGGCTTACCAGTGAAGAGTGCTAGTCTTGCATAGCAGAGTCCTGGCTCTGCCACTGCGCCTCTGGGACTCGAGGCTGCCTCTCAGTGAACAGTGTCTTGGTGAGCCTCAGACCTCCCATTCCCATCCAGTGCCTCCTTAATAGTCAAGTTTTGACATGACAGCGCTCTTTCCAGGAGGCCTTGTGTTACAGGCCAGGGTCAAGCAGTCCCGTGAGAGCTCCTGCCCTTACCGTACTTTGTTCTCTCTGCTTTTTCCCTGTTCCCCTAGCTTTATAGTCTTAGAGGAAAGGGACTGTATATTTTTTCCCACCATTTTCTCCCTAGGCTGTATCACAGTAGTCTGGCATAGTTGACTGGGCGTTTGCTTCACCACTGAGGGACGTAGGGAAGGATGGGAAGTGGGGAAAATGGACACAGAATGTGTGCTCCTCCTCCCGGGCAAGTGCTCCTGCACCTAGACCAGTCAGTGGCTGAGGATTGCTTCACACAGCCTGCACCTCAGGTTCGAACCAAGCTCCTCTACACCCTAGTTTTGTTTTTCTTTTAATCTCGTCTGTTCTTGCTTTTTAAAGCAGAATGTGATTGGGCACTATTTCCACTCACAAGCCTTGCTGAGTCACAAGACCTAGGGAAACTTAGGGCTTTGTTCTTGGTACTTTGGAAAACAAGCCACTTGGGGAATTCCTGTCAAGTTGTTTTAACTTGTGTTTATTTCTAAGACCAGTACATGCAGAATTAACTACAGGGAATGAAACTTAAGCCATTTGGTCTACTAAGGAATCCACCTCAGCAGCTAAGCACTTGAGACCACACTGTTAACATTAACAGTAGGTTCCATCACGGCTACCTTTGGGGCATAATGGTGCATGCCTGAGGTCCTAAGCACTAGGAGGTGGAGGCAGAAAGGTCAAAATTTCAAGGCCAGGGGCTGGAGAGATGGCTCAGTGGTTAAGAGCACCAACTGCTCTTCCAGAGGTCTTGAGTTCAATTCCCAGCAACCACATGGTGGCTCACAACCATCTGTAATGGGATCCAATGCCCTCTTCTGGTGTGTCTAGGCACTACAATGTACTCATATGAATAAAATAAATAAATCCTTTAAAAAAGAAAGAAAGAGATTCAAGGCCAGCCTCCACTATAAAGTACCCTATCTCAAAAACAAAACCCAATTTGACCTTCTGATCCCACCTGCCTCTACCCACAAGAAAATGAGCCAAGCTCTTTGCTCATCTGACTCACATGTTTGGAAGGTTGTCTCAGAGTATGTGGTCTCTGAGGGAACAGACAGGAGGAAGTGAAAGGCAAACCAAGTCACAGCATCCCTTTCTTTAGATGGAGTAGGTCTCCCTTGCTCTTCTCAGGGCAGGCCAGACAAGGGTTGCTAATAACTAAGCAAGGCCAGAACTCTGAGGACAGATCTTGACTTAGTTCTCCTTCAAGGTATCCTTTCTCCCTTTCAGTTAAAATTTGATGATGCAAGCTGAGCATGCCCAGAGATATTTCTGCCCATCGCTTCTACATGCATGTACCACCCACCTTGGAAAATGTCTAGCTTTTCCTTTTGAGAACAACTGAACGTGAGCTTGCGTTGATAACCTGAGTGAGCATGCTTATGTACATACACTTACATACAGTGGGGCCACCCTGGTATGACTATGAATTAGGCCCTTGAATAAAATCCTCTTGTTCCATTTTCTCTCCTAGACAGTACATGTAAACATCCATCCCTACTTCTTTACATCTTGACCAAGCAGGTCCTGGCTTGGCATTCACCAAGGCATTGTGAGCCTGTGGTGTTCAGTTATGTGGTCTCTGAATCCCACTCACTCAAAAGACCACACTCAGGTTTGCAGGTTTTCCTCTACTTGTTTTGTTGTTGTTGTTTTTATAAATGTAACTTTTTAAAAGATTTATTTATGTATGTGAATACACCGTCGCTGTCTTCAGACACACCAGAAGAGGGCATCAGATCCCATTACAGATGGTTGTGAGCCACCATGTGGTTGCTGGGAATTGAACTCAGGACCTCTGGAAGAGCAGTCAGTGCTCTTAACTGCTGAGCCATCTCTCCAGCCCACTCTATTTATCTTAATTTGTATTGTTTGTTTGTTTGTTTTTATTGCTTAGGTTCATGTAGCCTAGGCTGGCCTCAAATACACATTGTAACCAAGGCTGGCCTTGAACTCTAAATCTCTCGTTTCCAACCCCATGTGTTTGCTAGGTTAGGAGCCACACACCACCATGCCTGACTTCAAGAATTATTTATTTGTTAATTATCTAAAGTTCACTGGTGCTGGACAGTAGGTTAGTGTTACAAGTGGAACACTGCCCTTAAATGGCAATGTAATCTGAGGAGGGAAGATGGCCTAGATCACAAGATGATGAGGAACTTGGCACAAGGCAGGGGTGGGGGGGCAGGGAATAGGGGATGGGGAGGATTTGGGAGGGGAGAAGGGAGGGGGGATTTCCCACAACCTCCAGCATGGCAGGGAGGGATTTTTTTAGTGGACCTTGCCTCTCCATAGCTGGACAAGGGTCAGATCCTGACAGGGGCTTCGAAGCTGAATCTGAAGCAAGGAGGTGGGCTTCATCTTTCCTAGCTCCTCACCACTCCCTTTCCCCCAGGTCTCAGGTGAAAGCTGCTCTTCACATCCACCCCAGCTCATGGGCTGAGGAGAATCATAAGCTACCAAGGGCAGTGGGACCAGCTGAGGAGAGAGCCTGCCTCTTCAGTGCTGTTTCTGGCAACCATTTTCTTGCCATAAACTGAAGCTTACACGAGTAGAAACAAAGCTAACTAAAGCTTTTTAGTCTGCAGTCTTTTTTACTTGTGTGTTGTTTCTTTTGAGATAGGGTCTCTCCTTGTAGTCTTGACTGTTCTGAAGCTCACCATGTAGCCCAGGCAGCCCCAGTCTTATATTCTTTTTGCGTCATATGCCTAATTTTGGTATTATGGATAAAGCTACTATGGACATTCAAATATCAGTGCTTGTGTGGGCAAGCATTTTTATAAACCAGTGGAACTGGCACTTGATTTGGTAAGTGAATATTTATTCACAAGACAGGGCCACACTATTTCCCAGAATGCTTTAACCATTCCATTCTCACCAGCAACATAGGACCACTCCTGTTGCTCCTCAGCCTCACAATGATTATACATTTATAAATGTTAACAAGGCTGGGTATAGTTGGTGATGCTCTCCCAAAAGCAGAGGCAGGCTGAGGCCCAGGTCAGTCAGGCTACACAGTAAGACCTTGTCTCAAATAAAACAAACCTCTAACAATTGCAGAGGGTATATAGTCTGTCAGACGTCGGTCTGTCTGTGTCTTCCTCCTTCCCTCCCCTTCCTCTCCACTCCCAGGTTAGCATTAAACTCCTGGGCTCATATGATCTTCCTTTTCCTGCCTTACCTTCCCATGTAGGATTTCAGGTTTGCACAGCCGTGCTGACTTTGGTCATTCATGTTTTTCTTTCTCCACATTTCTTTCTTTTTCTTAGTATACACATCCAGTGCCCATTGTTAAAGCTATCCATGGATATCTTTGCTTTGTGCTATTACAGATATCTTTTAAAGTGAACATTCCACCTTGTCTGTATATAGGATAGAATACAGCACTAACATTTTGTTCTGTGTACTTTGCTAAACTCACCTATTCATCCAAGCAGTTCTAAGTAGATTGCTTAGGATTTTCTACATATTTAAACAGATTATCTTGGAATAATGTTACTTCCTGTTTGTGGCTTTTTTTTTTTTTCTTATTACACTGAACTAGTAATAAGAACACCACTAACACTAGGTGCAGTGGCACACACCTTGGATCCCAGCACTTGGGAGACAGACAGAGCTCTTTGAGTTTGAGGCCAATTTATTCTACATACTTGACCAGCCAAGGTTACATAGTGAGACTCTATTCAATAAAACTTTTAAAGGTGTCAATAATCATCGGACTGTTGAAATAACCAGCAGATGCTTGCCACCAAGCCTGACAGTTGAGTTCAACCTTTGGGGCCCACATGATGGAAGGAGAGAACAGACTCTTAAAAACTGTCCTTTGTGGGCTGGAGAGATGGCCCAGTGGTTAAGAGCACACTGGCATCCGCAGCATCCGCAGGGCGGCTCATAACAATCTGTAACTGTAGTCTTATGGAATCACATGACCCATTCTGGTATAAAGATCGCTGCACATACAGGCAAAACATTTCTGCTTTTTAAAGATGTATTTATTTAATGTACATAAGTACAGTGTCACTGTCTTCAGACACACCAGAAGACGGCATCAGATTTCACTCATTACAGATGGTTATGAGCCACCATGTGGGTGCTGGGAATTGAACTCAGGACCTCTGGAAGAGCAGTCAGTGTTCTTAACCGATGAGCTACCTCTCCAGCCCAGACAAAACATTTATAGGTATAAAATAATTTTCTTCAGAGGAAATTGAGCAGGGTGGTAGTAGCACATACCTTTAATCCCAGGACTGGGAAGCAGAGGTAGTCAGATCTCTGTGAGTTTGAAGCCAGCCTGGTCTACAGAGGAAGTTCCAGGACAGCCTAGGCTACACATTTAAACCCTTGTCTCAAAAAATTAAAGAAAGAAAAGAAACAAAGAAAAATTGTCTTTTGACGTCTAAATCTCCTCCCCTCTCCTCTCCTCTCCTTTCCTCTCCTAAATGAATATATAATAATAGGGCACACACAAAATATGGCGGGCTGTTGAGACATGTGTGGTCAGAGCTCGGGAGAAAACGGAGAGGCTTTATTATATACTGGGGAAGGCTTAGAAAGGCAGCCTGTTTAAAAAGCTTTGCCGCTGTCCTTGGTATGGCTTGGTCACAGAAGCCATCCCCACTCTCTCTTATACTACATCTCATGGGTCATGCCTGCCCTGCCCTGCCCTGCCGTGACCCTCTCCCATTGTTTCAGGATGCTGTTCTTTCCCCGTGTGGTGGCCTGCTCACGGACCTGTTCCTGCTTTCTGGCGCTGAGCCTGGGAACCGCATCCCTGTGTGCTGCTGGCGCCAACCTCGCGCTCCTCTTTCCTAACTGGGATGTGACCTACCTGATGAGGGGCCTCATTGGCAAGCACGCCATGCTGGGCGCTGGGCTCTGGGGAGGAGGCCTCATGGTATGTGTTTTGGGTTCAGTGAGGAGGAATTTCCAAAGCCTCTCTTAGTAATGGAGCTGGGAGGCGTTGGGTGTTCCAAAGTTGGTGTTGAGTCCATAAACAGTCCAAAGAGAAGGGGACTTAGCATGAATGTTTAGCTTGGATCCAGGAAACCTAGATGACTGTTAGCACCTACAGGGCCAAATCAAGCTAAACCTTCAACTTGGGCCCTAAAGCCATTACAACAGCTGCGTGTGGTACTAGAAATGCAAATCACCCAGTGTAAGCTTTTAGATTTATTTTTACGTGTGTTTTGACTGTATGTGCACCACGTGGGTGCAGGAAATTTCAGAGGACAGAGGAGGGTGTGTTAGATTCCCTGGACCGGGAGTAATAGGTTGTAAGCCACCATGTGTGCTGGAAACCAAACCTGGGTCCTCTGAAAGAGCATCAGGGATCTTAACCACTGAGGCATCCCTTTGGCCCCACCTAGTCTCCTGGTAACACACTTCTCTGCCTTCCAGGTCCTCCTAGCAGCGACTCTCATCTCCTTGACAGGCTGCTTCGGTAAGAGTGCACCCTGCCTGCGGGTAAGCAACAGTCCCTGCCCCTTTGACACAGCTCCCACAGTTTCTGCTCCAGAGGAGGAGGGCTCTAGGGGACAGTTTTAGTTTTCCCAGATTGAAGTCAGTTCCTGACTGTGCCCTTTAAGAACTCCAAACGCTTGACAAGCAGCATTATTTTTCCAGCTCATCTGTAAGAAGGGAGTTGCTTGGGCTGGAGAGATGGCTCAGCAGTTAAGAGCACTGACTGCTCTTCCAGAGGTCCTGAGTTCAATTCCCAGCAACTACATGGTGGCTCACAACCATCTGTAATGAGATCTGATGCCCTCTTCTGGTGTGTCTGAAGATAGATGCAGTGCTACTGTGTGTGTGTGTGTGTGTGTGTGTGTGTGTGTGTGTGTGTGTGTATGTGTAAAATCTTTAAAAAAAAAAACCCAAAAAAAAAAACACATTTTGTTCACTGTTCTTTGCTCTCTTTACCTGAGGAAGTGATTTTTTTTTAATTTTATGTATATGAGTACACGATCACTGTCTTCAGACACATCAGAAGAAGACATTGGCTCTCCATTACAGATGGTTGTGAGCACCATGTGGTTGCTGGGAACTGCACACAGGACCTCCAGAAGAACAGGGCTCTAAATTGCTGAGCCATCTCTCCAACCCCTTGAGTGACTTTTAATCTTGAATGAACATCAAATTTTATGAAGGATTTGCTAAAATACAAATTGGTCAGTCTCATCCTGGGTTTCTGACCCAGGAAATCGGGAATGGATTGGAGAAAGTCTAAACTTAAACATGTGTTCCCAAGTGATGTGCCCTTGCTATACTGGGAGAACCATGATGCTGGGCTTCTGTCAAATTAACCAAGTTCAAGTCCTCTAACATTAAAGCCAACTCCTTATCTGCTCCCTTCCTGCCTTTTGTACTTGATTTGGAAAAGAGAGGCCAAGGGTGGGAATTTTGGAGCTTTAAAGCCTATAGCTTGTCACTAGGGGAGAAAAGTGGACATTCAGTGAACTTTACCAGCTCAGAGCTGAGACAATGCAGTAGAAGAGCAGGAGGGTATCAGTCTGCTTGGAGGTCCAAACACCCTGTGCAGTGAGGAGATGCAGATCCATGGATCTGTCTGTTTGTCTTTCTGGCCTTTCTCAACAATCTCATCTTGGCTCTATCCAGCAACAGACACCTTATCAGCCACGCATGGACCCCCCCCACACACACCTTTTTAAAAATTTATTTATTATATCTGAGTACACTGTAGCTGTCTTCAGACACACCAGAAGAGGGCATCAGATCTCATTACAGATGGTTGTGAGCCACCATGTGGTTACTGGGAACTGAACTCAGGACCTCTGGAAGAGCAGCCAGTGCTATTAACCACTGAGCCATCTCTCCAGCACCACATGGATCTGTTTTAAGAGTTGGAGAATGCCTGGCCTCCAGAGAAGTTAGACTTGGCCATGTCACCCCCCACTCCCCACCCCTGACCACAGCTCTGTGTGAGCTGTTTCCTCCTCCTCTGCAGGTGCTCACTGCTCTGTTGTCAAGTGGTCTGGCTCTGCTCGGGGCTGTGATTTGCTTTGTCACTTCTGGAGTAGCCTTGAAAGATGGTCCCTTCTGCATGTTCGAGGTCTCATCCCCCAATCAGACAGAAGCTTGGAAATTCGGCTATCCCTTTAAAGATCTGCACAACAGGTGACAGTCACTCACTCTTAAGCCCAGCCCTGTGACCTGAGCCAGGGGAGCCTGACCCTGGGTTTTTATTGGAGTTCCTTGATTGTCTCATCTTTTTTATTCCCACCCCTGACCTCATTCTTTGGTCTAGGAATTATTTGTATGACCGTTCACTCTGGACCTCTGTCTGCCTGGAGCCCTCTAAGGCTGTGGTTTGGCATGTGGCCTTCTTCTCCACCCTCCTGTGTATCAGCCTCCTCCAGCTTCTCCTGGTGGCCATCCATCTTGTCAATAGCATCCTTGGCCTGTTCTGCAGCTTCTGTGAGAAGCCCTAGGTAATGGATGACCTCTCGTGAATTGGCGCTCTCAGGGCAGGCGTCCCCATTGCTTTCTGCAAGAAGAGGCTGTGAATCCCTCTTAGACCTTCCTATAGGATGGTAGTGCTTCCTTGTTCATAGGGGGAAACTGAAGGTTATGCTGTGTTCTTTGATACGGTAACACAGCAGCAAAGTCATTGCTGGTGTATAAATGATCTCAGTTCAGCCTCTTAAAAACCCCATAAAAGTTGGCCACATGGTAAGACAGAAGCTGGGACTCCCAGATAATGAACTTTCTAATCCCAAACACACAGCTAGGTAACCCCTAACTTCTTGTATGTCGTTGTTGTTTGTTTGTTTGTTTGTTTTTAAAGACAGGGTTTCTCTGTGTAGCCCTGACTGTCCACTGTTTTGGAACTAGCTCATAGACTGGGCTGGCCTCAAACTCAAGAGATTTGCCTTCCTCTGCCTCCTAAATTCTGGGATTAAAGGTGTGTGCCACTACTGCCTGACTGACCTCCTAACTTCTAAATTCAGGTTTACCGTTATAATAGACCTGTGTTTCCTCAAAATCATAGGGTGAATGAAACCTACTCAGCAATGTGACTGTATTGGAGACAGGACCTTACATGGTAATCTGGGATGTTTGAGTCATAAAGATGAGATCCTGATCGAGTAGGACTGGCAACCTTACAAGATGAACAAGAGGCTGGTGGTGGTGCATACCTGCGATCTGAGAGCTGGAGCCGGGAGCATCACCAGTTCTAGACCAGCCTGGCCTACAACACTGAAACCGGGTCTCAAACAAACACAAAAGACTCAGGGGCAGAAGGGAGGCTGTGGGGGTAGGGAGTTCCGGGAATTTGAGAGAGTAGTTTACTGGTACAATATAAGCAGATTTGTTGGGTCAGTGTCCAATACTGGAAAAGGGGCGGAAGGAAGGAAGGAAGGAAGGAAGGAAGGAAGGAAGGGAAATTCTCTGAAAGAAAGTTCCAGGTGACCACGCTTATTAAGCCAGTGGGTATTTGGTGGGTTCATTGTTAGCCAGTGATTAAGAGCAGGCTAGTACCTCAGAACTCTGGGTAGAGAGCTAGGGATTCGAGGGTTCTTAAAGTCTAAAGGCTGAATGAGGGCTGGCTTTTGAATAATAATGAGCCCTTTCCCAGTAGAGAGGGAGGAGCCCTTGGATCAGTAAAACTTCAGACAAGTGTCATTTCTCAGATAAACAGTTCCTTTACTTCTGATCCTCCCCCAGCAGGGAAAGAAGGAAACTTTGACCTAGAAAACATCTTACAAGCATCCTTCATCAGAAAAGAAAAACCCTTTGTTTACATTCAAGAAGGGGCATGAGGTCAGGGCAACTTGGACCTTCCTTCAGCCATTTCAAAGGAAAGAGAGACCAGTGAGATGGCTCACTAGGTAAAGTCGCCTGTTGCTAAACTCAAAGTCCCCGGTTTAATCCACATTGTAGAAAGAAAGATCGAACTCCTCTGACCTCTACACACACACACACACACACACACACACACACACACACACACACACACACGCAATCATGGTACATTCGGGACTCCTATCCCCATACACATAAATAAATGCAATTTTTAGCTTAATTTTTAGTTTTATTTGTGTATATAGATGCTTCCCCTGTATACTCTCATGCATCTACAGAGCCCAGAAGAGGGTTGAGACTCCTTGAAATAGCATTTACAGCTGCATGTGAGCTACCACATGCGTGTGGGTAATTGAAACTTGGCTCCTCTAAGACTGGATCTCTTCTGCACCTTGTAAAGATTGTCTTTGTGTTATTTAAATGCTGATTTCTGTATGACAGGGATGTTAGCACATTTGCAACTCTGGTATTGTTATTTTTATGAAGCATCACCCATCTCATTGTTCTGTAAACATCTTCTCACCTGCCTTCTGAATGCTTTAATAAAGAGCTGAACAGTGTATAGCAAAGCAGGAGAGGAAATGCGACCCTCTGGGCAGAGATAGGAACTCAAGGAAAGAGTCAGAGGCTGGAGATTCCACAGCCAGAAGCAGAGGAAGAAACAGGTGCTAGTACTGAACAAGGGTACAATGAGGCATGTGGCAGACCTTAGATTAGAATAAAAGAGTAACTAACTTACACATGCTAGTTGAGAGACAGCCTGAGCTAATGAGCTACACAATATTGTTTATGTATCATTACTGGCTGGCTGATGGGTCAGGGACAGTTCGGCAGTACCTCTGGAAGAGTAGGTTATGTGTTTTATTTATTTATTTATTTACATATTATATTATATTATATTATATTTATTATATTATATATGAGCACACTGTAGCTGTCTTCAGACACAGCAGAAGAGGCCATCAGATCTCATTACAGATGGTTGTGAGGCACCATGTGGTTGCTGGGAATTGAACTCAGGACCCCTGGAAGAGCAGTCGGTGCTCTTAACCACTGAGCCATCTCTCCAGCCCGTGTTTTTTTTTTTTTTTTTTTTTTTTTTAAGATTCATTTATTATATATGAGTACACTGTCGCTGTCTTCAGACACACCAGAAGATCCCATTACAGATGGTTGTGAGCCACCATGTGGTTGCTGGGACTTGAACTCAGGACCTTTGGAAGAGCAGTCAGTGCTCTTAACCACTGAGCCATTCTCTCCAGCTAAAGTAGGTTGTGCTTTTAATCACTGAGCCCTCACCCCTGAAAAAATTGTTTAAAGCCTGAAGAGAAGGGAAGGGGAGACCCAGATCTAACTTGTTACCTGAGAAGAAAAGGCACGTGGGAACCCAGAAAGAGTCTACCATGTGCAAGCCAAAGCGGCAGGCCTCCATGGAAATCAATGCTGCTGTTACCTTGATCTTCAGTTTCTAGTTTGCTGAACTGTGAGGAAAAAATAGACATGGCGGGCAGCTCATGCATATAACCCCAGCACTCAAGAACCCAAGGTAGGTAAATCACAAACTCAAGGTAGTCTTGGCCAAATATAGAGACCTGTCTCAGCAACAACCATGGGTTGCTGTTGATTAATCCACCCCAACTAAGGAAATCTGTTGGGGGGGGGTCCTCATAGCCTAATACACCAGGGTTCTTTTCAGTAATATATAGTAGAGTTCAATGTAGGCACAAATTTTTTGCAACCTACTTTTAATAAGGGTTCAACTTCTCTAGCCTACCACCCAGCAGAGGTAGTGGAAGAGAAAAGCTATTAGAATGTTGGGGATGTGGACCTATTCAGCAATAGTTCTTTGGAGGTGAGCTCCATCTTTTTGGGCAGCAGTTCAGTCACATAGCAAACACCAAACACAACTCAGGAGCTGCAGACCAGTCCTCTAGGCAGGCAGACACCAGGCACGAACCAGCAGCTCCAGTACAGTCCTTTCTGCAAGCAGACACCAGGCAGCTGTAGTTGAATCCTGAAGAAACCACCAGGCTTGCCAACCAGACTGAGGTGAAGCCACAGAAGCAGCAAGCTGTAACAGGAACCTCATGAGCAGTTCTTGAGCAAGTTTCTCTCAATGGTGGTGTTATCACAAGTCGAACTCGACAGCACTATGTAAGGTGAACCAATGCGGAGCAAACCAAACCAAAGCTCAGTGTCTGTCTCCCACTGTCTGTGGGGGTCATATTTATACTTCTTCATCAAGAGTCCTTTCCTGTGTCTGCTATGTCCAAACATCCTTTCACTGGTGTCTACTTCAGGAAAACAGTCTTTCATGTGTTTGCTGTAGCAAGAGATCCTTTCACCAGTGTGCCCCAACAAAACATAATTTGACTTAACCAACTTTCCCACTTGAGTTCAACAAGTAGTGTATTCTGAGTACCCACTGTATGCCTGTACTGTTCCACGTGCTGCAAATCCAGTCCAAAGGTGCCCAAGACAAGCTCCTTCAGACAGATGGTCTAATTATCATAATTTGGATGTCTGGTGTTAAGAACCGTGTTAGCATTCAACACATGTGCCAAAGAGTTCAGAGGCACAGTGAGCTCCAGAGAAAGGCTAAGGAATGCTTTAGTTGTATGCGAGCTGATGATAGTTTGAAGATTTAGTCTGGCAAAGAGGGTGGGTGTCTTAGTTACTTCTCTACCTCTATGAAGATGCACCACGACCTGTAGCAGTACCCAATTAATGCTACACAAATGGATCCTGGCGGCGGCAGCACGTTCCTCACTACCCGCCCCAGTGTTCTGGGTTCCTGAAAGACAGACACACACTCAGCCTTTATATTTTGGTATGCCTTTAACAGCTCAAAGTCTGGGTCACTTCCTAACCTCCATGTGGCTAATCTGCCCTCTGATATTCCCGAGGTATTACTAAAATGTATATTCCATTTGACTGCCCCAGACCTAGATGTGCAGCCTGCTTGATCTGCGTTCCCCTGGTTCCTACACGGTGACTGTGTTCTCTGTTCCACACTGACCAAGCTTGCTTGCTCAGTCAGTCAACAGGTTCCCCAGGGCAGGAGTGAGGATTCAAAAGAAAAAAAAAAGACAATCAGACAAAACTATAACATGACTCCAGTCAGTTCCAAGGCTGAAGCGGCTTTATTATTTTCAGATCTGCTTTTAAACCACTTTAATGACATGCAGAATAGTGAGATCAGTTCTGAGTCAAGGAACAAGCAAGGCAGTAAACAAAATCCCGTAAACCCCTTTCTAGGGGCTAAGCAGGAGGACAGGGACAAAGGGACTGCCACATGTGCTTCCTCTGAGCCTGCTCTGAGCTTTGCATTAACTCAAATGTAAATCCAGGCCTGTTTCCTGAGCCCAGGCCCAGAATCAGATTCCTACCTTGAGTTTATTTCTTTTGTCTTGGAAAAATCAAATTCCTGCCAAGTGTCTAGAAGCAAGTGCCCCCCCCCCCCCAAAAGGCCTCTCAGATATGGAGTCCTGCTTCTCCTGACAAGACAGATCTCTCTCTCTCTCTCTCTCTGTCTCTCTCTCTCCCTGTCTGTCTGTCTGTCTCTCTCTCTCTCTCTGTCTGTCTCTCCCTCCCTCCCTCTCTCTGTGTCTCTCTCTGTCTCTCTCCCTCTCTTCCTAGTCTGGGAATCTTAAAAGTCCCCCCTCTGTCTGCTCTGTCCAGCCATTGGCTTTCAGCATCTTTATTTACCAATCAGAAGCAGCTTTGGGGCAGAGTCCCACAGCTATGGTACTAACTCGGTTGCTTACCTTTAAAGTTGTCCAGGTGCTGAAACTTCCAGTTGACATCAGGAGCAACTTTGTTGGGATTCTGTAAACCCCACCTTATAGTTACCTGGCAACAGCCAGGTATGCTCTGCCCCAGTTACATGACACTATAAAAGGGCTGCTTGCCCCCTCCTCTCTGTATTGTGTTCCTGCTCTTTCCTCTTCCCCTCCTCTCCCCCTTCCCTTCCCCCCTCTCTCTATGTGCTCATGGCCGGCCATTACTTCTCTACTTCTCCTCTCTTCTCTCTCTCTTCCTCTACTACCCTCTTACCTCCCCTCCCCATGCCCTGAATAAACTCTATTCTGTATTATACCATCATGTGGCTAGTTCCTCAAGGGGAAGGGATTCCCAACATGGGTCCCCCGTGCCTCCCTCACCTCCATGGGGCATATTCCGCCCTCCCCTTCATCATTTTTTTTTTTTAACATTGGTGCCAAAACCTTGGACAGCATCTTTTTCCTAACTTTGTATAAAAAACAACAAGTTTGGTTTAACAAAAGCCATGTTTATACCTGACTGGTGTTCTCTGGCTTCTGGGACAAAAGGTAAAGCCCTAAATAGGCTTCAGAAAACCTTTCTAGATATTCCCTAGGGCTCTCATTCTTTCCCTGCATCACCTGGCTCCTCTTAGATACATTTGTGGGCTGCATGCCAGCCTCTCAGAAGCCCTCCGGCCCTCATAATATGATGGTAGACCTGGAGCCTCTCCCTACCCTCAGCAGTTTTAAAATCCCAGTTGAGTCAAAGGAAAGGCTGCATCCATATCAGCCTGGGTTTGGCAGCCCATTTGCACCAACTCCCAGGTGGCTCCCCAATTCTCTTTCTCTCCTCTGTCCTGAAGAGGACCTGGGGCAGTTGCTGACAGTCATTCCAGGTGGGCAGGTGGGTCAGCATGATTGAATCTAGAAGACCTGTGAGAGCTGATGGCCTTTTTGAAAATGGGGGTTCTGCAACTTCCAACTGTAAAGATTACTGCAAATGACACATATGTCCTGAACTGTCTCCTGTGAGCATCTGGGGCTGCTGTAGCCTGGAGGGGTACGGTCATAGTAGAGGTAGCCTCTGGGCAGTATGGGCTGAGTGTTAGGTGGACTGCAAGAGGAGTCAAGGGTGTTAGCATTTTGTCTAATCTCTGCCCCACAGTTACCTGGCAATGCCCAACTCACTGTAAATGGCAGCTCTCCCTCTCTTGCCTTCTTGTTCTTCCTCCGTTCTTCTTCCCCCTCTCTCCCCATTCCCCTTCCCCTTCTCTCTCCATGAGCTCATGGCTGGCCTCTACTTCTCTACTCCCCCTCTCTCTGCCTCTACTCCCCTCCCCATTCTGTACTATACCATCCTGTGGCTGGTCCCTCAGGGGGAAGGGATGCCTCGGCATGAGCCCGTGGAGGAACCTCCCTTCCTCCATACCTGACTACACATCTACCAAAGATATTCCTTCTCCTTGTCTTTTTATAAAACACACAAAGGGAGTCCTGGGAGTCAGGGTCTGCTCCTCCCTCTGTTTGTACTAGCTGGGGATGGGCAGTAGTGGCGGGAGCAGATGTTATCCTCTTGCCTGAACAAACCACACCAAACCAACACAGTTCCACTCGGAAAGGTAGAGAGGAGAGAGAGAAGGGGAGGGGGTCCGGTCTTTTATGGGGGCAGTGATGTGATTTACTCCCAGGTGGAGGTGGGCTTCTCGACTGGTGTATCCTGGAAATGCTTGGCTGTTTCCATGGCGATGGATGTGCCAGGTCCCTGTCACCTGTGGGTGGTGCCATTGCTAGGGGTAGGAACTGTCCTAATGCCAACAGCAGGAACGTGAGGGGGACACAGATCCTCCTTAGGAGCAGAAATGGGGAACAAGACAGGGTGCTGGGGCTGACCCCCCTTTAGAGGAAGAAGATTGGGAACAGCAAGGCAGGTGACAAAAAAAATCTCACCCAAACTGGGGCTTCTCAACCAGGTATTGCCACATGGTGATATATGGCACTTGGTCTGGGTGGCCCCTGGCTTCATAAACTACAGCCTTCACCCTATAAATGGTGGGAAGATGAAAAGTTCATTACTCAGGGGACATTCTGCTTTATAGGTGGGCCATTGGTTCCTGCGAAAGATGGTTAGTTTTCAGGGACAACCAAACAGACCTGAGTCTTTTGCAACCTGGTGAACGTCCTTGAAATGGTTCAGGACCAAGCCCTGTGCACTGTGTCTGTCCCATCCTAGGAATCAGAAAATTTTATACAAGGCAAAAAATACGAACTGAGTACACACAGACAAACACAGAAGGTCATTCTCGGGGAAACAAAAAACAAAAACAAACTGTCCCCATGCATGGGAGGCCCACAGGGTTCAGAAATCAGATGAGATTGTGGGGCCCTAAGGGACAAGGAGGATCTGGTGAGTCAAACCTGTAATTACTGTGAGAAAGAAAAACACAAGGCCAGATGCGGACTTGCCTGAGGACCCCATTTCCTGCCATATCCCCCAAATGGCCAGACAACTAAATCATTCCTCAAAGGGTCTCCAATTGTGAACTCCTTGATGCTAGGAACTTCCTGCCATAACTCCCAAATGGGTGTGACAGCTGAAGCCAGATAACTATATCACTCCTCCAGGGGGCTCCAATTGTGTGAAGGGTCCACACTGACAGCAAACAAAGTATCCTCATGCTGTG
Source organism: Micromys minutus (assembly GCF_963924665.1). Lineage (NCBI taxonomy): Eukaryota > Metazoa > Chordata > Mammalia > Rodentia > Muridae > Micromys > Micromys minutus. The sequence goes on along the minus strand of NC_137976.1, from coordinate 60,316,679 downwards.
TTAATCCTACCTCTGTAACCAACTCACGCTGAGTGTAATCCACTCATGCTGTGTTAATCCTACTTCACAAAAATGTTTAATGGGGGACTTCTGGTCTCTTAGTCCCGACTACAGGATGTCCCCAGAATACTGAAATTACACCACCTCTTGCTATTGCATCTCTCTCCATCTCTGTGTGTCTCTGTGGGGGTAGACATCTCACCGTTGAGCCCCCCCCTGGGGCACAACAAGATCTAGCAAGTTCTCCTGCTTCTGGTAGGGGGTAGGGAGCTTTCTCTGCTGCCCCTGGGCAGGTGACAAAATGCTTTGTCCCTCTCAGCCTCCAGATCAAACCCAAAACATAAACACAGAGATGGACAAGACAAACCAGGGCACCTAGACTTAAAAATCAGAAAAATACTCCACTATTTGGGTGGGGGCTATTCTCCATCCAGTCCTGGATGAGCCCCCAAATGTAAGAGTCCACGATTCAATGAAGAATGATACCCCAGACTCAAATAGTATGCAAAACCAAAGAGTGTTTTATTCTGCAGAAGTCCAGCATGCTGAGGTCTACAGTTTACGAAGATGGAGATGCCCAGGTGAGTTTGCAGGCCCAATTTAAAGCACTTTTTGGGAAATCCAGGGAAGAATAAGTGGCCTTTATCTAGATTGGTTGGCTCAATCTCCAGGGGTATGGGGGTCTGCGGGATTGGTTAGAGCTCTGGAGATATTCCAGAACCCTTGCTTGGGAGTGGAAGGATTTCTGCTGATAAAAGTCAGTATTCCTTAGGAACTTGTGAAACCGGTTTTTATCTGCCAAAAGTAGTCTGCCAAGGAGTTTTATTGTAGATATGAGGAAGAGAACTGTCATTGCCTTTGATAGAAGGGACATAATGGCTACCTGTGGGACCTTTCAGCACATCAAAGCTCATGCCTGCCTCCAGGGGTCCCTCAGCCTCACAAGTACCTGTTACCCATTTCAAAGTCCAGTGCAGTATCCTAGCTCCTCTCACCTCCCCTGCCCTGACAGGGTTTCTCTGTATAGCCCTGGCTGCAAAAGCTTGAATGGAAAGGAGAGCATAACCACTGCCAAGTGTGGTTGAGGAGAAAGATGATGTAATAGACGAGGGAGAGGACAGCCAGAGGCATCGGGAAGAGTCAGATGTCCAGACTGACCATGGGTTGGGCAGTGAGAGGAAAAGGAGCAAGGAGAGGAACAGAAGAGAGAGAGAGGAGAGAGGGGCAGGAGACTAAGAGCGAGTGAGCAAGGGAACAAGGAGGGCATGTAGCCAAAATGACAGTTACATGGGTATCAAGCTGGGGTAGGGGTGTTGGTAGGGGAAGAGTAATGAAGCCCAACCCTGGGTTGGGGAGGTTTAGGGTAGGGGGCGGGATGAGAATGATGGAAGGAGTCACAGATAACTGAAGGAGACTGTCTTGGTTTTTTTTGAGACTTAACAAAACTCTCCCAATAGAACAGGCAGACCTCTGGCCTATAGATCGAATTCTAAGACAGCCAAGGCTACACAGAGAAACCCTGTCTTGGGGGAAACAAAACTGTCTGCTCTTGGACTTTGAAATCTGCCTGCCCCTGCCTACAGAGTGCTAGAGTTAAAAGCATGTGCTACCATGTCCGGTCCCCCCTCCCCCGCCCCCAGGGAAAGGGTCTTGAGTATTCAGGGGGGCACAGTAAAGAAACTGCAGTCATGATATTATTCTGGTTTTTATTGTAGATATGAAAGAACAGCCAGAAGCATCTGAAATAGTCCAGAGAGTGAAAGAAGTAGACTTAGAATATAGACAGGAAGCTGGATGTGGCAGGGCTATCTTCCAGGGAGCCCAGAAACCGTCATGCATTTTAATATGCAGACACAAGCCTGGGAAGACTTATGTCCCTTTTACCAGAGGTAAGGGAACCATCTCACGATTTCCTGAGTAATGCTGGATTTTGTTTCACAGCTAGAAATACTATAGTCCAGTTTGAGTTCCTATCTGGATATTTGGGCTGTCTTTGGAGTTTAATTTCCTTTGAACCGAACCGAACCGAACCGGAAAGCATGATAAAAATATACTGTATGACAAAAATTTAAGAACAAGCAAACAAAAACGTGTGCTGGGCTTGGTGGCCAACACCTTTAATCCCAGCATTTAGGAGCCAGAGACAAGTGGACCTCTGGGCGTTTAAAACCAATATGGTCTACAGAACGAGTTCCAAGATAGCCAAGACCCTGTCTCAAAACGAAACAAAATTATATATAAATTCTACTTGTCTCCTACTTTTAAATCACAAGTTGTCCAAAATCAGAAGGGATGGTGTGCAGATGTGACCCAGTAGCGGTCTAGTTCCAGCACCCATAAAACTTGGCATGGATAATTCTGTTATCCCAAACCTGGGGAGATGGAGACAGGAAGGAATTAGAGGCCAGTCTGACCTACGTGCACCCTATCTCAAAAAATAGGAAGAGAAACAAAAGGAATTTAGACCGGGTTTGGTCCTGCTTCTCACTGGCTCTGAGCAGGTGGCCAGTTGCCTAATTTCCCTTAAAAGGTCCTGGTCTCCGTTTGGTACTCAATTTCCCAGCGGGCTCCAGGCTTGCAGCCAAGCGCAGGCGCAGCGGAGGCCACCGACACATCACGTGAGCGACCCGTTGCCCTGGCGACGCGCTTCTGGACCTTAGATCGCTGCTACCCGCTGGCCCTCCCTCTAGAGATCTGCTGGATCCAGACGCAGAGATATGGCTCTGTCCATCCATGGCCAGTCATTGCCAGCCGGCGCCTCCGAGGGCTTGTCCGAGGCCGACAAGGGCTCAGGGGAGCCTGAGAACACCTATATTCTGAGGCCCATCTTCCAGCAAAGGTGCGTAGAGGACAAGGCACGGGGCGGGGGGGTGGATGAGGGGAGTGGGGCCGGGGCATTTGGGAGCACCAGCGAGGGGTAGGGCGGTTTGGGCATTCCAACGTGGCGGTTTCTCCACCACCGAACTCTGCAGTTGGACTAGCAGGTCTTCCGGGGCCATAGACTGGCACTGTGGAAGTGGTTGGCTTCTCGGAGGCTTTAGGGGGTGCGCCAGCGGGACAGGAAAACCAGAAGCTGGAAACAAGCAGCTTACTAGGAGTCCTCCTAGGGTTATTGGGTGCATACCTGTGCCAGGATGCGCTTACTTCTAGCACCTGACTTGTGTCTTAACACAGCCTTTCCCATGTAGCGTCGATCAACACCGCAACGGGTTGCTAATGGAGGGCGGTCAGTTTAGACTGTAGGATAGATACATCACTAACTTCATCTTACAAAAGAAAAAAAGGGGTGTGTGTGTGCTTGTGTGTGTGTTAAGTGTTTGGGTGCACGAATGCTACTTATGATTAGGGAACAACTTTTGGGAATTGATTCTGCTCTGTTCTTAAACTATGTGGATCCTGGAGATTGAACTGAGGTATGAGGCTTGAATGCAAGGACCTTTATCAGCAAAGCCATCTCACTGGATCCAACAGAGGATTTTTCCCCCAAGGGGTGCACTTGGTTGGTGAGGAGTTGTAGAGATAGCTCAGTCTGAATGCATGAAGACCTGAGTTCAATTCCTGCGTCCCTGTAAAAAGCCATTGTAATCCCAGTGATGGAAATTTGATCCCAGTAATAGAGAAACAAGACTCTAGGACTCCCTGGCTAACCAACCTGGCCTCATCTGCAAATTCCAGTGAGATACCCTGTCTCAAAATCATGGTGGAGGGTTGGAGATACATCTCAGTAGTTAAGAGCACTAGCTACTCCTCCAGAGGACTGGGGTTCAGTTCCCAGAACCCACATGAAGATCAGATGTTGTCTTCTGGTCTCTGTGGGCAGAGGTTGCATGTATACCACTTAGTCATACATGCAAACAAAACATCCATAAACATAAAATAAGTAAATCCTTAAAACGGTAGAGGAGCTTTGGCTATATTTCCATAACAACGTCATGAAGCAGTTTCCTCATGAATATAGAAAAATGTATGTTCTGTTATCTCAGTAAATATCCTAAATGATGTATAGAGTGGTATTGAACTGTATTTTTCTTGAAAACAGTGAGGAGTGATGTTAGTAACAAGCACGCCAGGGATCCTATGAGTTCACATGTGACTTCTTTGAAGAGAGGCCTAGCATTTTATGAAATACTGAAGGACAATAAGCAGGAGCTGGAGAGAATTGCTGCTCCTGCAGAGTACCCAGCGTTGGTTCCCAGCACCTACATGGTGGTTCACAATTGTTCGTAACTCCAAGGGCAGCAGGAATTACACATATACACGTGGACATACATGCATAAAAATAAAATTTTATACACACACACACACACACACACACACACACACACACACACGTAAAAAGTGTAAACAGTAAGTAAGATGGCTCAGCTGGTTAGGCACTTGTTTTCAAACCTGACAACCAGAGTTCAATCCTGAAGGCCTAGATAGTGAAAGGAAAGAATCAATTCCCCTATACATGCCATGACACAAAATAAATGTTTAAAAAAAGCTTAAGGGGAGAAGTAGGCAATAATATTGGGCTGGGTCAGTGCTAAGGATTTAAAACAGAGCCTTGTGCATGCAAGGCAAGTAAGTTCTTTACACTGAGCTACATTCCTATGTTAATAAGGGCACATTTTGAACAGATCAAATTGAGACAAGACCATATGCACACCTGATTGATTTCAAACTTCCAAAACAGAGAGGACAAGCTTGAATTCCTGATCCCACTGCCTATACCACCCAATCTAGGATTGCAGGTTTGAGCCTCTACTGTGTGTGTGCATGCTGGGGACTGAATCCAAGGGTTGATCTTCCTTAGGAGCCACTCTTTATTGGCTATTTCATTTATTGACATTTCAAATATTATCCCCCTTCTCAGCTTCCCCTCCACAAACCCCCTGTCCTTTCCCCGCTGCCTCTGAGGTGCTCCCCGACCTGCCCACCTACTCTGCCTCAGCACCCTAGCATTCCCCTACACTGGAGAATTGAGCCTCCACAGTATCAAGGGCCTCTCCTCCCACTGATTCGAGATAAGGCCATCCTCTGCTATATAGGCATCTAGAGCCATGGGTACTCTTTGGTTGGTTGTTCCAGCTCCTTCAGTCCTTGCCCTAATCATTGAGGTCCTCAGGAGCTACAGCCCAGACCTAAACCCTAGAAATCTAATGAATAATGATAGTGGTAGTGAATGTCTTTAATCCCAGCACTTAGGGGGCAGAGGCACGTGGATATGAGTTCAAGTCTAACCTGGTTTACCACCACTCCCACCCTCCAGCACCTACATGATAGCTTACTACCATCCTATATGTAGTTCCAAGGGCTCTGTACATACCTGTGGATAAAACACTTATGCACATGAGATACAAATAAATCTTTAAAAAGAAAGCACAGGGACTCAGTCAATATAGACTGTAATGTAGACTGGGAGGAGTGGACATGGTAGCTTGGTAAGAATGATTAAACTTTAGATTATTTGTAAGAATTAAGACAGAACAGATAGAATTTAGTCACCAACCAAACTGATTCCAAGGGTTTTAGCTTGAGGCCCTAGAAAGCAGCTGAGAAGACTCCATGAAGACCTAGCTTAGGCAAGACAAGCTGACTAAGGAATGTCTAATTTTATGTGTGGCACTGCTGATAGAACTCAGATCCTCAACACATCAGGCAAATGCTTAACTAGCTGAGCTACATCATCCTAAGATGTTCATTTTGGGTTGCCTATTAGACATGAAATGTGTTTCGGTCTTAAGTTCATGAAGGCCATAGATGTAGACAGGGGACGTGAATTGTTTGCTTGTTTATATTACCTTTATAATGAAAATGCAAAATAAAACAAAATAAAAGCCATTAAGGTTACTGATCAAAAAAGATGAATGTGAAGGCAGTTAGGGCTCTGAGCTGACCTTTAGATATTCTTGGACTTAGGTTTAGACCCTCTGTGGTTAAAGACTGCATCCACGCTGTGCTTAAGGAAGAACTGGCAGGTGCTGAATATTCTCCAGATGAAATGCCTCAACTCACAAAACGTCTGTCAGAAATGATTAAAGATAAACTAAAAGGTAACATGGGCTGTAAGTAGAAATAATGTTCCTTCAAACACCCAGTTCTACCCATTTGTTCTTGCCCAACCCCCTTTTTTGTTTGTTGGTTTCAGACAGGGTTTCTCTGTGTAGTGCTGGCTGTCCTGGAACTCACTCTGTAGACCAGGCTGGCCTCAAACTCAAAAGATCCTCTTGCCTCTGCCTCTTGAGTGCTGGGATTAAAGGCATATGGAACCCTGCCCCATCTTTAAACCCAGGATGTGAACTCTGCATTTTTAATTTCATAAGACCTCATTCTTTAGTGTCTAGAATTCTATAATTATTCGGTGACTTTTACTCAGGTGGGATTTTGTAGATGGTGGGAAAGAGTATAGATCTGCACTAAAGCATTATAGGGAACCACTGTCCAACAAATCCAAGTATTCAGAAAGGCCTCCTTTCCCTCCTGTTTTTCTCTCCAGCCTTTGACTGTGTGGTCAGTTCAGTACATTCCCAGACTGTCCTAGGCCCACGTCTGCCTAAATCCTTAACTGCTTTTCTTCTTCAGCCCTCCATTCTTGCCAAACTCAACATCTACACAACACATGTTGTGCTTTTGTCTCTTGCTAACAAAAACATTTTTGTTGTTTGTTGTTTGTTTTATTTTATGAAACAGGGTCTGATTGTGTAGCTCTGCTGGCCTAGACTTGCTATGTAGACCAGGCTGGCTTGGAATTTACAGAGCTCCATCTATCTCTGCTTCCTGGGTGATGGGATTAAAGGGGTATCCCACCATACCTATCTCAAAACACTATTTTTAATGTTAGCATCAGAATTTTTTTTTTTTACTGTACCACCCCCTTCTGAGAGTCGGGGATGGAGCTCCAGGCCTCCTGCATGCCAGGCAAGTGCTCTACCCCAGTCACAGTTACACATCCAGCCCTGTCAGCCCTGTCCTTTTATTTCTTCCTGTCTCTTCATTTATTTGGTAATATGCCAGTTCTTATTCCTCTAGACCACTCTGTGAAAGTGGAGGGTTTGTTCTCACAACAGTGTTCCTTCTCAGCTAATACATGAAAATGACAAACATTCATAGTATCTTTAGTATGGTAAAGCTCACATGATAAATATAGTTACATTTCTTCTGTAGTCTACACTCAATGCAAAACAAGGCATTTTTAGCAACAGCAATTTAAGAAGGTGCATGTCATTCATGGTAATAAACACTAGAGTGCAAGGACAAATTGACAGTTAATATTGACATTTCATTAAATTCATTACAAAAATTACATTAGGCACATTTTGTAATATATGCGCCACTATGAAGAGAACTAGTCATGCTAAGCCATGCTCTAGAGCCTCAGAGTCAAGTGCAACTATAATAACACTGAGAAAAAAGTTCACTGCTTGGTAAGAAGGTAATACTCTGAAAGAGCTTTGTTTAGTGTATGTGTCTGTGTAGTTTGTTTGTTTGTTTGTTTTTAATTTAATTAATTAATTTATTTGTTTATCGAGACAGGGTTTCTCTGTACAGCCTTTGGTATCCTGGAACTCACTCTGTAGACCAGGCTGGCTTTGAACTCAGATATCTGCCTTCCTTTGCATCTGCTGGGATTAAAAGTGTGTCTGGATTCCTAATATCATCCACCCAGGCTGTTATTTGCCACTCATGCTTAATATCTATAAATTTATTTTTTCTATATCCCCCCCACCTCAAGATAGAGCTTCCTTTGCCCAGGCTGGCCTCAAACAGACTAGAGAAATTTAAAGGAAAAGTTAAGCTTTAAGGTTTTACTGCAGGGTAACTTTATAGTTAGTTAGGGTTTATCTCCAGGTCTCAGACCCCTACCTCACCATCATATTCCTTAAGTACTTGTGGACTGAGTGCTTTTGTCTACTGTGGAAGAATTTGTGTTCAGTAAGTAATTTTACTATGCACTTGAATATAGATAACCTTCTTTTCTTTTCTAGAATTGGGATACGACCGGTATAAAATGGTGGTGCAAGTGGTAATTGGAGAACAGAGGGGTGAAGGAGTATTGTGAGTTGTTTTTTCTTGTCTTTGTGCTCTTGGGAGTTATCCATTGTTTGGATAGATAGATAATTTAGTAAGCATATGTCTTTGCAAAAATGAGGATGGTTTAACAGATGCAACTATAAACTGAGGAGGTTTTGGCAACTGAATAGTAAGGCTAATAGTAAGTCTGGGTGGGTTCCAAGGCTGAAGTCTTTTGAGTCATCTCTTATAAAGTCATGACACTTGTTACATGCTCTGTGCTTTGATGTCAGCATTACTTAGCATCTCCTTGTCAGCAGGGCCTGACTCTGACCTCCTGACAAGGCACAGTATTTGATTTGCAGTGTATTTTTAAAGTGGCAGTATTTCTTTTTATCCCCAGCTAGGTTTCAAATGAGTGAGGCTAAGAGTATTAGATTTACTTAAACAAACTTTATCAGTCACTGATCTATTCTAAACATTGAAATTAATCTGGCTCCCTCCCAGACAAACCCGTGGTATTTACAGTTTAAATTAACATCTGGCACACTAGGCTTTATGTGTGTTCTTCCATGATGTCTCTGGGACCTTCCTTATGGTGAATCTCCTCAGTATAATGCCCTTCTGTCCTCTGAATGGTGGAAGTCCTACCTTATTCTCTCTCTGTACAGCCACTGGCTGATCAGCTTTTATTGACAAGTCAGAGAATAATGGGGAGCAATGTTTACACACATCTGAAGCAGAAGAGTATCAACATAATGATTATAATGCTGTGTCAGATTAAAACCAGGTAGCAGGATGGAGAAATCAGCATTTGAATACATGGATAATCTTTATACAGTGCACAAAAACATTATGCCTCTAAAGGTATTTTCAAATTCTACTTTTGTTTGTTTCTGAGACAGGGTCTCATTGTAGCAATAAGCTGGCCTCAAGTACATCTATGTGGCCGAGGATGACCCTGAACTCTAGATCTCCTGCCTCCCATTCCCAGATGCTGGGATTACAGGCTTTCAGGACCTTACCTGGCTTTTGCTTATTTCTGGAACAGGGTCTCTCTATAGGTCTTAGTAGCAACCTTCCCCAGCCTCAAAAATGTTGATTTTACTGGTCTGAGCTCCTAATCTGAGTCCAGTTAGAGGACTGAGTTCTAGCTCAGAGTTGTCCCCTTCTTGCATAGGTTTCTATAAACTACTAGGTTGGATGAAGTATTCTCTAAGGTCCTTTGTAAGATCTCTCTTTCTATTATTCAAGAACTGCACTCTCTGAAAGACCCAAGTGTTCTCGCTGAAGTAATGTACAGTAGAGTTCCACTTCAAGAACCAGAGACTTGAAGAGATTGAACCCTACAGTTTTCAGAGCTGGCTGGGGTGCTGAGGTAGCTAGGGGCTCTGGGCCCTTCCCTCTGTTTGCAAATAGTCACCTATGACTCCCGTACTTCCTGGTTGTCCAGCACACATCGCTTTACAAATAGAATTCTCTCCATGTACCATGGAAGGTTTGGAAGCATAGGCCTGTCAGAATGTAGGAAATAGGCTAACTTGGGCAGGTGAGTAGAGATGTAGACTACTGACCATTCTTCACTGGCATTTTAGCATGGCTGCTCGCTGTTTCTGGGATGCAGACACGGACAACTACACTCAGGATGTTTTCATGAACGTAAGTTCTTGGGAAACGCCTTTCTTCTTCCTAGAGACATATGGCCATCACATACCAGATTACTGCTAAAATTTGAGGATACTGTAGTATTTTTGAGACATATCTCTTAAGACTTTTGGATAAGGTGTGCTATTTTGGGGGTGTAGGTGTGGAGACAGTGTTTCTCTGGGTAACCCTGGCTATCCTGGAACTAGAGACCACGTTGGCCTTGAAATCAGAGATCCACCTGTCTCTTGCCTCCCTAGTGCTGGAAATAAAGTCATGTGCCATCACTGCCCAGCATTGGTGGTTTTATTTTAAATTTTACTATTTTTAAAGATTTATTTATTCATTATATATAAGTACACTGAAGCTGTCTTCAGACACAACAGAAGAGGGCATCAGATCTCATTACAGATGGTTGGAGCCACCATGTGGTTGCTAGAATTTGAACTCAGGACCTCTGAAAGAGCAGTCAGTGCTCTTAACCAGAGCCAGCTCTCCAGTCCTAAATTTTACTACTTTATTTGTGAAAAACTACAAACAGAATTCATAGATATTTATATTTAAAGCAGGAAAATGATAAATTTATTCTAATAACATAGTTGTGTACATTATAAATTACCTTTAGTAGTCAGGTATGGTGGCGTATGCCTTTGATCCCAGCACTTGGGAGGCAAAGGCAGGTGTATCTCTGAGTTCAAGGCTAGCTTGCTCTACAGGGTGAGTTCAAGGATAGTCAGGGCTACACAGAGAAACCCTGCCTGGAAAAAGAAAACCAACTAACCAACCAAAGGAAAGGTTGAGAATACCTTCCAGTTTAGGCTGTATAGAGTCTGCTCTTGTGAAGAAGGCCTGGCAGCAGGAGCAACAGTTTGTAGCTCTGGCTGTGGCCCATGTTCAGGACAGGTCTTTCCTCCTCAGTTAAACCTCTCCTGATAAAGTCCTACAGACTTGCTGAGCAGTTGTTTCTGAGATGAATCTAAACTTAGTCAAGTTGACAATGAAGATTAACCATCATAACCACCCCCTATAAATCACTGTGTTCTAAAATCCAGTTCTGACAGTTTTAAGAGTAATAATTAACTTAGTTTAGAACTATCTGTTCATTCAAACATACCACACTTCACTGAGCTACAAAAGAATCTGGATGAAGATTCTATAAACAAAGAAAACTTTCAGTAATAAAATCATCTATTTTACCTTAAAGATACTTCTCAAAACTAAAGAAAAATAGAAGTAATTATAAAATAGGAGTAACTGGGAAGCAGAGCACCCATCTGGCTGCTCAGAGGTGCCAGTGAAGAGACAGGAATTATCTTTGTGTTTGGTTTAGAAAGCTGGCATACTGCATCTCCTCTCCAGGCAGCAGACACAGAGCTCAGCCTTGTCGGGAGGCCTGTGATGTCACGCTTTTTATCCATTCAGCTATGTTTGGGCTCAGGAAAGAATTCAAACCCTGAGTAAAGTAAGTAGGTAGGAAGTAGAGGGTCATGCCTGCCATCTCCACACTTGGGAAGCTGAGGTAGGAAGACTTTTGTGTTACATAACTAGATTCTCTGAAAACCAAAGGGAAAAAAGAAAATTGACAACGATCTAGTGTCAATTTCAGTTTCTGGCTTGACCTACTTTCCCATTAGCACTAATACCATGGATTTCTGTTTTGTCTTTTTATTTTTAGGACAGCTTATTCTGTGTAGTGGCAGCATTTGGCTGTTTCTACTACTGAGTCTTTGGAAAGTGACTGACTTCCAGGAAACCTTAACTTTTTATATTGTTAAATTTTCTGACCAAATAAAAATAAGTTGGCACTTTGGTACCTAAATTCTGCTAAGTTTTATATATTTAAATGGGTTGATTTTATTATGTTATCTGTGCTCTTTTTTTTTTTTTTTTAATCTGTGCTCTTTTTACATTTGGAAAAATAGAGAAAAAGGAGGGGAAATTCATTTTAATATTTCAGATGACTATATACTTGAGTCTATTTTCTATTTATTGTTCCTTAGAAGATGTAAAAAAAAATCATATATAAAATAAATTGTCTTCACCTTTTATGTCACGAATAGTTTTTATGCTGTTACAGTTTTCATGACTTTCATAATAGCTGCATTCATACCAGTAGGTTATATTTGAATTTTGACCTTTCCTTATTGAGAGGCTAATTTCAAATTTTGCACCATTATAAAACTTCAGAGATGAATTTGCATATTACTCTTTGTATTGTTGCTTTTGTTTCCTCTTGCCTATATATATATATATATATATATATATATATATATATATATATATATATATATATATACATACATACCCCTTTTGTTTAGTGACAGGGTCTGAGAAATCTCAAGTGTATATGAACGTAGAGCCTTTTAATCTTCGGGCATTTCAGCAAAATGGTGGTGTCACATGCCTTTAATTTCCACACCCAGGCTGGAGAGATGATGGCTCAGTGGTTAAGTGGTTAAGAGCACGGACTGCTCTTCTACAGGTCCTGAGTTCAATTCCCAGCAACCACATGGTGGCTCACAACCACCTGTAATAAGATCTGATGCCCTCTTCTAGTGTGTCTGAAGACAGCTTCAGTGTATTAGATTAGATAAATAAATCTTTAATCCCAGCACAGAAGAGGCAGAAGCAGGTGGATCTGTGAGTTAGAGGCTAGCCTGGTCTATACAGACACCTTGTCTAGAAAAAAACTACCACCACAAAAAGATTTCTATGTTGGCTACAATTTAAACTACTATCTTTGTTGATGCCCTTCTTCCCAGAGAGGCCCTTGGTGTCTCCAGCTGCTATGTCCTTTTGGGGGCTATTGTATCTGCCTTGTCCAAACACCTTTTTGAACTTAAAAGTGTGTTAGATTTTAATATTTTCTCCTTGGAAGCACCTCAGCAGATGTACAAGTTTACCCATCCTCCTTCCTGTTATGTTCAAGTGAAAAATGCAAACAAATACATTAAAGTCCCCCTCCCCCATCTTTCTCCGGTAAAACTATGTACCCAGTTGCCTTACAGCTATAAAACTGCACAGGGTGTGGTAGCTAATGATCGAATTCTGGAGGCTGAGGCAGGACCACAGCAAATTCAAGGCCAGCATGGGACAAATAGTTAAGTTCTAGGTCAGGCTGGGCAACAGAAAAGGCCATGTTTAATATTTACTTTAAATTCCCCTCAAAAAATTACCACCACCACCACCACCGCTCAAAAAGTCTGGAGAGAGCGCTCCGCGGTTAACAGTTAAGAGCACTTCCTGTTCAATTAAGACTAGAGTTCAAGTCCCAGCACCCAGGTATTCACAAAGGCCCGTTAACTCCAGCTCCAAGATATGTCACCCGATTTATGGCCTCCGAGAACACACGCAAAAAGTGTGCGTGTGGGAACCTCTACAAAACACACCCCCTCGAAAGTTCACCGTAGGGAGTTCGTTCTCTACACTACACCCTCATCCGTGCATGTTTGCCTTTGCCTCCACACCTGCTCCACTACTTCCCCGGTCGATTTCGAGGGATCATTTTCCGATGAGTCAACCTAGGTCAAAATAACTGGGAAAATAGGGTGAGCTCAGACCCGAGTTCGTAGCGGGCTCGGATTCTTCGGTGAGGTCGGACCACAGAGCCAGCCCTGTGGAGTGCGAAGGGCGACGGGCGCAGGGAACGCCGGGAGACCACAGGCCGAGCGCGCGCCCCGGCGGCAGGAGGTGCCACACATCCGGAATTCCGGGGCCGCTGACCCCGCGCCTGCCTCCAGCGCTCCAGCTCCGTCACTCCTCAAGCCCGGCCCTGCTGGAAGCGGAACGACTCTGTCAGGTTGTGGTTTTCAGGAATGCGGAGGTGGAATTGACAAGAGGGCGGGCGGTAGGCGGGACTTCCGGTCCGCAGTCCGGTCAGATGTTTCCCGGGCGTCTCCCCGCAACCTATTTGACTTCGCTACTTGGTGACGCGGCGCGGGGAAGGAATCCGAGGGGACCGGAGCTTAGAGGAGTTGAGGTAATGAAACCCGGGACAGTGGGTGCTTGCGAGGACAAAAGCAGTCTGGGACGGTGAGGGGGCTGTGACTGAAGAGTAGGTCAGTGACAGGGGAGTGTGAAGCAGGAGGCTACTGTGACCGAGGTACAGTGACAGCCAAGAGGACTGTGACCCAGGGGTGGCCGCTTGTGAGGGGTCTGCGACCCCCGGAGCAATAACTCTGACCTCGGAGAGCAGGAGGCAGAGGCTGCGACGGGACCATGACTGAGTAAGTATGCAGCAGTGACTACCCGGGGACGGACTGATCGATGGATAGTAACTGAGGGATTGACCCGAGGGACCATGAAGCAGCGGCTGCGAGGGCGTGCTCACCAACAAGCAGTGACTTTGAGGGCTGACTTGGAGAAGAATGTAAGATCAGGAATTGGGGGTGGTGCTATCAAGTCGTGTCTGTGTACAAAGCATGAGTTGAGTGAGTGACCCGGCACAAGTCTTAAGAAGAAACCGCACTTGTGTTGAGACTTACCAGAGTTTGAATTTTACGGGGAAACTTCCGTGGGTGAGAAACTTAATTCACCACTGAGTTAGTTTCTTCATTAGTAAGTGGGAAGTTCAGAGTCAGACTCTGTCTCCCAACTATGAGTCCTAGTTTACTTTTGGGCTGTGAAGATGAATTAGTTGGATTGCAACTGAATAGATACAGACAACTGCACTAGAATGGACATTCCCACTATGTTCATATAGGAAGGGTTTAGGAAATGGGTTTCAGGTGTGTTTGCAATGATGATGTAAAGTTAGTTTCCTACATGTTACATTATAAGCAGTAAAATGTAACTGAAGTTTGAGAACTGGGTGTGGTGGTACACAACTAGAATTTAGACACCCAGGAGGCTGAGACAGGTATTTGGGGCTTAAAATTTTGGTGAGCTTAAGGTGTTTTGTTTGTGTTTCTTTGCTTTTGTGTTTGGGTTTGTTTTTACAAGTCAAGGTATAGCCCTGGTTGTCCTGGAACCCACTCTGTAGACCAGGCTAGTCTTGAACTCAGAGATCTGTCTGGCTCTGAGATATTGGTACAGGATCTCACTATGTACCTCCACTGGTCTGGAACCATCTAGACCAGGGTGACCTTGAACTCACAGATCCCATGGCCTCTGCCTCATGAGTACTGGGGTTAAAGGTACATGCTATCATGTCTAGCTTTTTTTTTTTTTTTTTTTTTTTTTTGCTGTCACTGCTTTTTTAGTTTGAGAAGTAGTAGATTGGATTGTTTCTGAGTTTCTCTTTCTGCAATGATTCTATGATTAAGGAACTGCAGGGAAGTAAGTAAGAAGATGAGTTAGGAATTGGGACCTGTGCTGGGCACAGGCTCCAACAGATGGCCTTAACTGGAGGAAGCTACTTGAATGTAATTAAGATGGCTAGTTATGATTGAGGACTAAAATGCAGCCTTTGCTGGGAGAGCCTGAAGCTATATTGAAATAGGGATGGGGGAATTATAAAAGCAATGAGGATATAGGAGTTTGTTGTGGAGAAACTGCCAGAAATAGGCATTAAGGAAGGAAAAACTTAGAGAATAGGAACAAAGTTTGACAGCAGAACCGAAAACACAGAAAACAGTCTGCTAAGAATGAAATAGAAGTAGGGAGAGGTAGTATCTTCATATTCTATTCAGTCTTTATGTTTGCAGACACTACAGTATTGGGCCAGGCGTGGTACCAAATGTCTGATTCCAGCCTTATCTGCAAATGGAGTACTGATAGCCAGGATTACATAGAGAGACTTTGTCTGGGGCTGGGCATGGTAGAGCATACCTTTAATCTCAGCATTTGAGAGGTAAAGGCCAGAGGATCTGGATGAGTCTGAGACTAGCCTGCTTTTCATAGTTAGTTTCAGGATAATCAGGAGAGAGCGAAAAATAAAGCAATCTTAACAGGAACTGGAAAGCCCAGCTGTGGTTGTGTATATCCTATCATTTGGGAAGTTGAGGCAGGAGGATGTGAGTCCTAGGTTAGCCTGGGTTGTGTTTTAACATTACCACACTGTCTTAATTTGGTTACCTACCTAATAGCCAACCTTCTCACTATATGCTTTGCAGTAGGGAAAGAAGAGGTTCTTAAGTGGAAATTGCTTTGAGGGAATATTCTGGTCTGACTAACTACACCTTTTTATGGACCATTGCATATGTTCTTGACATATATTCTCCATAACCAGAAGGAACTAGAAGAGAATATGGTTCAACTTCACTTCTCTATAGAGAATTGGTTAGGTTTTGCTTTTTATTTTGTTTGTTGTTTGTTTTTAATTTATTTTTCTTTTATTGGATATTATCTTTATTTACATTTCAAATGTTATCACATTTCCCAGTTTCCCCCGTGGAAACCCCTTCTCCCATCACCCCCTCCTCTTCTATGAGGGTACTCCCTCACCCACCCACCCACTCCCTCCTGCCTCTCTGCCTCAGCATTACCCTACACCGGCTCACTGAGCCTTCACAGAACCAAGGCCTCTCCTCCCATTGATGTCCTACAAGACCTACATATGCTACATATGCAGCTGGAGCCATGGTTGCTCCGTGTGTGCTCTTTGGTTGGTGGTTTAGTCCCTGGGAGCTCTGGAGGGTCTGATTGGTTTATATTGTTGTTCTTCCCCTGGGGTTGCAAACTCCTTCAGCTCCTTCAGGCCTTTCTGCAACCCCTCCATTGGGTCCCCATTGTCAGTCCAATGGTTGGCTGCAATCAGTGTGCCTTTGTATTTGTCAGGCTTTGGTAGAGTCTCTCAGGAGACAGCCTAACTGAGGCTGATTTGCAGATTTCCTTCAAAACAAGCTAGCAAAATGGCTAGGTATGATGGTACAGGCTTGTATATTCAGCAGCTGGGTGGTAGAGGCAGGAGGATCAGAAGTTCAAAGTCACCCTTGGCTGCATAGAGAGTTCAAGGCCAGCCTTAGTGAAAACCAGTATGGTGACTTGATTGAGAGAGAATGAGCTTATGATGTTTCCTTGTATAAACAGGAACAGTTTGGTTTTCTTGGGGACCTCCTCATAAGGAACACGGTCTCATTGGGTGAAGCCTTGGGTTCACTAACTCACCCTGATTATGGGAAAGATTATTTATTTTCCTTTGCAACATGATATTTTTATTTATTATTTGGGAGTTTCACATAGTGAACCCCATCACATTCATATCCTAGTCTTCCCAGTCCAACTGCTACCCTTGTGACCTCTGAAAAAAAGGACAGAAAAACAGGTCAGCTTTGTGTTGTCCATAGACTCACTGGAGCAGGTCAAACTCCCAGTGGGGTTATTTCTTACACTTATTTTAGGCTTAGATTACCTAAATAATCGAATTATTGTTGCTTATGTTTTGAAATATAGTTTCTAGCAGGATATTCTCCCCCCACTCCTGCCCCTTCTGGTTAACTGTTATAACCACAAGTTGAAAACTGTATTAATTTGAGGTGTTCTTTGTTTGAATGAGGATGAGTGCCAGTGAACCAAGGGACCCTCTCTGTCTGCAAGGCTATTACGTCACATTCACAGTTGTTTACAAACTGCTCTTGACATAAGTGACATGGGTTTTACTGTATACTTGAGAAATGAGTGACTCTTAAGAAAGGGGTGGGTTTGGTTTTGTATTTGAGATTTACCTTGGATGTGATTATTTGCTTACTTTTTGGTCACAGAACAGGGTTCTTTTTGTGGAATGATGAAACCTCATGAAGTCTGTTTTCAGAGTAATGTCTCCCCCCACCCCCCGCCCTTTTTTTTTTTCCTTAAATTTTTGAGACAGGGTTTCTTTGGGTAGTCTTGGCTGTCCTGGAACTCTGCCTCCTGAGGGCAGGGATTAAAAGTGTTCACCACCACTACCGGTCATGTTTTAATGTTTCTCTCCCCGACTACCCTCCCAGTCAGTGGAATACTTTTCTTACATGCAAAATTAAAATACATAGGATTATTTTTAAAAGTCAACTATATTGCAATACGCTTAAGAAATACTTGAGAGGGCTGGAGAGATGGCTCAGTGGTTAAGAGCACTGACTGTTCTTGCAGAGGTCCTGAGTTCAAATCCCAGCAACCACACCGTGGCTCACAGCCATCTGTAATGAGATCAGATGCCCACTTCTGGTGTGTCTGAAGACAGCTACAATGTGTGTGTGTGTGTGTGTGTGTGTTAAAAAAAAAGAAAGTACTTGAGATGTATACTGTAACAGTTTATGTGTTTATGTGTTTCTTTTAAAAGGATCTATTTGTTTATTTATTTATCTTATTTACTGAGAGGAAGTTTCTCTGTGTGGCCCTGGCTGTTCTGGACCTCACTCTGTAGACCAGGTTGGCCTCAAACTAAGAGGTCTGCCTACCTGCCCTTCCAGGCGTGTGCCACCACAGCCTGGCCAAGGATTTACTTTTTATAAATTTTTTTAACAACTTTATTTTACAAAACAAAGATAAATGTACAGATTTTAAGCATTTTTGCATAAAATTATACAATACATTTTTGTCAGTACCTTTTTTTCAGATTTTAAAATAATTTTTACATAAAACTATGAATATATTTGTTAGTCAGTACTTGATTTTTTTAAAGGTTTGATAGTATGCATTGAAAACTTAATAGCTACAATGAGCATAAAGTACATGTAAAACAAAATGTAACATGGAAATAGTCAAAGTTTTCTTGTTGTATAAAGATTTTTTTTTTTTTTTTGTTTTGTTTTCTTTTCTTTATTTCTTGGACTTCATACAGTCTGTGAGTTGTTTCTGGGGCAGTGCGAGCCTCTGGGGTTAGCATCCCATTATCAGTGACTGCATATTATGTCTGTTCTTTTGTGACTGGGTTATCTCACTCAGAATGATATTCTCTAGATGCAGCCATTTTCTTAAGAATTTGGTCAAGTCATTGTTTCTGGTGGCTGAGTAGTATTCCATTGTGTAAATGTACCACAATTTTTGTATCCATTCATCTTCTGAAGGACATCTGGGTTCTTTCCAGCTTCTGGCTATTATAAATAGAGCTGCTATGAACATTGTGGTTACTTTTTATATATTAATTTAAAAATTTTACTATATGTGAATAGGTAATTTGCTTGCATATGTGTTTGGGTACCAAATGTGTGTCTGCTGCATAACAAGGCCAG
Organism: Micromys minutus; assembly: GCF_963924665.1. NCBI lineage: Eukaryota > Metazoa > Chordata > Mammalia > Rodentia > Muridae > Micromys > Micromys minutus. The sequence continues at coordinate 60,297,951 of NC_137976.1, read as the reverse complement.
AACAGAGCATTAGTTCTCCTGGAACTAGAATTGCAGATAGTTGTGAGCTATTCTGCGGGTGCTGGGAATTGAACTCGGGTCTACTGGAAAAGCAGTGCTCTTAACTGCTGAGCCATCTCTCAAACCCCTATTTTTATTTTTAAGAATTATGTTTATATATGTATCTTAGTAGGGGTATGTGCACATGAGTGCTGTGCCCATGGAAGCCAAAAGAGGTGTCAGGTCCCCTGACCCTGAATTTATAAGTGGTGTAAGCTGCCAGACTCTTGAGTACTGGCATCCAAACTTGGGTCTTCTGTAAGAGGGGTACATGCTGTTAACAGCTGAGCCACCTCTCCAGCTCCAATAAATGCTTTTTATTATCATAGTAAATAATGTTTATCTATAGGTCTTATTAATAATTTATTTCTCTTTAATAATCTAGAAATAGTTACGGGTTTAAACAATATTTTGAGAGAGTTGTATGAGTGTGACCTGATATAGAATTGCCCATGATTTCTGTTGGTACAAAGTCTGTTTTTCTATTGCATGTGTGGCTCATGTTCCTAACACTGACGAATGAAAATGGTGACTCTGTTAGAAGTTAGTGAACACAAATGTGTGAAGTGTTAGGGTCAGATCTTGCATTCTATCACACACCCACCTTAGAGGAATTTTACAGCCTACTATAGGAAGACCATGAGTTGAGCAGCGTCTACTCAATGAGTTGTCTCAGGCTGTTTTCAGGGGAGAGGGTGGAGAGTCAGGGTTTGACTTGTCGGCCTAGACTGGTCTGGAACTCACTAAAATTCTTCTACCTCCCCTCTCAAGTGTCGACATTACAAATATGAGACACCCATTACACACAGATTAACGCTTTTGAAGAATAGAGCAAAATAAAATTGTTTATCTGGTTGTGAAGTAGTAATATGCTTGCCTAGCATGCTTGGAGGTCCTTAGTTTTGATCTGCAGCACTACCAACCCACCAAAAAGTTCAAATGTAAGAACTAGTATTAGTGGGTGCTAGAGAGATAGGTAACTCAGTGGTTAAGAATGCTGACTGCTCTTTCAACAGACCTAGGTTTTGTGTTGACAGACATCTATAAGTCCATTCCAGGGGAGGTAAGGCATTCTTTTGCCTCCTCAGGCACCAAGCCCACACATGATGCACAGACATAAAATGCAGACAAAACACCCATACATGTAAAACAAACATTTAAAAAACCTTTAAAAGAAAGAACTAAAAGAAGAAAGAACTAATGTTAATGTCCATTGTGTCTAGAGAGTCTTTGTCCTGTAACACCATACCATTTCCAGGCCCCAGTAGATGCTGACTTTTGCTCCAGTCGCTAACTCATGCTTTATAAGAGCTGGCATCCACTTCATGTTTGTTGAATAAGGGTGTCCTTGAATAAATTAGAGAGAGAAGGAGGGCAAATTCAAAGCCAGTGTCTTAGGTGGGGCAATTTTCAGACCCTCTGATATTGATGTATGTAGCATTGAACTCCAACTTGAAACTAATGTGGGTTGCAAGTTATGTTTTGTAATTCATCATTACATTTAGAAGTATAATTAAAATCAGAAATTTAGATGTTGTTGGGGTTTTTTTTAATATTTATTGATTGTATACAAGTACACTGTAGCTGTCTTCAGACACACCAGAAAAGGGCATCAGATTCCATTATAGGTGGTTGTGAACCACTATATTGCTGGGAATTGATCTTAAGACCTCTGGGAAAGCAGTCAGTGCTCTTAACCACTGAGCCAGCTCTGTAGCCCCAGAGTTTCTAGTTCTTACATAAAGACAACCTTCCTCATTTTGGGTTAGTCTCTTCTTAACTTCAAAAGACTTTCCAGAAGCAGTAATGCTGCTGCTGAAAATCTGAGTACACAGTAGATGACATGATTAATGCCCAGAGTGTTAGGTGTTAGGTCCCTTAGAATTCATGGGACGTGTTAAGGTCCAGCATGGTAGACACAGGTAAAGGTCCCATATACAGAATAAGCTTGCTCACTCAGATGGCAGAAACATGAACAAACTGCAGAGGGAAGGTCCATCTTTTCTGTTTTGCCAGTAGTTCCCTTGGTAATCAGTTTAATTGTTGAAGTTTGGAAGGGTATGTGTAGTTTCAGTTTGGAACTAATGAGGCTGTCACATACTTTTGGAACCACTTCCCTTTTTGCCCTGGGGCGCTTGCTAAGTCTAATAGCAGTAAGTATAATGGAAGGGTTGGGTGAGAGTCCCTAAAACTGTATTTATAGGAGCCTTTCATCTTGAAGACACAACCATGTGCATGCCTGAACTAAAGTTTTGTCTTCTTCACGGACATTCATCTTGAAAGTGTGCTTAGTAAGACAAGTTCAGTGGACAAAAATAGTTCAGTAGATAAAGGCGATGTTACTAAACCTGATGACCTGATTTACATCTGTGGAACCCACACTGGAAGTAGAGGAAAGAACCAAGGAAAGAACCAACTCTTGCAAATTGTCCTCTGACCTCCTCACATATATAGTGGTACATGCATACCAATACACATGCTCACACACTTGCTTGTGCATACATAATGTTAAAAAAAACTTCTAATAATAAACTTTAAATTAAATAAAGATAAAAACACTTGAGGAAGAAGGTTCCTTAAAATCTCCTCTCTGCCATCCCACCTTCTCATATACATTTGTCCATTTCTAGCTGAGTCTGTGTGTCTAAGAAGGCATGTATTGAACAGTGAAGAACAAGGCAGTCAGTGTGTACTGGGAGGTGGGTCAGCAGAAGCGCTGCCAGGTCTTGTGCTTCTGAATAGAGATAGGCATTGTGAGTCTTAAAAGCACTTGGGAGACACTAATGCAGCTAGTAGACTGGGTGGGAGAAGGTGACATTGATGTCCACATTTAGAATGTGTTACTAAAAAGGTGACAGGCAGGGCAGGCAGAGGTCCACAGTTGGCCTCTTTATCTTTGTTTGGGAAAACTTTTCTGAAGGATAAAGCACTAAGGAGAAAGGAAATGTTTGCCTGACTTCATAGACCTAACAAGGGAGTTCTACATTGTCTGTAACTTTCTTCCTTCCTGACTCTTCCCTGTTGAATTAAGAACTGAATGTTTCCTGGGCACTGGAGGTCATTACTATACACTGCATTATGAGTTATAAATCATATTTTTTTTTTAATTTTTTGCAAGTGGTAAACAAATTGCTATTAGCTGACTTAGAAAAAAGGAGAGTGTATTGGTTGTCATAGTAAATAGTTCTGGGTCTGGCTTCTCATCATCAGGTCCTCTTTATCTATGCTGACTTCCTAGTCTTTCTTCCCAGTTATAAGATGGACCCTAAGCTGGTTCCAGAGTGTTTCTTAAAGCCACACTCCCAAGGTCAAATCTATAAAATAAGGAATGATAATGTTTGCCCAAGTGTTTTCATCTCTACAGTCCCATTTCTTTGATGTGGACTGGTTTAGGTCACAGACCACTGCCACCTTTCCCAACAACTTGTAGCTGGGGGGCCCAATTACTGATGGTTTAGGTTTCCACATGGGATCCATTGCTAGGGCAAGGGAGAGGCACACGAAATAAACAAGCTTCTAAATATAAAGGAAGTCATTTTTAGGTCAGGAGGTTGAAAGCTTGAAAAGGCAAACAGCAAATATCCAGTATAATCAGGATTTATAGTCTAATTCTTATTTGATCTTTACCATGACTCTGGAGTTAAGTATATTTTATTGAAACCTTTCTTAATCACAGGAAGAAACTCCCAGCCTCCTAGAGTTAAAGAGCTGGGAGGACCTAGAATTAAATCTCAATTTAATTGGGTCCTGAGTACTTGTGGGAAGGGAGCCTAGTATTTATGAAAAGTGAAGTTAAATCTTACCTGACACTGTAGTATACAAAACCAATGCGGTATTTTGATTGAGAACAAAGACTGTAGAGACAGAATTCCTGAGTTCAGATCTTTTTGAGAGGATCCAGTATATATTATGTGCTGGCCAACCATGCCTTTTAAACATAAAAAGTTTCTGGAGCCCAGAAAGGAAAAGCCTGCTTTTTTCCCTGTTTTAGGTAGGCCAGTTCAGTGAAATCATCTAACCTCACTGAGCTTCAGTCTCCTTATGCACCAGGTGAGGATGATGGCCAGTGCTGTTGTATAGTTATGAGGATGGTTAGTTAATGCATAGGGGACCTATAACTTCCTGACAGAAATATTCTATTTGCTATGATTATTATAATTACTGTTTTAACATTATAATTTTTAGGGCTGCCATGTAGGAATGTGTTAGCACAATAAAATAGATTTACATCTGTTTGAATGTACTCATTAAGAATTCCAAATATATTCTATATTTTATCTAACTATCCATCTATTTATTTATTTTGTTTTTTTTTTTCAAGACAGATTTTTCTGTGTAACAGCCCTGGCTGTCCTGGAACTGGCCTTGTAGACCAGGCTGGCCTTGAACTCAGAGATCTATACTTGCTTCTGCCTTCTGAGTGCTAGGATTAATGGTGTGCACCACCAAGCCCAGCTGATAAACTCTTTTATTGTATTTTACCTGAAGAATATTAGGGTGCTTTTTGGAAAGGAAGACTCTTGTGATATATCATATTGTTATATGAGAATATCCATTAATCCTGATCGACATTTTCAGTAGTGCTTTAACTATTATAAAACCAAGCTTTTTGACAGATGTAGTAGCACTTATAATCTCTATACCTGAAATGCCTCCTGTTGCTCCTGAGGTGCTCAGTCTCTTGGCAGATAACTATCATGTTCAGTTAGCACCTGTGTCTCAGTTGGGAGGTGGTGCTGAACACCTTTCATTCCAGCACTTGGGAGGCATTGGAAGACCAGTCTCTGAGTTCTAGGCCAGCATGGTGTACAGAGTGAGTTCTAGGACAGCCACAGCTACATAGAGACCCTGTTTTATAGAACCTTCCAGTAAGTAATCTACTTTTTGTTGCCTGACTCTTTGTCTGTCTCTGCCCTTTCCAGTGTGGCATATTAAAGTGGAAACTTAAGGATTCTGTGGAGAGTCGGTTGTGTTGGATGGTGTGTTGCTAGGACAAGCATGTAAAAGAGTGTTTCATTAAGGTGGACACAGGTTAAGGCTAAGGCAGACTTCCTGAAGGGACATTTCACTGAAGCAGACAGAGTATAGATCATGTTCTGCTAAAGCAAGCACGTGAAAGGGTGTGGTGAAGGATTCTTCACTAATGACACATGTATTTGTCCGTCTTACATTGAATAGTTGAGCTCCATTTCTTGGGACTCTTATAGAGAGAAAATGCACCAAAAAACTTCTGGTGGTGTGCTGCAGTTTGTTTCTGCAGACTCAGTTTGATTGGCAGAGTGATGAAGGCAAGACCCGTGGAGGACACACAATGTTTAGAGGGTATAAATAGGACTCACAGACAATAACAGAGGCTGAGCTTGGCCTGCTTATAGAGCTAGCTGTACACTTGTTGGTTTTGAGTCTTTGCCAGTCTTCGATTTGCTGAAAGAGGCACGGCCCTCCTGACTTGTGCTGAGGGTGAAGCCTGGCAAACCGGACTGCTGATATATCTGTGAATTGTTCAGCTGTCACTGTTGACCTATGAACTCAACTGCCAACCACACAGATGGGAAGTTGCTCCAAAAGAACCATTTCTAAACAGGTCCACTTCCCTCTTATCCTTTCTTTTCCACTATCTCTGGTGGTGGGAAGGTACAAGGGAGGTTATGGCATTTAAAAACCATCATTACAAAATAAGGTTTTAAAAATTGTTACATACATGCATATATGTAAAGATAATTATTTGATACCTTCTTATAGGGTTGAAGATTTCACTAATAAATTATCTGGGGGCTGGAGAAATGGCTCAGCAGTTAAAAGCACTGACAGCTATAGTTTACTCACATACATAAAACAAAATCTCTAAAAAAATAAATTATCTGATTGAATTTTATTTTTTTCTTTTTACTTGTTTATTCATTTGTTGGACAAGATCTTTTTATGTAGTCCTAGCTATCATGGAATTCACTGTGTAGACTAAGTTGATCTTTAACTCAGAGATCTACCTGTCTCTGTCTCACAAATGCTGAGATTAAATGTGTACACAATTACTACCACCAAGCTGTAAATAAATATTAATAAGAAAAAGGGCTATTATTAGATTGTCCTTTGAACCTCCAAACTGTGAACTAGCATTTTTATAAGTTAATGGGTCACAGATATATTGTTATAGTAAGGCAAAATGGACTAATACAGAAAATTGGTGTGAAGGAGAGAGCTTGCTAGTAATATCAGACTCTGCCCCTGGATGGGGATCAGCCATGTTTCATATACTGTCCCTGAACTGCCTAGTGTAGCAGCCACTTCAGAGGAACACTAGGATTACCTTCCTAAACCTTGTATTCTACCTTCCCTAAGCAGCTCTTCTCTCCAAAGTCTAGAAAAGTAAGACATTTCCTTTGTTCCATGGGTTGTTTGAGTCTCTACCTCAGTATCCCCCACTGTAAGTGGGAAACATTACTACAGGATATAAGATAGTCCCTGGGATCTATCTTAGTGTATCCCTATATCAAAAGAGAAATGCGTCTCTTCTCCTTTCCTCCACCATTGTGTGCACTACACCTGATTCGGCTTCTCACCATGTCCTCTCACAAGACTTTCAGAATCAAGCGATTCCTGGCCAAGAAACAAGCGCAACACCATCCTATTCCTCAGTGGATTCTGAAAACCTGGTGACAAAATCAGGTACAACTCTTAAGAGAAGACACTGGAAGAGAAGGAAGCAGGGCCTGTAAAGATTCACACACGGCAAGACTGAGGATTTATACTGAATGTGGTCATTGATCAGCCCTACCAGATGGATTTCAACATTTTTAACCTGGCTACTTGCTCATGTCAAAATTAGGGTATTTGTCCAGTAATAAAATTATGAAACTTTCAAAAAAACAGAAATGTGTTTTTAAAGTGTATTCTCTCACTCCCCCCGCCGTGTGTGTGTGTGTGTGTGTGTGTGTGTGTGTGTGTGTGTGTGTGTGTGTGAGAGAGAGAGAGAGAGAGAGAGGGAGGGAGAGAGAGAGAGAGAGAGAGGAGAGAGAGAGACTGGCCCAGGAATGATTTTTCTGTTGGAAATTGGATGAAAGGCCACTCTTGTCACACTGTGGCAATGAAGTTACCAGATTGGATGCGACTTTGACTGTTCTAAAATTAAGAAGGATAGACAAGCTGAGTACAGTGTGCCTTTAATTTCAGCACTTGGGAGACAGATGCAGGTGGTCTACATAGTAAGTTCTACCAAGGCTAAGTAGAGAAACTGTCTCAAAAAGCAAAAGGAGTCCTGTGCATGCTCTACAAACACTCTTATTACTAAACTGTATCCCCGCTTTCTTTTTACTTTTATTTTGAGACACTGTCTTACTAGTTATCTGCTCTAGTCTTCAACTCATTATGTGGCTGAGGCTAGCCTTGACTTTTCAGTTTTCCCATCTCATTCTCCCAAGTAGCTGACACTACAGAAGAGATTTTCAAAAATTATTTTGTGTGTGGGTGTTTTACCTGCATGTATACTGTGCACCATGTACATTCAGTACCTTATAGAGGTCAGAAGTGGTTATCATATCACTTGAACTGAAGTTAACGATTGTGAGCCACCATATGGGTGCTGAGAACTGAACCCTGGGCTCCCAGAAGAACAGCCAATGGTAGTTTGAATGAAAATGGCCCATAGGTTTCATATGTTTAAATATTTAGTCCCCAATTAGTGTAACTGTTTGGAACGGATTAGAAGGTATGGCCTTGTTGGAGTAGGTGTATCATTGGTCTCTGAGTTTCAAAAGCCCATGAGAGCCAGGCCCAGTTTCTTCCTCCCTCCCTCCCTCCCTCCCTCCCTTCCTCCCACCCTCTCTCTCTCCTATGCCTGTGGATCAGTACATAAAGCTTTCAGCTATTGCTCAGCACAGTGCCTATCTACATCTTCATAATTGTGAACTCACCATGGTAAACTGTAAGCAAGCCCCAAATTAAATGCTTTCTAAGAGTTGCCTTGGTCATGATGTTTCTTCACAGCACTAGAACAGTAACTAAGATACTGGGTGTTGGTAGCATATGCCTTTAAATCCCAGTACTCAGGAGACTGAGGCAGGCAGATCTCTGACTTGGAGGCAGCTTGGTTTAGAGTGAGTTTTAGGACTGCCAGGGCTACACAGAGAAATCTGTTTCTTTCTTTCTTTCTTTCTTTCTTTTCTTTTTTTTTTTTTTTTTTTGCCAGTTTCCAAGTCATTTTATTCAGAATTTTGAGTTTGTTTCCTGAATCAATAAATACTATACAAAACAATGTAAAAATGGCTACCATTTTCTCTCCCCTGCTCCCCTCACCTGGGGACAAGTCCCTGGACAACCTCATTCAAGGGATTCTCCCTGTAGATTTGGTCCAGCAAATGAGGCAAGCCATGTTTTAGTCCCTTGACTCACTTTTGAAGATTTGGCTGGGGTAGGAAAGCCTTTAGGAATGAGGTGATTAGGTTAGGGAAATGCATTAGTGTTTGGGGGGAAGGAGACGGCGCCTGGGGCAGAGCCTACCCCAAAGAAAAGGGTGTCTAAAATGTTCACGGTTCCTTCTTTTTGCCTCAAAAAAGTGACATTTATTCAAAGAGAGAGAGAGAGAAAAAAAAAAAACACCAACAAAACAAAAAAAAAAAAAAAAAAAAAAAACGGAAACAAAAACAAGATGTCCATCTCTTGGCTCCCTTCCCTCCCCCCTCCAGCTCTTCCTTGGTCCCCACCCCAGGACTGAATCCTGGGCTAGGGCAAGGGAGCAGGACAGCCCCTCAAATGAGGTCAGCAACGTTGAGGGGCATCTCTTCAATGGAGGTGTTGTAGAAAGTCTCAATGTCTCGAAGAGCCCTCTTGTCTTCTTCTGTCACCATGTTAATAGCCACACCCTTCCGGCCAAACCAACCACCTCGCCCGATTCTGTGGATGTAGTTTTCCCTGTTGGTGGGAAGGTCATAACTGATGACTAAGGAGACCTGCTGCACATCAATGCCTCTGGCCAACAGGTCAGTGGTAATTAATACTCTGCTAGAGCCAGACCGGAACTCCCTCATGATCACATCTCGTTCCTTTTGGTCCACATCTCCATGCATGGCGGAAACAGTGAAGTCCCGGGCATGCATCTTCTCAGTGAGCCAGTCCACCTTCCGTCTGGTGTTGATAAAGATTACTGCCTGGGAGATGGTCAGTGTTTCATACAAGTCACACAATGTGTCAAGCTTCCACTCCTCTCGTTCCACATTGATGTAGAATTGGCGGATACCCTCCAGGGTCAACTCTTCCTTCTTGACAAGGATCCGAATTGGGTCTCTCATGAACTTCTTGGTCACCTCAAGGACATCAGAAGGCATTGTAGCAGACAACAAAACTACCTGCGTGTTACGGTTGAGCTTTTGGAATATATCATAGATCTGATCCTTGAACCCACGGCTTAACATTTCATCTGCTTCATCCAGTACGAACATCTTGATGTATTTGGGGGACAGGTATCTCCGGTTAAGCATGTCAAACACCCGGCCGGGGGTGCCCACAATGATGTGGGGAGCTTTCATTTGCAGTTTCTGCACCTCAGCACGCACATTGGTGCCCCCAATACAGGCATGACAAGAGGCACCATGTAGTCTCCGAATGCCATAACCACCTGTATCTGCTGAGCCAATTCACGAGTGGGTGCCAGAACCAAAGCCTGAGTGGCCTTTAGATCTAATTCAATCTGCTGCAGAATTGATATGGCAAATGTAGCTGTTTTCCCAGTCCCAGACTGGGCTTGAAGAATCACATCATAACCCTTGATACAAGGAAGAATAGCTCGCTGCTGGATGGCAGAGGGCTTCTCAAAACCATAGGCATAAATACCACGGAGGAGGGATACTGAAAGATTCATGTCATAGAAGCTGTCCACAATCTCATTCCAGTTACTCTCGATGACGCCTTCGTCTCTGGATCGAGAATCCTGACTCACAGACATGATCCTTAGAATCTAGCAGAAACCCTGTTTCTAAAAACAGAAACAAAAACAAACAAACAAACAAAACCCCAGAGGAATAGTAAATAAGACACAACCACCAGATTATCTGTCCAGACCCTGGTTGAAGGAATTTTAAAACAAGCAAGTATCCAGGCTGAGAAACAAGAATCACTAATTATTTTTACCCAGATTGACAGTGAGGCTAAGGAGCAAAGGAAACAAGGTAAAAGATTTGGAAGATATGCAGCCAGAGAAGGAACAAAGAAAAATGTTAAAAAAAAAAAAAAAAAAGTATCCAAGAAGCTGTGTGCTAGAGAATGATGCTTAGCATTGGGACAATTGGAAAAGGCTCAGGAATCAAGCTATTCCTCCATCACAGGCCCAGAACACTAGCAGAACAGAATTATTGCAGCAAGTGCTTTGGGCAGGAGGTGCCTTAGACTCATTTCCCTGTTCCAGACTGGCCAAACACTTGGTGTATGAGGCATGAATCACATGGGTCTAGGTACAGCTTGTACTTTGCTGTCTATGTGCTGAGTATGCAGGCATGCAGAATGCAAGGGTTATGGGGTCATGGTAGCACCCATCCAGATTTCAAAGGAAGCCTAGGCAAGAGGCCAGACAGAAGTTTTTCACAGGGTAGAAACTTCCTCAGAGAGCCCAGATAAACCATTTCTGGTATAGTCAGGCATGTTGAGCAGCACTTGGCTCCCCAGAAAGGTACAGCTATCAGCAGTGTGTCTGCCAGGCAGAACTAGCAGCATGGAAAACACTCCCCTCCCCCCGTTATAAGACTGCTTGTTTCTTTCTACACATCACTAGCTTTCAGAGGAAGGTTAGAGGGAAAGCTAGGCATAGATCTCAGTAGACTACTTCTTGCTGATGAGCATTGAGTTCCTTGGGCCATTGTTGATCTTAGCAGTTGTGTCTTTGTTCATGACCACTTTATAAACCACAGCAACAGGGGGGCAGCAGCCTCTTGGGGTTCTGACATTTTTATACCCTCCCAAGAGCCCCCAGAATTCCAAATACATCTTCAGTTGGCAGGATCATGCCCCTGCCAGAGCATGAGAAATCAGTTTCTGTGCACAATCAAAAGCAGATCCCACATACTCACAGAACATAACTGTGGTTTTTAAGAAACAAGATTCTTATTACAGGTTGCCTTGAGTTTCAGATGAGACTTTGGACTTCTGCTTGGCATTGCAGCTTGTTAGGGCTTTTGTGGAGATGAACGAGAATTCTGTACTGAGGTGATAAGAATGGGCTGATGTAACTACAGCCGTGAGCTGTAACCATCATGCCTGCTTTAAGTGACCATTTTTACATACTTTCCCAGTAAACCATAGGTGGATAAAAATCACTAAAGTCACATGTATTGATTTTTATCATAGGACCCTTGATCCAGGGACACTCCTGACTCTTTACTATTTTCTTAAGATAAAGCAGGTACATTCCAGCCATGATAATATCATTTTTGTCCTGACCCATAAACAGCACATTCCCATTTTAACCCAGCTTGCAGGTTCTAACAGGTCTTGATCCTGCTTAGGACCATACTTTTGTCAGTAAGTCGTCCTCCAAAAAGTATATTCTATACAGCCTAGGTCTGTTTGCTTTTTTCCTCAGTCTTATGGTACCTTTCGGGCTGCACTGGGTAGTTTCAGAACAGATAGTTGTGAACTTTGGGGGCAACAAGTAGAATGTTGTGGTTTTTATAGACTTTGAGTGAGTTCATTTGTGGGGGCATGTTCCTTAGTGTAAGAGTATGATGATGGACCTTTAAGAGATGGAGCCTAATGGGAAGTTGCTGGGGGCTCTGCCTCCCGGTAGGTATTAAGGTAAATCTATAGAACCCAGAGTCTCTTCAGAAGCTTGTATGGATAAAGCAGCATCTCCCTGTGATTTCTGCCTTTGAATGTGTTCTCATCGTGATGCTCTCAGCAGAACATGACTAAATCATTGTTAAACCTGAGGGGGAAGGGCAAGCTACAACTCAGTATAAGGAAACTTGAAGATGTTCATATGCTGGTGTTCTTTAAGTCTTGATTTCACAGGTGTATTAATGTTCAGTGTGTGTGTGTGCATATATGTGTGTTAGTTTTTTGAGACAAAGTCTCTCTATGTAGCTCTGGCTATCCTGGAACTCTGTAGACCAGGCTGGCCTCAAACTTACAGAGATTGCCTGCCTTTGTCTCCCAACTTGTGGGATTAAAGGCATGTATCACCACACAGTTGTTAGTTGGCTGATGAGTCCTACACATTGAATTGGGGTCCTCTGAAAGGCAGAAGGCAGCCTGCCTCTTAATCCTTGAACATTCTTCTGATTCCCTTGTGCAGTTTAATGTATCTCAATTATTCAATAGAGTTGTAAATAGAGTTGTTAGGTAGCACATGTTAGGATTCAACACATTGGGACTGATCAAGAACTAGTTCCTTGAGACTCCAGAGATGATCTCATATCCTAAGAGCTAGTCTGTGCAGGAAACTGTAGAGATTTTTAAAATAAAACTTTTTATTCTGAAAATGAAGTAAAGTTGCAGGAGTACTGAGATAAACTTTTCTGTGCTCAATTTAGGGTCATACTTTACTTAATTTTCTCACTTTGGGATCCAACACAGGACCTTGTGGCTGAGTCACACTTCTGCTTTTCTATATATATTGTACACATTTTCCTTGTTTTTCCTTCCTCTGTTTGTGTTAGAGAAAAATGTATAAAAAATGAAGCCCGTCACAAAGTTCAGGAACTCCCATATGCCCCTCTGAGATTCATAAATTGTAAACATTTGCCATTGTCAAATATTGCCAAGTTCTGGAGGATTAGTTTGTCAGCCTTCCATGGCTTTTCATGACTAGCAGTTTTTGAAGACCACAGGCTCCTGTGGGTTGTTCTTCAGTGTTTGTAAGGAAAGGCAGTTTCTGGGTGTGTTCCCCTTCCACTCTAAACTGATATCTAAGTCCTGCTTAACCATGACTCACAGGGTGTTTTACCTTCAGCCTGTTAAGAATCTGGCCAGGTTTCTTGTAGATCTTGCCACATTTCCACATGGACTTGAACTGCAGGATGGAAAGTGAAGCATAGCTGCAGCTGCTCAGCACAGCTTGTCTACAGGGCTCACAGGAGGCACAGAGGCATGTTCTGTCTACTCATTACCGTAGGTAGAAATGCCGCTTAATCACAGAGCTTCCCCTGTTCCCGGGAGCCTAATCATTAAAGAAACCAGTTCATCCATGCAGATGAGAATTTTTCTAGGCAAAGGCATCATGAAAGGAAGGTGCTGGTAACTCTTTGCTATGTTAGACAAAAAAGTGAGTTTTTTTTAGAAAGAGATTTGGTGCTTTTTTTTTCAAACTGTCAATGCATCTTTAGATTGCATTTTGAAACAGACAATTAATGGCATACCACAGCTTCACCAATATATACATTTAAACTGTGGGGGGGATTTATAAACAAATGATAGAATGGATGTGCTCTTCAAAGGAACTAAATTAATTATGTCAGCTGCCACCTTTGTGCTGACATACTTCAGTGAGTGTGTATGTGAATACTAAATTCATTTTGTCTACAACAAATGAAATTAAAACATCACCCTATGCAATCCACTATTAGCAGTAAGTACAATAAAAATTATTGTATAATTTATACATACTAAAATATTTCTTTCTCTAGAAATAACTCAGAACAAAACTTAATCATCTTAGAGCTTAACTTGGGAAATGTCAAATTACAATAGAGAAAAACACAGGTCAAAAGGCTGTGAGACTAGTAAGGAAGTGTCTCAAGCAGAGCAAGGTGACTGGGAATGTTTATCTTTTGCCATTCTTGCTACCCAACTTACACAATTCGCAAAGTGTTACAGACACATTTTACACAAACACTGAAGATCTGGGGAAATAAATCCAACAATTTTATTTAATAAGCTGAAAACAAAGTGGTACATTTCCCCAGGAGATTAACATTGGAAAGCCTGAAGCTCATTCAACTGATGTTGAAAACATATACTGCAATTTAACAGGAGATGGTTGTCTTAATAGAGCTTCTCAGTCCAAGAATAAATCAAATTTCTGAATGCATTTTATGCTACGTATGTGTACACCTTGTGATCCTCAGGTGTTCGTGCCAAGTATTCTCTCTCAATAAGTCCTTCAATACGTGTCTTAATAGCCACTGGACTAGGTAAGAACCGAGCCCTCAGTTGCTGAGTTACCTCTGCTACTAAGACACTGTGCTGTATC